>NC_135416.1:17167224-17489099 GCF_051991245.1 Festucalex cinctus
AATAAAAAAAAAAAAAAAAAGATCAATCAAATGCCAAACTAAAAAAATAAGTCTTAAGCCTCCTCTTAAAAACATCAATATTCTCTGCAGACCTCTGAAGTCAGACTCACACGCACAATAAAAGTGATAAAAATCATATCCCAGGCTCATTAATTCATGTGGCACACGGAAGCAAATCATGTGTGTCAACTTTCACAATCCTTGCTAAAATTTGGGTTGTAAATGTTCATGTTGTGTGTAATATGTATATGTATGGGATTATAGCCATTTGACGAATTTGCATTTGCAAGGGAGATGGGATTCTGTTGACAATAGGCTGTGATATATTCCATCCTTCATTCCTTCTGACAAACATTTTGAGTGACATCACAAAACTTTGCCATGTGAGTGAAAGTCCTGAGCAGAGAAGAAAAACATTGTGACATGAGTGCATCCTTGAGAATCTTTAGTCTTTTTCTTCACTTCCCCTTGTTCTTGGCCACTTCCCCTTATTGGGTCATTCATGTGACTCTCGTATCCGCTTGCTAAGGAAGTTCAGCAAACACTAGGGGGAAGGTATAGCAGAGAAGTGGATTTAAAAAAAAAACAAAAAACAAAAACAAAACAAAAATAATAATAATAATAATAATGATAATAATAATAATAAGCTGAGCACTACTGAGAACTAGCCTGGGTGTGGCGCTGTCGTGTCTGCCTCATCGAGAATCGTGACACACGATTTGCCTTTTGGGTCTGTTACGTGCCAGAGGATGTTAGGATTGTTTAAGATGTTTTAAGGAGGCAAGTAGAAAACGTGGATGGCTAGAATAATGACAATTTATTATGCCAAAAGAAAGCTCTCAAAAATATACAAGGACAATAATATAAATTTCAACACAAACAAACGAAACAAAACTGCTGCAGCAAGGTGGAGAACCTCCTCTTCAGGTGACGCTCCGTCCATTATATAGGTGTCGAGCTCATCAGCTCCCAGGTGCGGCGAATCAGGTGCAATCAGCTGAAAACTGTAAAGATAGGGCAAACAATTCTCACCCAGACCCGACCCAGTCTGCATGCTGCCTGAGCCTCCCTAGTATTGTCTTAAATGATGACACCGAGCCAAAAAAGACAGACAGACTTCATTTAATCGCTGCCTTCCACTGTGATAATGAGAAGATGATTCCTGCAAACATGGGAACCTCCAGAGGTTGAGGAATCACATTATTGCTTCTCATCGCTTATTGCTTTCCCAGTTAATGTTTGTCTTGGCGATCACACAACTGCATCACTGAGCAATGTGAAACAATCACATCTGAGGCTAAAAGTAATTATTTCAAATTGCAACTGCTGGAAGTGCTGTGAAAATAATTTGCATGGTATAGCACGCGTAATCACATTTAATATGTTGACCACATTATGACCACTTACAACCCAACAGATGTATCTTATTTTTAGCTCCCCTTGTGTATCTAAATGAGCTAAACAAAGGATGATTAAAAAAAAAAAAGGAAGATGGAGTGCAGTTCTAGACCCCTGTAAACTGCGATAGTATTAAGAATAAGATACAATGATTACAAAAAATTATGCCATATTTTCTATTCCAAATCATTTATAATGAGCGCATTGTTTAGTCAATTTATGTCTGTATTTACAAGTGTAGTGGAATACATTAAATGTATTTATCCATATTCAGATCTAAGAGTTTAAAATGATGTAATTGACATTTCATTTGTGCATACTGTACTTTATGTGTATGTGAAGATAGGCCAGGTTTGAATTTAGGTGGTAATCTTTTGATTTTGTCATAGCTTTGAGAGTTGGTGTGCAAAGAGACAGGAAGTAGGAGGTGGGAATAATAACATCCACAAAAAGGTTCTCTACATGTAATGCCAGTCAGAGTGCCGCTGAACATTTTGTGTAGTTAGAGTTGTCACAAATGATGTATGTTATATATTTTTGGCAGGATAGTTTCTGCGGTAATATGTCCATCTCATTCCCCATCTAGCAACATGTTGAAGGAAACATGTATTTCAATCCGTTCTCTAATGTCTGGAGAAAAATCAAGTGTCACACTAACTGAGAAAAAGATGTTGGAGATAACCAATGTCTTGTAAGGTACACTGCAAATACATGAGCCAAAAAAATAAAAAAATAAAAATCAGGATGAAGGAATATGTTGCATAGTAACGTGTGAAGCATTTGGTCTCACGCCACAGCAGTTTACCTTCTGTCCTGACGTCCACATTACCCAACATGCTAATGCTTCTTGCTAAGTGAAGGGGACAGGCGTCAACTGCCAGATGTCACGAGTGGCTGCTGTGTGCGTCTTTGGCTGTCAAGAAAAGAGAAGGCAGATTTATTTATTTTTTTAACACAAGTACATTTATACACATATAAATGTCTGTTTGCATGTTCACATTGTGTAATGCACATTAACCCCAAACATGTCTGTCATAATTTCAAAGGAAAACATGTTGATACAGTGCATGTAGTGAATCTCATTAAATTGTGCGATCGTAGTTAGGAAGAATCCAGTGGGTGTGTAACCAACATACGATAAACCTTACATACAACTGCAATAGTTTCAGTGTTGAGTGAAAACACTTGGCTTGCATTGAATGCTCTTCTCACTTTGATGACGTCATTCTCCAGGTGTTGCAGAGATCTATCACATTAAGTGTTAGGAGTGTAAGAAGTGGTATGAACGTCAGCATCCTGGTGTGTCAGTTGTGTGAGGTGCGGCAGACACGTGCTGAGGTTGTTTCATTCGCACTGCAGGCTGCATCTCGGCTGGCTGCAAATAATGAGCTGAGAACTCTGGTTGTTGCTGTTGTATTAGAGTGCAGACCCCAATTCCAATGAGGTTGGGTAAAATGTAAATGTGGGTAAACAAGTTCGCAGCTGTTCCAATTTAAAAAAAAGAATTACATTCTGGGGAAGAATGTTCTCGAGTAGGATCTTAAGTAGATTTCACAAGACCGTACTCTACGTCCTCCATATTGAGAAACAGTGAAGACTTCCCCTATTTAAGAACCTTTAGCTGTCTAACAACATGCCTGATGTAAAATAAATGAACATCCATCCATCCATCCATCCATCCATCCATCCATCCATTTTCTTGACCGCTTATTCCTTACAAGGGTCGCGGGGGGTGCTGAAGCCTATCTCAGCTGGCTTTGGGCAGTAGGCGGGGGACACCCTGGACTGGTTGCCAGCCAATTGCAGGGCACACGGAGACAAACAACCATCCATGCTCACACTCACAGTCACACTTAGGGACAATCTGGAGCGCCCAATTAACTCATTCACTGCCAATGACAACTATAGACGTAAAAATCCAAGCAAACAGCCAGTGTTAATTTTGAAAAAAAAGAAAAAAAAAAGAAAATGTAAAATTAAAATTTTAATAAAAAAAAAAAAACAATTGAGTTTTATTGTCTTCTGACTAAATTTAGTTAAAGCCTTAGTCATAACTCAGTCACCTGATTGTATTTTAGTTTTAATCCAATTTTAGTCAACAAAAATAAAGAGCAATTTTAGTCGACTAAAATTGGCTTTTGGAGGCCGAGACCCAGTATGTGGTCTCAGTAAGACCAAGACCAATCACAAGAACGTCAACGCCCGTGTTGTAGGGTAACAGGAATCTGTTCTACGCATGATGGTAGCACTTAGCAATGAAATAGTTGTCATCGTTGTTATTCATAATAACAATGATTAATAACTATGAATGAAAACAATGAAAAACTAAAACTAAATTCAAATTTCTTGTCACAATTTGCACTGGCTGTTTGCTTGGATTTTTGACGTCTATAGTAGTCATTGGCAGTGAATGAGTTAACCTGCCATGCATGTCTTTGGAATGTGGGAGGAGACCGGAGTACCCGGAGAAGACCCACGCGGGCACGGGGAGAACATGCAAACTCCACCCAGGAAGGTCAGAGCCTGGACCCGATCTTGTGTGGTCAGTACTGGGAGGCGGACGTGTTAAGAAAATGGATGGCTAATAAAAATAAAAATAATAGTAATAATAATAAAAATAATAACATAAAAAACAATATTTTAAAATATTTTTGCTGAGTTTTTTTTGTTTGTTTTTTTGTTCGTAGACCACCCCTGATCCCCTTTTAAACTGATGGGGGTGGGGTGGGGGGGACATACATTGAATGTTTGTTAGCATTTTTAAAAGAGTTTTTTGAGAGATTAATTCCCTCAAACAACCCCCACAATCCCCATGGGCTTAAATTATACGAGGATATTCACTAATTCCTGTGAATAGATAGAGTCGATACTTAGTTGACCATAAACCTCTCTGGAGCAAGTGCATGCGACTGCAGTTATGATTATCCTCTCATTTCAGTCGCGGTTGAAGAACTCATTCTATCCTTCCATTCTCTCAGGCCTTCGTTTTAATTGAGCCCCTCTTTCTTGAGCTACTCTCGAGCAATTGTACTCAATTGATGTTTTCCATTTTCATCCACACTCAAAGCAGTGCCTAAGTGACCCGATCCATTAGTGCAAAGAAAAGAGTGAGTGAGTGAGTGAGGAAAGAGATGCTGAGAAGGCTACCATCTTATAGGGGAACGACCACCTGCTGACCACGCAGCCAGAGCGGAGATATCAGCAGATGGATGGAACATTGCGGCAAGGGACTTGGAAGTGACACAGTGGACATTGACTGGTCTGTGCGTGTGCATGCTCAGGCCTTGATTTGGCTCAGCTCGCCACTCATTTAGCAGTATAATACGTCAAGGGGCCTTTAGTGATCTCAAAATGCTCAACACTTGAGACTTACCCAATTCTCAGTGACATCAAAAGGAAGGCTGGAAATAAGGTAGCCATGTGTGTGAGGGCTTTTTCTGCAGTCCACTCATGTTTCATCCATATGAATGTGCGTGTACGTGTGCTTGGAACTGACGTCAGTACTCCTCCATTCCTGATTTAACACCAAGGGGAGGTCTCAGAGTACCTTGTAGGAGTTATTGAGTGCTATTTATAGACTGAAGTGAACTAGGTGCAAATGTGATAGGTGAAGTTTCACATAATCAGTACCTAGATGGGAGCATGAATGTGTATAATGGTATATATATTTTTAAGGATCTTCAAATGGCGCATTAGCTTGATGAACTTCCACTAGTGTGTAGAGTTAAGTATGTCAGATTTTTTTTTTTTTTTCATGTGTTGTCCAGGGTCCTCAGAATCAGGAGTGCTGTCTCATGTTCATGTCTCCAATATAAAAAACAATTTGATATGTCCTGTATCTCGATACATCGGGTGCAATAAGATGGTACATTTGAAAGTGGAACGATTCGATTTGGTTCACTTCAAGGCACTCTTGTTGTACATTCCTCATTATTGCTACATCTATGCAAGCATTAGTTTAGGGTTAGTTTTGAATTTTAAATGTGATTTAAGTATATTTATTTTGAAATTAACTGGAATAACGATGTTTGAAAGTGTGTGGCACAAAAGTAACAGCCAATAGAAAAGCACTTTCAGATGACGTCGCTCCGAGCTGACAATTTTGCGTGTTTGACTTTTGGCTCCAATGGCTCAGCTCACATGCTTTTTCATTGAATCCGGCCGAAATGCAATGCCAGGTAAGAAGGGCGTTGCTTTTTTCATTTTACCATAGTGTTTATTAAATCTTGCACACAAGTAATAGACGTTTAAAAAAAAACAAAAAACTAATACTAATACTAATACTCAGCATTTTTGAAATAACTAAAACTAATAAAAACTAACAGAGCCACTCAAAAAAACGTAATTAAAACTAACCAAATTTAAAAAACAAAACAAAACTCAAAACTAAATAAAAACTAACTAAAATGAAATTTCCAAAACTATAATAACCCTGCTGGGTGGCATGGAGGGTGAGTGGTTAATTAACCACTTACTCCTCACAAGGGTCATGGCCGCAGGGGTGCTGGAGCCAATCCCAGCTGGCTTCGCACAGTCGGTGGGAACACCCTAAACTGGTTGCCAGCCAATCGCAGGGAACACACACAGAGACAAACAAGCATCCACACAAACGAGCACACCTAAGGACAATTCAGAGCGCCCAATTAACCTCCCATGCAAATATGCAAAAATGCATCCTTTCTATTGCTTTAGCACTTCACATATTCAGAATGCTACAAAAAATTTGTAAAATACAACTCAATGGAACATCAAAATGGTAGAATATTTTGTATAATTTTTTTTTAAATATTGCAGAACTGTCACAATGTGTGACTTCAGGTTTCAAATTAAGGTTTAGGATTCAAAGTAGGGCTTCAAAGTACTGTTTTAAAGTATTGTAGGGATTCAATGAAGGTTTAGTGTTTCAAAGTTAGGTCATAATTTATTGCACTGGAATTTATTTTGGAAAAACCTCATAGGTGGAGTCCTGGGATGGTCTCATGTCACCTATGGTCTTGCGATATCTACTGGCTTATTAGCAATCATCCATCCATCCATCCATCCATCCATCCATCCATCCATTTTCTTGACCACTTATTATTGAAAATTTCAGGAGACTTCTATTTTGAATTCCAACATCATAACTACAGCGTCTTGCAAAAATATTCATACCCCTTGAATTCTTTTAACATTTTGGCACAGTACGACGACAAACATAAATATATTTCATTGTAATTTAATGTGATAGTTAAATACAAGGTAGCACACAATCGTGAAGTGAAACAAAGTGTATATCTTATTTCAAATTTGTTTTACAACTAAAAAACTGTATAGGGTGTGCAAAAGTACTCAGCCCCCCTGAAATAATATTTTGTCGAACACTCTTTTGCTACAATTACAGCTTCAAATCTTTTGGGGTATTGTCTATCCGTGATTTTCACATCAGGATTCAGGAGGCTGAAATGTTTGCCCATTCCTCCTTGCAAACAGCTCCAGCTCAGCTAGTTTAGATGGAGAGCATTAGTTAAGTTATGTGGTGGAGGTTGAGGACCCAAATGCGGGAAGTGGGGAGGCGTGGCAGGTTTGCAGGATGTCAAAGAAAAAGGGATTTATTTCCAAAAGAAAAAACGATAGGCAAACAAGGAACTTGCAGTAATAATAATAATAATAATAATAATAATAATAATAATAATAATAATAATAATAATAATAATAATAATAATGATAGACCAAAAGCAGATAAAAAGTAAAAAAAACAACACACAAGGCTAACTAGGGCAAAGACCGGACAACTGACAAAGACTCAGAAACGCAAACGAATGATCCGACAAAGACTGCAGGGAAGTAGGAAACTAAATAGGAGCAAACTAACGAGACAATAACAAACACCTGGACATGAGACAAATGTCAGAGGGTGAATACAAGGGACCAGGATGATGAGAACATGGCCGCATTCAGACTGTAGGCATATCTGACTCCAATCGGATTCCTCCTCCTCCTGGCAAGAAGAAATCCATTTGTAAAAGCCAGCCATGAGAAGTCACGTCTGCAGTTTGCCAGCAGCCATGTAGGAGACGTCGCTGATGAATGGAAGAAGGTCCTCAGGGGTCAGATGGGACCAAAACTGAACTTTTTGGCCTACATGACGGACGCTATGTTTGTAAGAGCAACACTGCTCATCAGTCTCAACACACCATCGCCACTGTCAAACATGGTGGTGGACAGGGAAGATGTTGCGAGTAGAAGAGAAGATGGATGGCGCCAAATATTGGCCAATCTTGGAAGAGAACCTGTTGGAGTTTGCATTAGACCTAAGACAGGACAAAATTTCACCTTTCAGCAACTCAACGACCAAAAAAGCATACATCTAAAGTGACAATGGAATGGTTAAATGAAAAGAAGACTTTCACATAAAATTTCAGTTTTATGTTTTGTGGTTGTACTGTGCCAAAATGTTGACAAACTCAAGGGATACTGTATGTCCATTTGTAAGCATGTATATGAAACCTCATTTGCAGAGTCCTAGGATGGTCCAGTACCCCCAGAAGTAGACTTGTCTTGCAATACCGAAGAGTTTATGTCTGTCGATAGCTAGATAGACAAAGACAAGACACTTTTTTCCTCCCTTGAAGTGTGTAAGCAGTTTGAACAAAAGGTGTGACTATATGAGAAAATTGTATCATGCTTTGCTTCTGTCCTACTCTCCAGTCGATATGAACCAATATTCAAAATCTATTTTCACGATTTTGCATTCTATTCCCATGCACTCTCATGCTCATCATTTGCTGTGCGTCAAACAGTATCGATGTTCATTTAGTGGCTATTTGAAACGTCCAAGACTGAGTGACGAGTGGCGCAAGATTGATGTGTGTACCGCCTCGTCGCTCTCCTCATATTAGCGAGTGGGTGTGAGCATTCAGGATGATAGATTGCTTTGAGATAAAGGACGAAGAAATAATCGACAGCTCATACCAAAGCAATAGAGATAAACACAGGCTGGCAGGTATTTTGTTGCTGTCTGACAGGTGTCATTTGATAAAACGAAACATGTTTGTGTTTTTATTATTAAGTTCACTGTCTGCCTGTCCCTCAGATGTTTAGTTTCTTTGCTTTTCTATGTTTTGACATTACGTATTCATGTGCGTCAGGCATGAGGCATGGCTGTGGGTTAAAAATAAATGGGGGACAGAGGGCTGCTAGCAGAGGAAATGGTGATGGGGAGTGGGAGGTTGGGGATATACAGAGAAGGGAGGGAGAGAGCAATTGGAGGAAGTACTGTAATGCACCAGCTATAGACACACAAGTCTATAACAGAAATATTAAATCCACCCCTTGAAAACGCCAAAAGGGCTGTACGGTGCATTAACTGATGTTACTCAAGATATAAAAGTCAGTTATAACGCCTATAATTATAGGTTTTACTAGTATAGTATTTAGGATTACTAATTGTATTTAACTGTAATTCATCGTAAATGCCTTTCAAACAATTACTGGTTCTTTGGTCAGAAACAAAAGAATCTAAGACAATAAATGCAAACTCTACACAAATTCTCTTGTATTTTCTTGTTGTCGCCTTACCCAGCTATTTAGATGCCTAATTTTGTTGTAAGTTTACTTTGTAGAATTTGGATATATACATACAGTACTTGCAGTACATTTATGGCAATTCAAACTTGTATTCCCCAGATACCAATAATAAGCAGAAGCTGCATCTGTGCATTTATCCATTGTCTTCGCGCTTGCTCCTCACAAGAGTCGTGGGGGTGCTGGAGCCTATCCCAGCCAGCTTTGGAGAATCCTAATATTACAGCTGTGAATGTATTTACTTGGTCAGACGTGGCGAAAATTTGTGTTACAGCAGACAATCAGAGTGCACTTTTTCCTTCTGTACTTTGGTTTGCAAGTTGAAAAAGTAAGAACTTGAAGTTGGAAAACAATGACAGAACATTCATCTTATCGAGGGTGACCACTGATTTTCAAAATGAAAAAGTGCGACACTATAATTTCACCAAATTTCCCTGCTACTTTGGTAATGGGGTTCGGGTGTGGGAGTGGCCTTGAAAACACTGTTGACGTGCATCAATCGCTACCAAACTGCTGACCCAAACTGTAATCATCCGTCTGTCAGTCCGTCATTTTATTTTAACCGCGCTTCTGTCGTCACTTCGTCACCACTATTTTAGGACCGACAGACAAAGGCTGGCATTTCGTCAGCCGTCGCCACCAGTATCAGCAACACACAATTCATTATTTGTTTAGCATCTACTTCATTTTTTTCTACTATCCTCCCTGTCAAACACACTACAACAGTAACCTCCTGTCGCTTGCATTTTTTTTTTGTTTGATGTGACGCTACCAAGGCCGCCAAGCAATCTTCTCTTCCTCACCTTCATCTCACTGTTACCTCGATTTTGCTCTCTGAGAATTGCATTTCTTCTTTTTGGTTTCCTTTGTCGCCTTCTTGACGCTCATGAAGCATTAACCAGAATGCTCATGCTCATTTGCGTTCGTGTGATGCTTTGCATTGACCATATTTGGAATTGGGCGGCACGGTAGTCGAGTGGTTAGCACGTCTGCTTCCCAGTTCTGAGGTCTCCGGTTCGAGTCCAGGCTCGGACCTTCCTGGGTGGAGTTTGCATGTCCTCCCCGTGCCCGCGTGGGTCTTCTCCGGGTACTCCGGTCTCCTCCCACATTCCAAAGACATGCATGGCAGGTTAATTGGACGCTCCGAATTGTCCCTAGGTGTGCGTATGAGTGTGGATGGTTGTTCGTCTCTGTGTGCCCTGCGATTGGTTGGCAACCAGTCCAGGGTGTCCCCTGCCTACTGCCCAGAGCCAGCTGAGATAGGCTCCAGCACCCCCCGCGACCCTTGTGAGGAATAAGCGGTCAGGAAAATGGATGGATGGATGGATATTTGGAATTGGAATTTGTGTATGTGGAGGGAGGCATCCACGTGCACACTTTTCTTTGTGGACTACGGACCTCTTTGGATTCTCCTTTTTGCTTATAGGAACTTTCCTTTGCTATCCTTTGCAAACAAGATGGCTCAAAAGTACTGTGAGGGTATATCATTCAAAATAAATAAATGAATAAATAAATAAATACATAAATAAATAAATATTTTGAGATATATTTGAGTTTTGTTTAAGCTGTAAGCCATAATTATCAATATTAAAATAATAAAAGGCTTGCAATATTTCAATAGATTTGTAATGAATCCAGAATGTATGACATTTTCGTTTTTTTTTTTTTTTTAATTGCATTACAGAAAATTCAGGACTTTATCACAAT
Organism: Festucalex cinctus; assembly: GCF_051991245.1. Lineage (NCBI taxonomy): Eukaryota > Metazoa > Chordata > Actinopteri > Syngnathiformes > Syngnathidae > Festucalex > Festucalex cinctus. The sequence continues at coordinate 17,177,893 of NC_135416.1, forward strand.
ATTCTAATTTTCTGAGACAGTCCTGTATGTTATGCAGAATCCTTTATGGCAGAAATATTTCAAGCAACAGGCCAGCAACTAAAAGGAAATATATGCACTTTTTTTTTTTTAAATTTTAATCCCCTTTTAGTTTAAACCATGACAAAGTATGTGCACCCACCCTGACCAGAACAAAATTTAAGCAGCTAATTTTACCATTTAGTTCAACAGTCCAAGTTAGCATTTAAAGGGATACTTTACTTATTTAGCCATTTTTAGCAGTCAAACAATATTTTGCCTCTAATTAATTTGATAGTTTCATTATTTTTCACATACAATTAGTACCTTTAAAAACACATTTTGCAACTTGCTGTCGACTGAAAATGACATCACACGGGCTCAGGTAACCAATCACAGATCAGCTTGTGAATGTCACATGACCAAACCTAGAAAACAAATGAGCTGTGATTGGTTACCACCCTTGTGGTGTCATTTTCAGTCGACAGCAAGTTGCATGTGTTTTTAAAGGTACTAATTGTATGTGAAAAATAATGAAAGCATCAAATTAATTATAGACAAAATATTAACTTTTATTGTTATAATGGGTTAAATAAGTGAAGCATCCCTTTAAGGAAATGTCTCTTGAAACTGCCGAGTGTCCTACCGCAGAGGCCATATATGTATACACATTTTCTAAACCATATATCATTAAAAGCAACGTCACTCCAGCAAGCAGTGTGTATTGCGGACTGCATGTCTTCATTAGTAGCATGCGGAAGTGATGACGCGAGAAGGATGACAATTGAAAGACATAAGGCGGGGGGCTTTCGAAAACAAAGACAACATAGAGCGGAGGCGAGCAAGAACACTGGCACGAGTGTCTTTGTTGTTGACAATGTGACAGATGCTAAAAAGATGCTGCCACGGTGGATGTAGCAGAGTCGGAAAGATTGTGACACGTGCATTACAGTACAATCAGGGGCATCACTACGTTATATTTATTCACTATGTGTATAGTAATAATAAGTGAAATATAAGTGGTCTTAAATAAGTTTTAATTTAACTCAGAACAAAGTGCAACACAAAATACAAAGTACAAAACATGGCTGGGAATAAACATACTAAGTGAAAACTAAACAGGCGGGACAGACAGGTGCAAGGAACGAGGTGTGACCAGGACAACAACAACAAAGATTCGACCGGGACTGAACAAAAGCAGGGAACTAAATACACATACTAACGAGATTACTAGAGACAGCTGGACAGGACACAAGTGGCTTGGGGAGCTGATTGGATAAACACAAGGGAACGGGAAAACGAGCACAGTAGGACATGATAAAACTTGACGAAACAGACAGAAAAGGAAACAAGGAAAACATGACCAAAAAAAAAAAAACCCAAAACCAAACCAAAACCCAGACCATAACATGAACATCTTGACCAGATAAAAGTGCAAGAAGCACCTCTCGCTGTTCAAATTCAACAATGAAACGTTGAGTAATTCTGCGAGAACAGAATTAATTGCAGCGTCCATTCGTCTGTTAGGTTTGTTTGCTCCGCCCCGCCATCAGCACTTTATCTAGTTCCATTCGATGCCTGCTACCAATTAAATGTGGGCGCTATAAGAAAGCAAGCATAATTTAGGAGTAAATAGGAAATAATTAAACAGTTAAATTGCCTTTTAATGGCTTTATCATAAGAATGACAACTCGATGACAACTGTGTGATTGACATATTCTGGTAAACACGTGCTTCTAGGTTTTGTTCTGTAAAAACAAACATTTATTTTTTTTTACACATGGTTTTACTAAACAATAATAACATGTATAAATTTTAAACATAAATTTTAAAACTGTGTCGTAAAACCACGTGTAAAAAAATGTTTGTTTTTACAGAACAAAACCTGGAAGCTGTGGTTACCACAATAACTCAATAAATAAAAATAAATACATACATACATACATACATACATACATAAATAAATAAATAAATATACTGTACCAATACAGACAATCTTACAGAACTTGTACTTTTTAAAGTTGTAGATTCAATAGGTTAGCATGGGTTAGGGGTAGGGTGGTTGGCTTGCACCGATGAGGTTGTTGGTTCGATCCCAATGCAATGCGACGGTGTTAAAAATCCACGAGCAAGGTAATCTACAGGGTGTTCCAAAATGGTTGACCCCATTCTAAATGCCCATATCTCGGAAACTACTTGATGGATCTTATGAAACTAAATAGACTTTATGTTGAAGGTCATAAGTTTTATTGGTTAAATTTACAAAGAAAAGAAAAATTGTGAAGAAGGCACGCTGCACTGTCCGAGCATACTTTAACACGCAAAATGCCTTTTCTTTTGAAGTGAACGGCATTTCTTAACCTGAAAAGATAAAAATGCCAAATGTTACACACAAAAACTTGAAACGTTTCTACACAAGCTGTGAAAATTTGAGGTCATTCCAACGAAAATTGTCAAAATTATTGGCCTACGAAATGGGGTCAAAACATTTTGTAAGTCAAGTTGTTTCATGCTGTAAAATAAGTAGTTAAAGCACTTCGAGGGCCTTCTCAGGTAGTAAAGGGCTATGCAAATGAAGTACTGTTTCCCAAGCACATGCTGCTTTTATACTATTTTGCTCTGTAAAATTTACATGCAGATTTTGTTTATTGTACATTGAATCCCAATAAAATTCAGCAGCAGTTGCTGTTCATTGTACATTCAATTACTAATAAAATAAACTAGTTGTTTACATTTCCCCATTGTATTTTATTATTATTATTATATATATATATATATATATATATATATTTTTTTTTTTTTTTTACAGTGTCGACATGGTAATAAAACGAGATGCCGAGACAGGGACTGTGTAATATAGTGACAAAAGAACGAGGTTGGCGAAAGTCACCAGGATGTGGGACCCAACGCACAAAAACAGGACTGTCCCGGCCAAAACGAGACATCTGGTCACCCTAATATACAAACCAATATCAAACACCACTTGAAGCAAACTGCTGCAGAACGGTGTGTTTGTGCTGGAGATGATCAAATCAAGGAAGTGCGCTGTTACTATGGCAGCAGCCGCACCTCAACCTCAATATTCCATTAGCAATAACCTCCACACCTGTTAGCAATGTGACCGAGCTGACATCACGTAGAACAATGATCCATTCAGCAGGGGGCCAAATCAAAAAAGCTGATAGAAAGTGTGGTTACTTGTGTCTCTGTCTCTCACCACGGGGAGATGCGAACAACAAGCTGTTGCTTTGAGGTGCTATGACGCACTCGTCACTCTGACTGACGGTGGTTCAAAGCGCAACAGTGCATGCGTGCTTGGGACGAGAAAAGACGCACGGACTGGGGCGAGCCGGTAGAGCTGGTTCGAGGAAAATCTCATTTCAACTCGGGAATGACACCAACATGATGCAGCATACGACACAGAGCTTACTTGTGTGCCTGACTTACACCACACTGTAAGTGGCATTTTGACAAAGTTGTTCCACACAAGGAAGAAATGTTTTTCGCAACAAACACTTGACACACACTTGTGCAGCTGGTGATGTAGGTGTGTGTGAAGGGGATGCCTGTGTTCAGATTGTCCCGGACAGTCAGTGGGCATTAAAGGACAACACAGAACTCAGTTACTCATCTGTTGTTGCTCATCCATTTTGTTTTGCATGTCTGGTATGCTGATATGTTAGCGGTCTGTATGCAACTATGAATGGCAAGGCTTTTATTATCTACCTCGAAACAGCTCTCATCCAAATGAATTCATTTTCAAGGCCAAACATGAAAAAAAATAAAAATAAAAGCAGCCACTGGCAACTCTGAAATGACTCTCCTGCTACTCTGGGTAAAAAGAGAATTTTAAATGCTCACTTGCCATTAACAGCTACCAACATGAACACTCACTTATTTGATCCCCCCCGCCATATTATATGCATCAAATACGTTATCTTCTAAATGGATGCATTAAATTATCCAAAACATAAGCACAGTCTGTCAGCACTTACTGCACTATGATTTGTTGGTGCAAATTGAGTAAGCAGCACACAACAAAATAAGTCAATGAATAAAATAAGTAGTTCTGTCAAAGTTAAAGCGTTAACTCATTGATTAGTCACAAAAAAATATTGCATTAATCATGTAATAAAGCAGTATTAATTTTGACCGCAGATGATCCCTTAGGTTGACAGCAGATCGTTAAGTTAAAGGTAGCACAATATAGAGATGTAACGATATCCAAATGTCACAATACGATATTATCACGATATGAAACTCACGATACGATAATTATCACGATATTGTGGAGAGGTTGGCAATATTTGAAAAAAGGTCCCGATATTTAAAAAAAAAAAAAAAAAGAGCTCATACAAATAAACAAGCACAATATTGTGCTTTGTACATACCATCAATGTTATGTTATGTTTGATTATTATTATGTTATTATTATTATGTTATGCTGTTAATACACACACATTTTGAGTTCCTCCACATAATGACTTGTTTCACAGGCACATGTTCACCTTCATCTGACAATTAGTGTTTTTTTAAACATAAAAGGGCCAAAACCTCCCTCATAAAAATTAAATTGCACTAAAAAAATAGCCACGAGAGGGTGCGAGGACTGCACAAATGGAAATCAACCTGACTTTTTTTTAACAGATGTGTTGCATTTAAATATCGTGAACATGACGACGATGATATTGTGGCAGTTTTATTATCACAATATCACAATATTGCACTTATCGTTACATCCCTATTACATGCATTAAAGTAAAGCATTTAATAAATGTTTGCGTATGACATTGAGAATATTTGTTCATGTCAAACTATTGGGGTTATTTTGTTTTTTTCATTAAATTATGCAAGTAATTAAGTGATTAGAAAAAGTGGCTCGAAAAATGTTGAAGATGTCCTCATAACATTAAACGTTTAGCTCTTGGGGCCCTATTTTCGTAGACACTGACCCATGCGCATCTTCATTTTTGTGCCGTGGCAAGTCTAGTTTAGCAAGTTTGTGAATTTGGTACACGCACTGCACCTCGTTGGGTTTCCGGCACCTCCAGCGTATCTCGCAAATTGCTGACAAAAATGGTGGATGTCATTGTATTTCATTTATGACAACGGCATGAAACAATCACTTTGCATCATTGTAGAAATCAGTTCATTGAACACATTTTTACTATCATTGCAAAAAAATCGCACCGTGTGTCGCAAAGGGCTGGGAGGGCACACATAGATGCATAATTGGGAGTGCAATTGCCCACATCACATCTGCAGCCGACTACATCATCCGCAAGGGGTGCACCGATTGTAGATGGTTTTCCATGATAAATATATGATCTAAATAATAGCTGTCCTAAATTGTTGATAAGAGTAACATTGTAGGTAAGAGTAAATAATAACAAAGAATAACTATTTTATGTGTTTTTATAATAAATGAACTGTGCTGGGTGTGATAAAAGCCGTATCTATTAATGACCCAAAGATAGTATGTTCCTTGTGGAATACTGCTTGAAAAAGGTGCTTTTCATAACGTTATTGGGGCATTTATTTGATATCTGCAACAACATGTTGCTGGTGAGGCAAAACCATGCACTGTGGATGGCTGGGGCACCTGCCCCGATGGCCCCCACCCTCTGAACACCCCTGTAGATTTTTCTCACTAGTCAGTCACATGTAATTTGTCCTCCTGTGTAGTAGTGACTAGATACAGCCGTTTTCCTCGGGCTGCTCCACTGAAGTGTTCTCAAGGACAAGGAGGACTGTCACTTGATATAAAAAAAAAAGTGAATAAATACTTAAATGGCTCTTGGCCTGACAATGGAAGGTAAATGAAGACTAAACTCATATGTAAATATGAATGTGTTTATGGGTTTTAATCGATGTGCTCTGTGATTGCTTGGAACCCACACCAAAATTAGTCAAACTCACCGGCACCCTTTCAGGAGACGCGATATTGAAAACAAATGGATGACTTCCACAACAACCAAGCACAATTATTAGGAGTGATTCTCTCCTGGCATCAAGTTTTCCCTCGCGGCTGAATCATAATTCGGGGGCATCCTCCTTTCCTTGCTCACAAACATCTGAGCTTTGTTGTAGCTTTTGTCTGGCTTGCATAGCGCCGGAAGCAGACCAAAAGAGTCGAGAAAGCTGCTGCCAGGAAACGACTTGTGTGCTCTTCTCCTCCCCGTCCTCCGCTCCTCCACAAAGCTCAGTCATCATCAGCGGGCAACGTGCCTCGGCTCCCTCCCTCCTCCATTCATGATTTTCCCTCCCTCCTCGTCCTTTTCTTCTACGTGCGTCCTCAGTCTCCTCCTCCTCGATCATCCAACCAGCCTTTACGCGCGTAAAGTTCCCCAAGAGAATCCCCGACAGCGAGTCCCGCCCTTTTCCGCTTCTTGCCGCCCTCACTCAATCATGACCCCGTCGTCTGTGACGTAGGAGATTCCACGGTGGCCACCTCAGTAGGCGATAGATGGATGCTGGGACTATATATGGCACACTCGTGCCCATCGGCCGGCACTCTCTCAGTCGCTCCGACTCGGGAACCAGGTCATCAGCGGAGATAGCAGGCAATACTTCGCCCCACTAGGCTAACTCGCTTTGGGCTTTGGTTAAGGATGGAAACCTTCTCGATTTCTCGGAGCCGACGATGCTCCATCGTGCGCAACTGCAAAAGTAAGTTTCTTCTTTTTGGTTGAATCAAGCGTCTCGTTCATGTGTGATTGCAAAAAGTGCATGGTGTGTTTTCGGGAATGGTTATATAACGATGGATTTCAAGGAAGATTGGATTATTACCCTCGCGGAACGTCTTTTATGTGTTTACAATGCTGTGCGTAAAAGTCGGGTTAGCTGCAGTGCGCAGATGCTATTACTAACAAACGCTAGCTTTATATGTTAATTTAGATAGATAGATAGATAGATAGATAGATAGATAGATAGATAGATAGATAGTCTTTGTCAACCCATACAATCAAGTATAAGACAACTACACAAGCAGCATTAGTGATAAAAAAAAAAAAAAAAAAAAGATTTAATCTATGGAAGAACGGAGGCACATGTTGGTAGGTGGTCATTCACAAAAGCAGTCTAGCTATTTTTACATTACATGAAGCCTTATAGGATATAAAAGAGTGCAACGTAGCTGGTTTCAGCACCACTGACAGCTACAGACTCACTTTTTCCTCCTTCTCCATGCAGGCGGCCTCTCCTTCTGGTTGGTGGTGTGGATGGTCCTGGGCAAGCCAAGTCTGGCGTCGGGGTGCCCGCACCTGTGCGTGTGCTACCCGACACCCATGACTGTAAGCTGCCAGGCGCAGAACTTCACCAGCGTCCCGGTCGGAGTCCCGTACGAGTCGCAGCGCGTTTTTCTCCAGAACAACAGGATCACGGAGCTTAGAGTTGGCTCTTTTGGCTTTGGGACTCAGGTAGGAAGAGGTCGTATGAAATGAGCTTTGACCTTTCACGAGCTTGAATAATCACTTGTAATTTGTATTATAGGTTCTGTGGCTGTTTTCCAACAACATTACGTGGATCGAAGCGGGGGCTTTCAGTGAGCTGAGGGACTTGGAGGAGTTGGACTTGGGGGACAACCCTAACCTTCACCGGCTGGAAGGAGGAGCCTTCCGCGGCCTGGAGAAGCTCCAGAGCCTCCATATGCACCGCTGCAAACTAACCGCCCTGCCCCACGACATCTTCCGCAAGCTTTACAGCCTGCACTATCTCTACTTACAGGTAGGGAGCGCCAGACTTGCCTGCCCAAGTAAAATGTTGAATTAGTTACATAATACAAGTAATGTATACATATACTAAGTAAGTTATATGGGATTTGCAGTGTCATTTGTAAAGCCATTGGGGCATTTATTCAATATGCTTGATATCATCTTATTCTATTGTACTAGTATGCTCTTTGAGAGAGCATAATGTATGGACCTTAAGCTAAATGCTCAAACAGCTTTCCAGAGTGTCATGTAAACACTTACTGTATGTAAAATATGCACTGTACTTGCAGGTAGCTGTCCACCTATACAAATGTATTTCTATCCCACTGGGAAGTATTTGAATCACTGTAATTTGACACTTTTGTGTTTGTGTGCAGAAGACAGGACACGGCTTAACATGGAGTCTCAGCATTGGGCAAAAAACAAAAAAAATACATTTTGTCAAATTTGTCACAAATTGATGAACAGGGTTGCTGAATCTGATAATTTATTTAATATATAAACAAAATACAAAAAATAATTAATTCATTCATTTTTATATTTTATTATATATTAATGAACAATTATTAATTAATAATATGAATTATATTAGATATTATTATATATGTTATATGACACTAATTAAAAATAATTAATTATTAATACTGTAATTAAATTTTTAATTTACCAATTAACTATATGTGAGTTCATCACTTCACATTAGGGATGGGTGAGTACTGATAGCAGGTATCGTATCGGGCCGTTACCCAGCCTTATTTCAAGGTACAGTATTGGTATCGTGATGGCGACCGATACCAGTGTCTGCAACTCTCTTCTGGCCGTTTTAAGATCTGGAAGTGAAGATTAGAAATGAGAAGAATAGACAATTTCCATTAATTTCATGCAACTTTTAGGAAAAATGCTATATTGGGATATGTAGGTCATTGTTTTTTGTGGCGGTGGGATTTCGTATACTAGTACTAGAGGTATCACGACTTAGTATCGGTCTGAGAGAAAGTAGAATCGAACATCGCTAATTTACATAAGAATACATGAGAAAATCTAGAAGATGTTGCATTCTGTTCCTCTATTGCCATTAAATTTAATTGAAAACACCTAATATCAATTTCTTTTGCTGTTTTTATCTACAGGAAAACAATCTCCACTTCCTGCAGGATGACATCTTTTCCGACCTGATCAACCTGAGTCAGCTTTTCCTGCACGGAAACCGCATCCGCACCATCTCGGAAAACGTATTCCGCGGCTTGGTCAACCTTGACCGCTTGCTCCTTCATGACAACCGCATCCGTCAGGTGAACCGCCGGGCCTTCCGCGACCTCGGTCGGCTCACCATGCTGTTCCTCTTCAACAATTCCCTGCCCGAGCTGCCCAGTCAGACCCTGAGGGACACCCAGGGCATCGAGTTCCTCCGGCTCAACGCCAACCCCTGGTCGTGCGGCTGCGAGGCCCGCGCCCTGTGGGAGTGGTTCCGGGAGGTCCGCGTCTCTTCATCCGAGGTGATCTGCGCTTCTCCCTCCACGCGTCGCGGCCAAGACCTCCGCTTTCTCCGAGAGATGGACTTCGCCCTCTGCCCCCTGCCCGATCCGGGCTCCATCGCCGGGTCCACCACCACCACCTTCAGTACCAAAACCAGATGGTGGTTCCACAAAAACAAGCCCCAGTCCTCAACGAAAGGTCTCTTTGAGAAATCCTCCGAGACGGTCAAAGCCGGCTTGTACGGGAAAGGCCCGTCCACAACCACGTCGCTGGTCAAGTACGAGCTGGGGGAGGAAGAACTGGCGCTGCCGAAGCTCGACCAGGAAGAGTACTGGGCAAATTATGGCAACGAGGACTCGGGCGTCACCCTGCGGTGCTTTGAGCTCGAATGTCCTCCTGAGTTTGACCTGCCTCCATCTTCCTCCTCGACCTCGCCGTCCTCTCCCTCGTCCCTCGCCTTATTGGCCGTCTCAGTGTTCACTATCAAACTCCACCTACTATTTGGCTGAATCCAACTTCAAGTGCCCCGCCCGGTGCCTTCCAGCCTGTTTTAAAGGCTGCGAGGCTCCATGTGATGACTCTCTATGACAGCTCTGTTGTATGCTAATCCTCAGAGATTCTGCTTCTACCACCTACAGGGCTAACCACTTTTCAGGGCTGCTAGGAGATCTTTCGATATAACACACGACAGGCTTTGAAGCCTGAATGATGCCACGATTTTCCTGAAATCAGGGCTGTGAGGGCTAAGTCCGTCATTCACATGGGCAAGATTTGAAAGCAGTTGTCAATGATGTCGTTATTTTTCATCAACTCAACTGAGTCAAAACTAATAGTGCTATTATTGCACCCAGTACTAATTACTGTTAGAAGACAGTGCGTAGTAACAAAGTATTGTAACCACTTACAGTGTCATGTAAATACCGACAGTATGTATGTTTGTTGTGGGTGCTCCAATTGATGTCGTCTAGCTCATCTTGACCCAGGAAAACTGAAGGCATTGAGACGAGGCGACAGACCATATTTGTTGAAGGTGCTCAGGGATAGAGCTGTCAAAATTCGTAGTCATCGATAAGTAATCGATTAGCAAATTAAACAGTAATTATTTTACTAATTGAGTCATCGTTTGGAGCCATTTTTTAATTTAAAATTGATCAAGACCTCTGATTTTAGCATATCAATAGTAATTGTTTACTGATTTCTGTAGTCCTCATGAAAGATTATCTTCTGTGTTTAATAACCCTAACACAAAATAAGACATTTCAACATTAATCGATTGAATAATTGGTAGATTAATCTATTCTAAAAATATTCGATAGTGACAGCACTACTCAGGAAGTGACGAAAAGTGGAGGACAGAGGAGGTCTGACATGAAAATGACAAACAGTGAATTTGTGAAGAGATTCAGAATGAGGAAGGCGATAGATGAGCAAGAATAGTAAAACATCCACTTTTAAGCAGCTATTCTTATTTGTATCTGAATGTTTTTGCATTTTATTCTCATTTGAATATTTTCTGTAAATATGCTGTCGTTTACGACAAACTCTGGGAAAGAATTCTTCCTTTCAGGAAGCCTGATCGGTTGTCGGATGTCTTTCTGTGACATATTGATTGACTATGTAAAAAGACTTGGCTGGATGCAAATGAACATCTTTATAAAGAGAGAAGTTGAATATTTATTGAATCTGACTTGTGCTTTTCTTTCAAATGATGTTAAAACTTGAGCATTTTTGCTTTTGTTACAAAAAACAACAACAACAAACTAAAATATCCAGTAAAAAGTAGCAGGTTGTTGCTGTGTGACTAAATCTTGAGTACACGTGAGTCAAGTGATCCAAAAGGACACAGCAATCATTCATACAGTATTCGTCTGGTCTGGAGTGTCTCTGACTGTGAACGACATCTGCCGTAGTGTGGATAAATAAGGTTGAATGGATTCACAAGCTGGTGGCGCTGCGAAAGGCAATTACGTCAATGGCTTGATCACTCGTGTGAGTCATCAGCTGAAGATGATGAAGATGCCAGATGGACCGAGGAGGTGCAATTTGGCCGATTTGCAAAGAAACTAAGAGAGCAATGAGAGTCAAATGCGTGGCAAAGTGCGGAGAGCAGGAAGGAAAATTAGACCAAAAAAAAAAGCCATACGGATGAAACATGAGCGTAAGCTGTGATACAGGTGAGGAGGTGTAAGAAATAAATGACTTAAAATAGACATCAGGCCCACCTAAATTGTCGCATTTCCCACCTCACCTTTCATCTCGCGCCTGCCATCTAACCTGCAGCCCTCCCCCGTTCTAAGATGTCGATATCGAAGCAAAGCAAAGTGCGATGCAAGCAAAGCAAAGGTGTCAAGGTTGACATGGAGTAGGAGTTGAAGAGTGGGTGCGCACACGGAAGCACACAAAGCAAGTTGTCCCTGCTTGGCAAAAACAAGCAAGCCTATTGCGATGCCACTTCGATAATATTCAATGTTCAACTCGTAGTAAAGCTGTTTATAACTGGAAGGCAAGCGGCATCGCTTCTCCTTAGAGATTGGAACAATATTATTCAATCAACAAAGTTCCATTGTTACTCTGTCACCCTTTGTCTTCTTGTTCAGAGAAGGAAATACAAATTTGTCTGTTTGTATTTGTCAGAAGCTTTTTTGTCATTTTTACTGTGGAAGAAAAACATGTCATTAAAAGATGCAGCATTAAGAACAAGAATAAATTCGTACTTGTTTTAACCTGATGTCGTTGAGTGGGCAGATCGTTTTTTTTCTTGGCTCATGTTCAGTCAAACACGCGCACACACACGGTTGTGTAAGTCCTCCAGGCAGTTGTCAGTTGTCCAGCCTCAACGAACACACTGAACACAACAGAAAAAAAGTGTTAAAATGAATAACTGCTCTCCAATTTGATTTCTATTCATCCATATCTCAGCCACAGTCACCACATATTATACACATCATAATATACGCTATATCTGTTGATCTACAATCTGTAGATTTTAATTTTTTGGATGACATAAACATATATGTTACTGATGAATCTTCATTCAGAAATGTAAGAGTCAGGCTTGTTTTGATTGGACTCAAGCATAACTTCTTCAAAAAAGATAATAATTACACTTCTCTGATAAATATTGTGTGATAGGTAAACATACCGGTAAATCACTAAAAAATGCTTTATTTCTTGCTTGTGTTAAGTCCTTTTATGTGGTCATAAGACTGCCGCCGCTGCTTGTTCTGCAGCTGACTACACAGTACATTCTGTCGAGTAAACTTTACTATAAACAGTCTATTTGGTCTCACTCTAAAAAGAATAAAATTTACACTTGGAAGAGAGTAAAATATTCAAAGTAAATTTTTGTTATGTTTCGGTTCGGTGGGGTTGGGTTTTTGTTGTATTTTGGGTGTTCATGTTGACTTTTTTTTCTGCTTTGTCTTCCTTGTCTCGTTATCGTTAACCTTGTCCACGCTCAGTATGTGTGACCAATCAGTGCCCTCAGCCTATTGTGTTGCCCAGGTGTGTCTTGTTAGTGTCTTGTTAGTGTGGTGTATTTAGTGCTACTGTTGCTACCGCTGCTGCCGTTGCTACCGTTGCTACTGTTGATGCCATTGCTACCATTGCTACTGTTGCTGCCGTTGCTACCATTGCTACCGTTGCTACCGTTGCTGGAGTTGCTGCCTTTGCTGCCGTTGCGTCAAGTGTGGAAGAAATGCGTTATTGGTTTCCGTCAAGCCCCTCCTTGTTTTCATCACGTCAGTCGTCCACGTTTTCCCCTAGCTGCTGTGAGTAGCCTACGTTCTGTCAAGTTGCCCCACGTTAAGTCCAGTCATGGTGACCGGTACTCTCACGTCCCATCCAGTCTTTTACTTATTCATTGAAAATAGTTCCTTATATTGCCCTTCCTGTCTGTCTCCCTGTAGTGTTGCTCCCCCATTGGGTCCATCTCCCCACACCCACTCGCACTACCCACCTTGACAATTTTACTCAAAGTATTTTTAGTGTACACGAGAGAATTTGCCTATCCCATGAAACACCTATTAATTTTTTTTCACACAGAAATTCTAAGTACATTTTGCAAGAGAGATTTTAGCTACATTTTAATAGTTTATTAAAAATGTAGGAGTGGCATACCTCAGGTGGTAGAGTGGCAGTTTCCCAAGCTGAAGATTGTTTGTTCCTCAACCCTTATGTAACTTTTTTTTCCTCAAATAAAATACCTAAACTAGCTACATTTCATCAAAACATCTCCTTGAAAAATTTACTGAGAATTTCAGAATGATTTCTTTGTGGTATGGGATTGTCAAATTCACAAAAAAATACTTTGAGTAAAATTTACTCTGAATATTTTACTCTCTTCCAAGTGTAAATTTTACTGCGTTTAGAGTGGGCCCAAATAGACTGTTTAGAGTAAAATTTACTCTACAGAATTTACTGTGTATAAACAACGACTCAATATGGACTCGTTATGTGGATACAGTTATCAATTTATAACTAAATGGTTATTGGAGATGTTCTTTACATTCACTGTTGTTCTCCACTTGTGGACATTCCTCTGAAAACACAGACACATATGGACATTCTGTCTCCATTATGACTGTGAGCTTGTAATTCCTATTTAAGGATGTAACAAGTGCATCGGACAGCTCATCCTTCACAATCCTTTGGATTGGTCTTGGCAAAAGATTGCCGTGACACATCCTCGTACAGTTCATATAACTTGTGTGGGTTTGACTGGACGTCATTTAGCATTAGTCAGGGCACACGAGATTTCTCGGATGACAAATGGAGAGATAAAGGACACGAATGGATAGATATCATATGTTGAAAAGTATCTAATGTCGTACTATGCTGAAAATGTACTTCACTCAGGTTTTAATACTGTGACTATAGTTCTTGGAACTTAGTAACTTTGCCAATGACTTGTCTTTTTGACGCTCTCTAATTGTGCTTACTGTCAAACAGGACATTTACTTAACTGACCAAAATAAGAATGCACTTTTGCATACATTGCATACTCTGATCGAACACGTTGACATAACAATAGTGGACTGATGTCTTTCAGCAGTTGTTTGTATGGCATATGAATATTGGAGTCATAACTGTATTTCCATCCATTTAGAATAGGGATGGGCGACTTAAATGCAGTTTTCATCAGTAATACCACATTGGCTGAAGAACCAGTTGTATAACAAAAATGCTTATTTTCGTCATGGAGAAAAAAATGTCCAATTGTGAAAATATGAGCGCTTTCATTTTCATAAGACATTTCTCAATGCATTTAATGACTGCTCCTGTTTTTTTTGTATGAGGTTGTGTAGCTATTCATCTACTATCCTAACCTAACAACAAAATGGTTTGAAGCAAACTAAATAACCACATAATGTCATTTTCTTTCACAGTGCAAAGAACTCTCTGGCATAAAAATTAGTATTCAAGGACGGCACAAACCTGCTGGAAAGCAAACCGACATTCAGCGAAAGAACTCATTTTGGGTATTTTTCCACAATAATCGCCTCACTCAAATTGAAATAATATTGAAGTCCTGTGTATGTTCTGTATATCACTCCAAATCAGCAAAACAAACAAACCAGCAAACAAAAACAAGACAACAACCAACAACAAAGAAAACGGCTTACTCACGTTGTGGTATAGGGCAGTATCAGACCCAGTATGAGCGCAACAAAGCTGTCCATCATCTCATGATGAATGGTGATGTCACAACTAGGGATGTAATGATATATAAACATTACCACACAATATTATCACAATTAGCACCATATTATGGTGTGTTTGGTGATATACAATACTGTATAAAAACCCACAATATTGAAGAAAAAAAAAAAGCTCATGAGATTGGAAAAAAAGCACAATATTATGTTTGTGTACATAATAACAGTAATGACAAAGAAAAAGACTTGACCAGTCATTTTCTTGTCATGTGTTCCTTTGGATCAGCAGTGCAAATTATCCTGGCCTGGTCTGCGTAGCTCAAAATGCTGTTTTTGATGAAAAGTCACATGTTTGGACAGACTTGTACTGCTTTTGATGGCATATCATGCATGACAACTGTGATTTTGTGGCTATTTTTATTTTTAAATTTTCTTCCTGGAAACTATATATTGAATGTTTGTCACAGTTTGCAAGGCACTATACAAGACCTAATCAGATGGACCAACACTGTATAAAATGAAGTCCTTTCCATCCATTTGATCAAAGCTGAGCAAACAGTGGAGAGCTATTGCAAGAGGGCGGGAGTGTCACGCCGCCACCGGCGTGACGGCCCATGCTTTTGTTTTGTTATCCATGTTTCCTGTTTTACTTTGAAAACCCTAACTCTCCTCTCACCCCAGGTCACTTGCCCTTCCTGCCGCTCACTCATTACCGGTCCCCGCCCATGATTATCACCACCTGCCACCAATCAACCCACACAATAAAAGCCAGCTGCATTCTCCCCTCTGTGCCGAAGTGTCACCGTCAGTGCATGGAAGCGTCCCACAGTCAGTGCATGGAAGCGTCCCACAGTCCTTATGTCCTTGTTCATGTTGCCTAGCGTTGTTGCCTTGTTTTTGTGCCTTTTCCTCCCTTTTGGAGCGCCTTCAGTTACCCCTTTTGCCTTGTGCCCTTTTTCCTCCCTAGCGGAGCGCTTTCTGTTGTCCACTTTTTCCCCTCCCTGTTCTCCTCTCAGTTTGAGAGGAGACCTCTGTTGGCCGGAAATAAACCTGCTGCCTTGGTGGCCTACCTTACGCCTGCGTCTGAGTCCTACTTGACCTCGCCTTGTCAGTACACTTCGGCCAGCATGGACCCAGCAGGCATGGTCGAGGCCGCACTGCAGAGCCAGGAGGCCCGGCTCAACAATCAGGACCAGATCCAACAGACCATGCGGTCCCGGATTGAGGAATTGACCAGCCAGGTCCACGAGCTGGTAAGCCTCTCACGGCGTCGAGTGCCAGCTTCCACCAGACAACTTCCTCATCCTGAGTTCTCCGTCCCGACCACGCCATTCACCGGGGTAGGATTAAGACTGGCCTCCCCAGAACGATACTCCGGTGAACCCGGGCGCTGTCAGACTTTCCTCACGGAATGCGACATTCATTTTGAACATTTACCACAGGCATTTCCCACAGCCCGGTCCCGAGTGGCCTTCATGGTGTCTCACTTGACGGGACGGGCCAAAACCTGGGCGACCGCGGAATGGGCCAGGGGTTCCTCGGTCTGTCAAAGTGTACAGGACTTTCAAGTCGCTTTGCGCCAAGTCTTTGACCCAGAGAACAACGACCGAGAGAAGGCACGAGCATTGAGCCGGCTTCAACAAGGCAAAGAACCTGTCAGCGATTACGCTGTCCGCTTCCGAACATTGGCAACAACAGTGGCTGGAACGCCATAGCACTTCACGATCATTTCTTAAAAGGACTCTCACCTGCCATTCAAGAACTTCTGATCCCCGTAGAACTCCCCACGGACTTGGACGCTTTAATCTCCCTCGCCATCCGCACCGATCATCGTCGCCAGGAGCTGGCTAAGATCGGCGGACCTCGAAGGAGGGAGGAACCCACCCCCTGGTCACGGCAACCGGAGGCCAGAAGGCTGCAACCCATCTTTTCTTCCCGACCGGAACCAGGAGAGGTGGACCTCGCCAGCGACGAACCCATGCAACTGGGAAGGGCTCGGCTTTCGCAAGAGGAAAGACAGCGCCGACGCCGAGAGGGCCGTTGCTACTATTGTGGTGGTCTTGGACACTTGGTGGGATCCTGCACCACGATGGCAACTCTCCGGTGAGTTCCCCGTCACCCCGACCCGCCAAGAACCACAGACTCACGCAAATTCAGATATGTCACCACAGATCTGTCAGCCCTTATCGACTCCGGATCCGACGAAAGTCTCATGAACTGGGAGCTCGTAAGGCAAATACGAGCCTCCACCGAACCCCTTTCCTCGACCATCCTGGCTAGAGCGCTGAATGGCAAAGAGCTCTTCAAAATCACCCACATCACTGAACCTCTGGAAGTCCGAATCGGATCTCACTTGGAGACTCTCCGCTTCCATGTTTTTCACGCATCGTCCTCCACGTTGGTTCTGGGCCATCCTTGGTTGCGTGTACATAATCCCAGAATCGACTGGAACACTGGAGTCGTTCTGGAGTGGGGAACGGACTGTATCTCACACGGGTTGGAACCACCCTCACCCCGAAACTCCACAGCCCAGGTTCACCAGGTGACTCTCGTCCCACCGGCTCAAGAAGAGTACCCAAGCCTGCACACTGTTCCCTCCTGCTACCACCACCTGCGGGAGGTCTTCAGCAAACCAAGGCCATGACTCTTCCTCCACACCGACCGTATGACTGCCCGATCGATTTGATTCCCGGTTCGACCATTCCCAAGGGGAGACTGTACTCGGTTTCAGGACCAGAACGCCAAGCCATGAACAATTATATTGACGACTCCTTGAAAGCCGGCCTCATCCGACCGTCTTCCTCACCTGCAGGCGCAGGTTTTTTCTTCGTGAGTAAAAAGGATGGATCCCTACGCCCATGCATTGATTACAGTCCCCTGAATGACATCACTGTTAAGAACCGGTACCCCTTGCCCTTGATGTCCTCGGTGTTCGACCAGCTGCAACAGGCTAAGATTTTCACCAAGCTCGATCTCCGGAACGCCTATCACCTCATTCGGATCCGCGAGGGAGATGAATGGAAGACGGGCTTCAACACTCCACGAGGACATTATGAGTACCTGGTCATGCCATTTGGCCTCACGAATGCTCCAGCCGTCTTCCAGGCCATGATAAATGAAGTACTCAAGGACTTCATAGATCACTTTGTATATGTTTACTTGGACGACATCCTGATTTACTCTCCTGACCTATTGAGCCACCGAGACCACGTAAACCGAGTCCTGCAACGCCTACTGGATCATCATCTGTACGTGAAAGC
This sequence comes from Festucalex cinctus, assembly GCF_051991245.1. Classification (NCBI taxonomy): domain Eukaryota; kingdom Metazoa; phylum Chordata; class Actinopteri; order Syngnathiformes; family Syngnathidae; genus Festucalex; species Festucalex cinctus. The sequence goes on from NC_135416.1 coordinate 17,195,995, forward strand.
TGAGAAGAGCCTGTTCCACGTCAACACCATCTCCTTCCTGGGATTTGTTGTTTCACCCGGGAAGGTGGAGATGGACTCGGACAAGGTCAGCGCCGTACGAGAGTGGCCCACGCCGGACTCTCGGAAAAAGGTTCAACAGTTCCTCGGATTCGCCAACTTCTACCGTCGTTTCATAAGAAACTTCAGCACCATTGCCGCGCCCCTACACGCCTTGACCTCCCCACAAGTCCGGTTCATGTGGAACCCGGAAGCCGAAAAGGCATTCAGAGACTTAAAAGCACGATTCACCAATGCCCCAATCCTCAGGGTCCCTGACCCCAAACGCCAGTTCGTGGTGGAGGTAGACGCCTCCAGCATTGGAATTGGGGCAGTTCTGTCTCAGCGTTGTCAAGAGGATGGCAAGACACATCCGTGCGCCTTCCTCTCACGAAAATTATCCAAAGCTGAACGCAATTATTCGGTCGGAGATCGGGAGCTTCTCGCCGTAAAAGTGGCTCTTGAAGAATGGAGACACTGGTTGGAAGGCACCGAACTCCCTTTTGTGATCTGGACCGATCACCGAAATCTGGAATACTTACGCCAGGCCAAAAGACTCAACCCTCGACAAGCCAGATGGTCCTTGTTTTTCAACCGCTTCGTATTTTCTCTGACTTACAGACCAGGCAGCAAAAACGTCAAGGCGGATGCGTTGTCAAGAGTCCACGAATTCGAGCCATTGAAAGCCGAGCCTGAGACCATCCTGCCCCGGGACTGCATAGTTGGAGCCATGAGATGGCAAATTGAGGACGATGTCAAGGAGGCACTGCGCAACGTCACTCCCCCCACGTCTTGCCCGCCACGTCGACTCTTCGTGCCTGAGGAACTAAGGTCTCAGGTGATACACTGGGCTCATACATCACAGCTGTTTTGTCATCCTGGAGTCCGCAGGACCATGTATGCTGTTGCCAGGAGATTCTGGTGGCCGGCAATGGAGACCACCATAAAAGAGTACATCGCCGCCTGTCCGACTTGTGCCCGCAACAAGACGTCCACTCAGTCCCGGATGGGTCTACTCCAGCCACTACCAATCCCATCCAGACCATGGGCAGAAATCTCAGTAGACTTTGTAACCGGACTGCCCCCATCTCACGGTAAAACCACGATCCTCACAGTTGTTGACAGATTCTCGAAAATGGTTCGCTTCATTCCACTAACCAAGCTCCCGTCCGCCAAGACCACAGCAGATATTATGATCCACCACATTTTCCGGTTCTACGGCTTTCCATTGCACATCGTCTCAGACCGTGGACCACAGTTCGTCTCCCGATTCTGGTCACAATTTTGTAAAGCTCTAGGTGCCAAAGCCAACCTGACGTCTGGATACCACCCTGAGGCCAATGGACAGGCAGAACGATTGAATCAGCAACTTGAAACCGGACTGCGATGCCTTGTCTCCCAGAACCCGACCACCTGGAGCAAGTACCTGGTATGGGTCGAGCTTGCTCACAACTCTTTGCCCACATCTGCCACAGGTCTTACCCCGTTTAAATGCGTCCACGGCTACGATCCGCCATTCTTCGCCGAACTAGAAGAGGAGGCAACGGTCCCCTCGGTCAAGGCCATGATCCGTCGGTGCCACAAGGTCTGGTCGGCGGCCCGGACGGCGCTTCAACGCCAGGGAGACCGGGTGAAGAGGGCCGCCGACCGGAAGAGGAGACCGGCACCAGAATACCGCCCAGGCCAGCGAGTTTGGCTATCAGCCAAACACCTCAGGCTCAAGGTACCATGTCCAAAGCTGGCCCCACGATTTGTGGGGCCTTTTCCAGTAACCAAGTCCATAGGTCCTGCCGCCGTTCGACTTCGCCTACCAAGATCCCTCAGAATTCATCCAACGTTCCATGTCAGCCAGGTCAAACCCGTCCACGAAAGCCCACTAGTGCCCTCCGAACCCGACCCACCCCCCCCGGAGATGATTGAAGGCGGCCCCGTTTACAAGGTCAGGAAACTGTTAGATGTTCGTAATCGGGGCCGCGGGCGACAATACCTGGTCGACTGGGAGGGGTACGGCCCGGAGGAAAGACAATGGGTCCCCTCCCGGTTCATCGTTGATCCCTCGCTAATTGATGATTTTTACGCTGAACACCCTGACATTCCTGGGCCGTCAAGAGCCGGCCATTGAGGGGGGGGTACTGTCACGCCGCCACCGGCGTGACGGCCCATGCTTTTGTTTTGTTATCCATGTTTCCTGTTTTACTTTGAAAACCCTAACTCTCCTCTCACCCCAGGTCACTTGCCCTTCCTGCCGCTCACTCATTACCGGTCCCCGCCCATGATTATCACCACCTGCCACCAATCAACCCACACAATAAAAGCCAGCTGCATTCTCCCCTCTGTGCCGAAGTGTCACCGTCAGTGCATGGAAGCGTCCCACAGTCCTTATGTCCTTGTTCATGTTGCCTAGCGTTGTTGCCTTGTTTTTGTGCCTTTTCCTCCCTTTTGGAGCGCCTTCAGTTACCCCTTTTGCCTTGTGCCCTTTTTCCTCCCTAGCGGAGCGCTTTCTGTTGTCCCCAGTACCTTTTGCCTGTTTTTTCCTCCCTAGTGGAGCGCTTTTTGTTCTCCACTTTTTCCCCTCCCTGTTCTCCTCTCAGTTTGAGAGGAGACCTCTGTTGGCCGGAAATAAACCTGCTGCCTTGGTGGCCTACCTTACGCCTGCGTCTGAGTCCTACTTGACCTCGCCTTGTCAGGGAGAGGACACATGGTAATGTAACATGGATAGAATAGTCATTAATATTCAACTTCCATCGTAATTCCAAAAACATGGAGAGTAGATTATGCATACAAGTGGACAGATGAGTTGTGAAACACCTTCAGCTCAATTTAAATTTGCATCTGACAGGACTGACAAAATATTGGGTAATGTTGGGTGCAGAGGTCTGTTAGGATGACTCAAGGTGAGCCAGTCAACCAGACCACCTGTGGAGCATGGTGATGGTGGTGGCGGCATCATGTTCTGTGTGATTTTCCATTAGCGAGTCAGCTGAGGCTGGAACATAACATATTCCAACAGGATGAAGATTTTTGATTCGTCATACATTCATGTAACCTTATCGGCAATTGAGTGTATTGCTGTGAAAAGAACCCAACACAATAATTTTATTGCATAATTGAATGAGATGTAGTGTTGCATGTGCACACTGTACTGATCAGTATATAGTAAATGCTAATTAGATTTCAGTTAGTCCAGTATGTCAATTAATAAACATTCTCCAATATGATGTAAACATTATGCCAACTGCTTGGCAGATTTCCATATCTGCGACCATCTTTCTTGCTCAGATGGCAATTGACGTCACAAGTTCCTATTTTTGAATCGTCAAATCAACAAACACTACAAACATGCAACATGTAAGCTTCCAACATGAGCCGAGAAGCTCCTCTGATTCATTTGCGTCTCACCAATCAGTTCACCAATAACGTCACAGCCGTTCTCCTCTTTGTCTGTACATCTGTGACTGAATGTTTTTTCCTCACAGTCCTTTGTTAGTGCCATCAATATCTGGAACGATTAATTTCTTTCAAATCGACCTTCGTGAGTCAATCTTTCATATTTTAGTCTAATTAGAGTCACTTGTGACGAACCACAGACTGTCACAATTCAAACAAGTGTGAGGGTGTAAAGGCAGAAGGATGTGGTTAGCACATCCACCTCCCAGTCCTGAGTACGCAAGATCGAGTCCAGGCTTCGGCCTACCTGGGTGGAGTTTGCATGTTTTCCCCGTGCCTGCGTGGGTCTTCTCCGGGTCGTCCGGTTTCCTCCCACATTCCAAAGACATGCATGGCAGGTTAATTGGGCACTCCGAATTGTCCCTAGGTGTGCGTGTGAGTGTGGATGGTTGTTCGTCTCTGTGTTCCCTGTGATTGGCTGGCAACCAGTCCAGGGTGTACCTACTAATGCCCAGAGCCAGCTGAGATAGGCTCCAGCACCCCCGCAACCCTTGTGAGGGATAAGCGGTCAAGAAAATGGATGGATGGATGGATATATATATATATATATGCACATACATTTTCAGTATTCAATTTTCATCTTATTCAAGCTGATTCCAATGAGTGATGGGCAGCACCCTAGCACCCTCTATTGGCCCGTTACCATAAAAACAAGGAGGATAGTGTGAGATAATGGTGCTTTCTTCACACAGAAGGAGATAAGAGAAAGCAAACAGAACAACAGAAGAGGTATGATGTTTGAATCTTGTACTTGGATTGCTTGCATTGGAGAACATTTGGAAGGCTTAAGTGTGACGGCACACACACACACACGAGCAACTTGCTGCCAGCATTTCTCGCAGCTGATATGCCATAAGAGTGGCCCACTGGGAGACAGACGTTTTTTTTTTTTTGCATCACACAAGCAGGATTTACGCACATGGAGACCCACACACATACACACCTACAGTATGTATATAAGCATCTCCAACTCACAAGAAGCATCCCAAAAATATGCCCGAGAAATCGCTCACAAGCATACACATTTCAGCATGCATTTTATTGACTGTGTAAATTGGATTAGTCATATTTGCTGCTGAGATTTGGTTCTCATCTTGTCAAGATAATGTATCAGTATAGACCAGAGTCATTGTAGGTCAAATAAATAACAAAAAATAAATAAATAAAAATCAGTCTTGGAGCCGCAAAACAATACACAACGTGTAATTTATTGAAGGCCCAAAAGCTAATTAGAGCTGAACTATAATAGAAAAATATGCAACATCCACTACGTTGAGATTCAGTTTTTTCTTTCTTTCGCCTTCTGTTTTTGGATTTTTTTTTTTTTTGTATTTTTCCACACTTAATTTTTCATACATTTTTTTTTTTACTTTTCTGCCTTTCTGTCAAATTTCTGACATTTTTTGCAATTTTATGGACATGGTAATTTTCTGCGTGCTAGCAAGTCCGCCTCCCAGTACTGAGGACTCGGGTTCGAGTCCAGGTTCCGGCCTTCCTGGGTGGAGTTTGCATGTTCTCTGTGTGCCTGCGTGGGTCTTCTCCGGGTACGCCGGTTTCCTCCCACATTCCAAAGACATGCATGGCAGCTTAATTGGGCGCTCCGAATTGTCCTTGGGTGTGCTTGAGTGTGGATGGTTGTTTGTCTCTGTGTGCCCTGCGATTGGCTGGCAACCAGTTCAGGGTGTACCCCGCCTACTGCCCATTAGCCAGCTGGGATAGACTCCAGCACCCCTATGACCCTTGAGAGGAGTAGGCGGTCAAGAAAATGGATGAAATGATGGTCATTTTCTGCCTCTCTTCTTCCTTCTTTGGACATGTTGCGGTTTTTCTGCCTTTTTTTTTAAAATTCTGTATATGACATTATTTTGGCTATTTTTTGGACATTTTATGGTTATTTTATTTCCTGCCTTAATCTTTTTATTATTATTATTATTTTTTTATTTATTTATTTTTTTTACAATTCCACAATTCCGGACATTTTATAGTCATTTTCTGCATTTCTTCTTTTTGTTTTTGGACATGTTATAGTTATTTTTGAACATTCTCTTTCAGCTTTTATTTTTTATTTTTTCCCAGAATTTCATGGACATTATATTGTAATTGTCTGATTTTCTTCTTTCTTTTTGAACATTTTATGATCCTGTTTTGGACAATTCTAGGTAATTTGAAAAACGTTTTCATCTAACCTTCGTGTCTCCCTGCAATTTTGGGCTCTGACATTTTATTTGAATACTTAATTATTCTTTTTTTATTTAATCATGAATTCATTTAAATATATATTTAAAATATAAAATATATATATACAAATATTATTTATTTATTTATTTATTTATTTTAAGAGCTCCACAGGGAGCTATAGGAGAGGGACTAGTCACATGTGGCTCCAGGGCCACCGGTTGCAGACCCCTGGCATAGACATTAAACAAATGAAATAGAAGATTATTGTAAAAAATACTTCCAAATCTATGCATATATGTTTTTAGATGTGCAGGATAAATGGTATAAAGTTATTGATGAGTAAAATTTCTTTATTTTAACTGTGGCGTTTCAAACAATGACATACTTGCGCAATACACACTTATTGGGCTCTGAATACCATCTCCCACAGCCAATAACATTTAAATACCGAGGATAACATATACATCTCAGCAGGTCTCCAAGGACTGACCCTTGAGGGACCCCACATGTCATGTCCTTTTGATCAGATTCAAAACTTACAATAGTCACAAAATAACTCATTTCCTCCAAGCACGACCTAAACCATTTTAGGACTGTTCCATTTAGTCTCCAACATGTTCAACATTTATATTGTGATCAACTGTATGCTGCACCGACAACATCACTGCATTACTCTTCAGTCTCATAATAATTAGTACTCTAATAAGAGCTGTTTCTGTACTGTGATGTGGTCATATCCCTGACTGAAATATATCAAAAAGTCTATTTGAGTTCCAAAAGTTGCTGATTTGATCTTAAAAAAAAACTTTCTCAACAATTTTGGAGTGAAAGTTTGAGATACTTTCATAATTTGCTAACAAGGAGATATCGAGTGGTCTCTTTTGTCTTGTTCTCTTGTTTTCTCCCACACAAACAAAAATTGAAAGGCGACTGCCTGGAAAAGCATTTCAAATGAAGAATGCAAAAGTCTGGTGAATCAATGGCTTGCAGGCTTGATGCAGCTATTGCAATTAAGGGTATGCTACCAAATATGAACTGTTATTCATTTGAACTTTTTTGAATAATGGCCATTCCAATACCTTGATTCACTTGAAAAAAAAAAAGGTACTCTATTCTGAATGGTTTAACACATCTAGATGTAAATACCTACAAATAAAAGCTGGAATTCTAAACTTTTGTCACATCTTCATCTTTTGATCTGAAACCCAAATGTCTTCAAGTATACAACAAAAACAAAGGAATTGACTGGTCGAGCATCTGAAATGTTCCAGCTATGGCCCACCATCAGAAGGCCCCGGGGACGAACCAGAACAAGCTGGAGAAACTGTCTCCCAGCTGGCCTGGGAAGATATTGGGATTTCCCCGAAGAGCTGAACGAAGTGGCTGGGGAGAGGGAAGTCTGGGCCTCCCTGCTCAAGCTGCGACCTGACACCGGATAAGTGGAAGAAAATGAAGGGAAAAAAATGTTGAAATAAATATTGAAATAGTTAATGAGCTCCTTTATATATAGCACTATTATCGACACCATGTAGTGCAATATAATGGATACAGTACATTTAAGCGTATGGATTTTGTACTAATGGTTAGGGTTAAAAAGTATAAAGGGCTAGGTTTCATTAATATTGAATCTTTAGTACAACTGCTTCTTTCGGAGAAAATGCATTTTGTACATAATGTATTAATGTACAGAAAATCTTGAATTTCAGTTTTTTTTCCCATTCTGTCTCTTGATCCTGTTTTAGCAATGCATCCCTTCCTCTATTCACACATTTGTTCCTGTATCACTTTCCATGCATCACAACTTACTCGCGTCATCACAGTTAAATATAGAATCCGACTGATCCCACCTCATGGCACAGGCGTGTTCAGGCTGGTCCAATGTGGATTATTTTTTTTATCTTCAAAGACTTTTATGGAGTTTTCCCTTCTGAGTCACTCGCTACCATTTGTTTTGTTGCCAAATCCCCCCGCCACTTTCTGTCATCACTGCTTCTGTCTATTTTCACACTGTAGAAATGAGCGTGAGCACACTTCAGTGTTTGGCTCCTTTCCAATTTACGGCTGATGGATAAACTGTATCTTTTTGTGGATCATGTCTCTGAGTGCCAGTATAAGACTTGAGCCAGCAGAGAAACAGATGAGATTAGGTGCTTATGTCTTCAAGCAATGGCAAAATTGTTGTGAAGTGGAGGAATACATTGCGTGTATTTACACGTGCACTGTTTGGTCCATTTTAAACGGACCAGAGTTCATTGATTTCCCACACTGGTCCAAACTTTTCATGCAGGTGCATTGTTAAAAAAACAAAAAACAAAAAAAAAACAGAATTTCGATGTTTATATTTTATTTTACAGATTTTTCCTATATATATAGGAAAAATCTGTAAAATAAAATATAAACATCGAAATTCTGTATTTATATATATATATATATATATATATATATATATATATATATATATATATATATATATATATATATATATATATATATATATATATATATATATATATATATATGTATATATGTATATATATATATATATATATATATATATTAAATATTTAATTTTCAAAAATAGACCGTGACCTTATATACTGAATGGAAAATAATTACTGTAACAGTGATAACACACAATATTTCTGTTCTTTAAAAAACAAACAAAAAAAACCCCACTATAAATACATGTATTTTTTGCTAAAATATGTTCACAAATGAATCTTATTTTCACAAATATTTGTCCGTTATTTAAGTGAATAAACTGTAAATGCAACTTTAAAACTTGGGAGTAAAAGGAGAAAAAGATTTAAAATTACTGAGAAATTAAATAGTTATTCTTTGTTAATTAACTTTTTTTTTTTTTTTTTTTAAATAACTACAATCACTGTAATGTCCTATATGGTAACATTCATTGACATTGTAGTAAGATTTATTTTGAAAGGACATCTAATGAGACATAAGGAAAGGGGAAAGCTTGAGAAGGTGAATAATATGCAAAGCAAAGAATTAGACATGAACTTAGGGGTACCTCGGAATCGATGCGCCCATTACTATTGCAAAGGTGTCGAAAATACAAACTCAACTTCGGACCCATGTTGCTCATTAAGCTCATGCCTACATATGTATACATATTAATGTTAGCAAGAAGCAACCAGTTTAATAGGAATGATAGAGTTTAGTTACAAAGCAAGCAAACTGGCTCCTCCTCAACTGTAGGTGAAATTGATAAGGGGCTTATCTGGAAGTCAACGCTTCAGCCCACGCCCAGACAAGGCAGCAACTTAAAGCCGGGTAAACACATGTAAATGCGTGAAATATTATTCTCGTTTTTCTCCCCTCCAGTAATGATGAATGGGACTTTTCTGATATTTATGACATAATTGCCACGAAAGGTTGAAGTGATGGACAGTGTGCAACCAGAGTGCACATGATGAAAGAGTCAAGTATTTGCAGGTGTTGCTGACACCGTCTTCTCTGGGAAGAAACCATTTCAGATACGATGCAAGCAAGCGGTCTTCACGCCGGATTAGTGGATTATTAGAATTATCGCAATTGGTAAGTAATGTACCATTTACTTGTTTTATTAGCATTATGTAAACAAAAAGATGATTGTAAAAAGAAGTAATGAAAGCACACTGTAGCTGAGCTCTCATCCCCAAGTGGCATTTTTATAAGAAAAGGATAGAGAGAGATTTCAGGAAAAGATGTCATCCTGATGTTTCTGCATAAGTGCAATATGTACAGTAACATTTACAAACATGAGGGAGGCTGTACGGTTTCAAGATTTTTAAATTGGCTCATAAAGCAAGAACTGCTGCTAGTTGTTAAACATACATCCAGTAAATATGTAATTTTGTATATATATGAAACAATAAATCGTTCTTCCCTATACCCACTTATTTGTAGATTACATGTAGACTATAGTGCTGTAGCTATTTTGTCATGTCTGATGTCCATCCATCCATTTTCTAAAACTCTTACTCCTCACAAGGGCCGCGGGGGTGCTGTAGCCTATCCCAGCTGGCTTTGGGCAGTAGCTGGGGTACACCCTGAACTGGTTGCCAGCCAATTGCATTGTTATGTGCTTATTAATTAAGTAATTAAGTAATTAAGTTATTTATTTATTTATTTATTTATTTATTTATTATTTTAAGTTATTCTCTATCAGCACAGATGAGCCCAATTTATTATTTAAAAAAAAACAAAACAAAAAACAAAGCAAAACAATAAACATTCACAAAAGTTCCCATTTTAACTATGTGTTAACTTGCTGGCTAGGCAAAAAATGAGCATCACAATTATTTCTACCACAAATTAACAATAAAAATGAAATATAAAAGACAACATGAAGTAAGAGTGACACAAGGAAATTATTCCTTATATGCACTATTATATGTTATGCATGCTTAAATTATAAATACATTTTGATTTACTCATACAGTTCACGCTGTATTTCATTTGCAAGGAACTATTGCTCATAGTTGCTTACTTGCTACTTTGCTGTACTTCCAGAGAAACAGTGATCTTGTTCTGACCCTTCGCCTTTCTTCAAACCTGTTTGCTCACAAAAAGAATAAGAAGAAAACAAACAAATCCAATCTGTATAACCTTCTACAAGTAGCAGGAAAAACTTGCTATGGACGGAAAATGCATGAACGGTGTGGCCTCTAAATATCAAAATGGAAATCAAACAAAACCCTCAACTGTAATTGTACGTGAGTTTGAGCCAGAGGATGAAGTGCATGTGCAGCGGATCTTTTGTGAGGGAATGATGGAGATGGTCTTTGACACGGCCTTCAGAGGCTTGAGACGTCATCCGGAGAGCCTCCTGCTCTATATGACTATTACAGGTACAGTCAACGTCAAATTTCAGAATTTTATGTTTTGTCATACTTCCTACTCACTTTTCCATGCAAAAAAAAAAAATCACTGAACATAATTGGCATCCAAAGAGAAAAGATGATTAGACAACTATGTTAATTTTTTTCATTCATACATCTGTCCTTATCTTTTCATTTTTTCAAGCAGCTGTCGGTTATGTGCTCACAATGTGTTGGTGGCTGATAGGACTCCTCCCTGCAGTTGTGCTGTGCAGCCGTTACTTCTACAGCAGGCGAATCATTCATGCTTATTTGGACGAAGCCATGAACAATGACATGGGTCACATTGAAGAGTTTTACATGCAATCACTAGGTGAGTACAGTAGTACTGTTTCAGCCTTTAAAAGGCAAAACTGTTATTTTTCTATTATTAAAAAAAAAGCAATGCTGAGGTTTACTAGATACATGTAGTGAACAAAAACATTAAATAAAAACAACACCTTTTTTGCTCCCACTTTAATGAATGAACTCTGATCCAAGAGACTTTTTCTTTGTGTACAAATTTCAAATTCTACACTTAATTCCCTTTAAAATAATATATAATATATGGACATATCTAAAAATTTGACAAATTTACAGCAGTTTTAATGTTGGCAGGTTGAAATTGCACGTCTTGAGAAAAACAGGTTAGCTTTGACCCTTGAATGACTTGACTTGAATTGACTTGACTTGACTTTCAAATGTCCATAGCAACCAGTACCTTAGGAAAAAGATATTTCACCTGAAATTTTCAGGAGAATTTATCATGGATGTTTCAACTGTATTTGGTTGCATAAAGAAAATTAAAATGTTATGATGGTTCAGCAGTTTTGTTTTTTCCCCCCACATAATATATAAGGAACACAACACTACTGTATTTACCAGCCACTCTATATATGCTGTGTGCATTTTGGAGGACCATCACAATCATTTTTCATCGTCAAGTTTCATATTTCATAGCTCATTTAATTTCATCTCACTCATTTCACATCATAAAGTGAAAATTTGTGGTAATATTTGAGACTTAGGCAGACTGTTCATTTGTGATGCGCAACGATGAAGTGGCGTGAGCGAGGTTGCATGAAACTGACAACATCGAGGAGCGATTGAAACATTACATTATTTACAATACATTATTAGCCTACATTACATACAAGGCATTGGCGCATTTCACATTCTGATTGAGCTTTTCTGCAAGACAACATTGTGTGATTGAGTCACACTAACTGACTCACACAATAGCATCAATTGTAATATAAGAATACAAGGCCAGCTCTCGCTTTTAATTCTCTTCAATTGAAATTCCGTGTTCTCTCCATCAGATTCCCGCCTGTGGGTCGCGGTGATGGACGGCCAAGTGGTAGGTGTTGTAGCAGCAGTTGTCCAGAAGGCGGCAGGTTTTGCTGAGCTGAGGCGCATGTCAGTTGACCGCAGGTGTCGGAGGTGCGGCGTGGGTGTGGCCCTTGGACTTCAAGTTCTGCAGTTTGCCAAAACTCAGGGTTACGCCACCGTTGTCCTGGGAACAACGGCCTACTCACCCGCTGCGCACCGGCTCTACCAGCGACTGGGATTTCATTGTTGTGGCGTCACAAATGGATATATCACAGATGGTGCAACAACGTCTCTGCTAGCGAGAATGTTCTATAGGGTTCGCCATCATCACTACAGACTGGAAGTGAAAAATATGCCTTTCAATTTGTCCTCATCTTAACTAGAAGATTAATTTCTTGGTTTAGAGATAGAATGAGAGCGGACAAATAATGACATTATTCAGTCTAAATTATGGACAGAGATTTTTACAGTGCCTTGAAAAAGTATTCATACTGCTTGGTCTTTTTCACATTTTGTGACCTTACAATCACTTGAGCGTAGCCTATGTGTGTGTGTGTGTGTGTGTGTGTGTATATATATATATATATATATATATATATATATATATATATATATATATATATATATATATATATATATATATATATATATATATATATATATATATATAATGCGTTTCGAAACTCATTTGAAAGTTTTTGTTTTTTTCCTTTTTAAAATTTCTTTATAAGTGATCAAACATAAAATTCAACAGTGGAATGAGAATTAGAATAATTTCCCCTCTTGTCAACAATAAAATAAAAGACGTGAACATGACAATGTTTAAAATGGATGAATAAAATGCTGTATATAGTCTACATAAGTATTTTCCATTCTGTGCTGCACTCCATGCTTTGTAAGAAAACTTGGAAACAGTTGGCCAACTGACTCAGACTTTTTTCTCAACTGCACATTCAGCATCTTTGTGGTTTGTAAAATAGCTTCTTCCTGGTATTGTTTCATATTGTGAAATAGTACCTGAGTTGTGCAAATACTTCTTCTACCTGAAACTGGTTTACAGTATTTCTCACATTCTGACACACAGGATTGATTAATGGATGAAGTGTGTCATGAGATAAATTGATGACATTGCTGAGGAACTATTTAACAAACATTTCTAACGTCACTTCAGGGTTGGCAGGGGGTCATGAAACCTTTTAGCCAATTTGGCTAAACAGTACAAGAATTTCCTCGCCACATCTGTCACATGTGCCACCTGTTTTGCCCTCTTGTCACGTACGCCGTACATGCATGCACACGGCAGAGACAGTAAAACAAAACACTTCAGGATCAAGGTGCATTTTTGCAGGCTATGGGCATAGCGCGATCGCTAATTGCACATTGTAGTGGTAGAAATGGGCCAGCCAATTAATTGTCAATAAAGAAGTGGCGATTAAATGTGTTGAATTGCCACAAATGAAATACAGGCAGTTATATCGAGGGGAGGGGGCGACTCATGCTGTTCCTTGGTTGCATCAACTGGCCCCCATTTCAGCACCCATAAAATCATGACAACTGAGAGAAGAGTTTTACTTTATAAGGGGTATTGTATATCTCAGCAATTCAGAACTACAGTTAGGCCCAAAAGTATTTGGACAGTGACACAAGTTTTGTTATTTTAGGTGTTGACATTCAAATTGGAGCAGGGGTTTAGGAATTACAGCTCTTTAAAATGAAGCTGTCTCTTTTTCAGGGGACCAAAAGTAATTGGACAATTGACTCAGAAGGCTACAAAAAATAAAAGCATGGGCCCTTCCCTCAATAACCTCTCATCAAATATGCAGTTAAAAGGTCTGGAGTTGATTCTCGGTGTGGCGTTTGCATTTGGAAGCTGTTGCTGTGAACATACAACATGCTGTCAAAGGTGCTCTCAATAGGGGTGAAACAGCCCATCCTGAGGCTGACAAAAAAAAAAAAAAAAGAACAAAGCCATCAAAGAGAGAGCAGAAAACATGTTAAGAGTGGCCAAATCAACAGTTTGGTACATTGTGAGAAAAACAAAATGCACTGGTGAGCTTGTAAACTCAAAAAGGCCTGATCATCCATGGAAGAAAACAGTGGTGGATGATCACAGAATCCTTTCCATGGTGAAGGAAAACCCCTTCACAACATCCACTCAAGTGAAGAACACTGTCCAAGAAGTAGGTGCATCAGTATGGAAGTCTACCATAAAGAGAAGACATCATGAGAGTAAATACAAAGGATTCGCCACAAGGCGCAAACCATTAACTCATTTGCTCCCAATAACGTGTAAATACGTTTTTATGTTTTAAGTGTCCCAAAGACGTATTTTTCCTTTTTCTTTTTAAATTGTTTTTTTTATTTTATTTTTTTATTTTTTTATTATTATTTTTTTAATGCTAGAGCATACAGAAGGCTCTGATGCAGCCTCTCAACTGCAAAGAACGGCTGCAGAAATGGTAGTTATTAGACAAACGGCCAGCAGGTGGCAGCAGAGCAAAGGAGATCAACCAGGGCCATCTAGAAAAAAAGCTGAATTACTTACAATTTTAAATAGATTTGTGAAAACTGATTAAACTTAGCTCTCTTCTAGTGCCAATTGCTGCAAAACGGAAACTTTTTTTTCCTGATGAAAGAAGAGACTTTAATCTTTCTTTTGATAGGATCCATGCTTTTATAGCAATTGAACACAATATTCTGTGGGCCAAAATCAGTCAAAATTCAGTAAAACAGCCAGGAGCGAACGGGATTGCTTCTATGAAAATGGCTGGGAGTGAATGAGTTAATCAACCTCAAACATAGAAAGGCCAGAACATTCATAACAGGGGCCATTCTTAAATTGTAGATGAAAAGAAGCAGCCGTTCGCTGCTGATACAGTCTACAGTAGACTACAGTTCACTAAACTGTGGGAACAGAACCGAATCTACCAAATGAATGAATAGACTCTCTCGCTTCTGCCTTTTCGTTTTTTTTTATAATCAGCAGTAGAAAAAGGTAGGTTCGCAAAATTCACTTGTTTCTCCCACTGGTCTCTCAAACTGTTGATCTTCAGTCTAAAATGGGGCATTCACAGTTGTGCATCAGTAAAAGTTGTTTCCAAATTTGAAATTTACAGCGGAGCAGAATTAGAAGCTCCCGCAGCCATCACTGTGGGAAAATAAAGTTGACAAGTACTTGTCAGTGGCAGTGAATGAGTTTGAACTGTCTACATTGACTCAGCAGGAGCAGGCAGAAGTGAAGTTGTAACACTGTGCTCGCTGCGCATCGGACAATTTCACATGACATTGCTTACATATCTAGTTCCTCTGGTGCGCATACGGAATTCAATACAGGCATTTCCAAAATGTATTACAATTGTGCATAACATCAGGAGATGCATCTTGAAATTGATAACTAAGATATGTTTTTTTGGGGGAAAAAAAAGTGGGTTTAAAGTTTTTTTTATTCGATTGTGTATTTAACCAGCGTGTTCAGAATTCTTGTGAGTGCAATCCAGCTTTGAAAAAGTTTACCAACCGACGCAGAGGGTTTTTGTAAGTATGATTCTAAAAACTGCACATTCAGCTGCTCTGTGGTTTGTAGAATCTCTTCTTCCGGATATTGTTTCATATTGTGAAATAGTGCCCATGTTGCTGTGCAGTTGCATCGATTTCTTCTGCGTGAAGCTGCTTTATTTCTCACAGTCACAAACAGGACAGATCAGTGGATGAAGTGAGACTATCGTTTAAAAAGATAACACAGGAACTATTTAACTAACTTTTCTTTTTGTACTCACTACATGTTGAAGAGACAACTTTTGAATATTTATATACCAGTAATCAGTGCAAGAAGAGGTAAGTCTTCTTATTTTATACCTCATTTGAAAATGCCCCAAAAATCACATGCTAATGCTTATATTCAATGAAAACTTTACTTCAACAACCAAGAGGAAGCAAATGCAAAAATGACTGTTGAGAACCAAACTTCATCAGAGGCAACAATGGACGTAGATGATGGCGGCTACAAGCGTTTTTTAGTTGGTGGCAGCAAGCTCCAATATTCAGGTAACACAATTCCCGTTTATTACCACACTTAAGAAATATCATTTATTTAATATTAATATTATTTAGAAGGAAAGAAAAATCTCCACAGGACTTTTTAAATACAAGACATGTTTTATATATATATATAATATATATATATATATATATATATATATATATATCTTTGTGTTTTATTCAGTTTATGCCTTGAGAAACAGCCCTTTTAGGGCTGCCACACTTGTCCTTGGTCTGATGTGTATTATTCTGGTGGCTGTGATCATCGGTCAATCTGTCCACTGTGAGTTCACCTCATTGTTACTTAACCTTGCCACAGACGTCAAAGGTTTGCCAGCGGTGTACTTCACTATAATACATGTTTCTATTTCTATTATTTCTATTGTGGCAGACTCAAAGATGGGTAAAGACAATCAGATAAAGTTAGAAGTTGTTGGAGGGGAGAAAGACAACCTCAAGTCCCAACTGAAGACTTTGCAAAGTGAGAAGAGGAATCTCGAAGGTTCATATGAGCATCTACAACAAAGTTACAACTACATATCTAAATCGACAACTCAAATCAAAACCAACAACAACTTACTCAAAGCGGAAGCACAGCAACTAAAAGAGAGTCAAAGCAAGTTGCAAGCCAGTAACGCTGCTCTAAACAGAGAACTTGAGGAGCTGAAGACCAGTAAGGAGCAGTTGCAGACGAATAATAATGCCTTGGCGATTGCCAAAGGCTTACTCAAAGCAGAGTGTGAAACACTCGGCAAGCGCAATGAGGGCTTACAGGGCAACTACGATTTTGTGATGAAACAGAGGGACCATTTACAGAACAAATTCAACAATATAACAAGGTCACAAGAGAAGTTGCAAATGAGTTATAACAGCCTGATCAAGGATATCGAGCACCTTGAGGACAGATACAACTCCTCCTCCAGCGAGAGAGACAACATTGCAAGCAGTCACCAAAACCTAACATTGGAAAAGGAAACTCTGCAGGCCATTTACACCACACTCGCCAAAGCGACTGACGAATTGATGGCCTCCTACAATTCCACAGTTGAAGACAAAAAAGATCTTGAAAGCCGTTTGAAAAATGTGACTGCAGAGAGAGACCAGCAGAGGGTGCAAATCATCAACATGAGTGCTGAGATAGACGAGCTGCGGACAACCGTCACAAAACTCAACGTGACGGTAAAAGGTAATGGACAAAAATGCTTTCAGTGTTGCGTAACTTAGATCCGTGTTTCCCAACTTTTTTTTTGCTTAGGCACCCCCAAAACCTTGTCATACCTTGAGTACCATTCCATCCATCTTCCATCTTCGACAGCTTATCTGAGGTCGGGTCGCGGGGGCGGCAGCTTTAGACTTCTCTCTCCCCAGCCACTTCAACGCGCTCCACCGGCGGGATCCCAAGACGTTCCCAGTGCTTCGGATCAGTGAAAATCAGCGTGCTCGGTACAAGATGTATTCTCCGAAGTTTGTGAACTCACAAACCCCGTGAGAATTCATCTTGTGAGAGCAAGGTGAGGAAGTCTGGGCTTCATTGCTAAAGCTGCTGCCCCTGCGACCCGAACCCGGATAAGCGGTAGATGATGGATGGATGTTTACAGCAGCTTTTTTATTTGACATGCTTTTTTATGTCATGTGACCAGCAGTTGACCAATCACAGCGTAGTAGTTCTTCAACGAGTTGGCCAAACACTCGGCGCTGATTCAACAGCGCCCCCTGCTGTAAAGTTTACTGGCTTTGCGCGTGTGGATCATGGGTTTTCCGCACGTAAAACTGCTCGGCAGAATATCACTGCCAAAAGTCACGTGGGTTTTATCCGTAAATGTAGAATTGCTTTTTACGTATGCAAAACATTTTTTTGCACTTGAAAGATTTTTGTTGTTGTTGTAGTTGAAGATATGCTTCTTTGTGTATGTAGATCATGTTTTGTGTACGAAGATCAGGTTTTGTGTACGTCGATCACGTTTTTTGTGTTTACGGGTTTTTGGCATTATTCTAACGCCATAGTTATGCAACAAACATGCAAATGTCCACATTAAAAGTCTCCTTTCATCTCAATGTTGTTTTCAAAAAGGGGGTAACTGTCAAACATGGCAACACAGCGTACTCCCGTCGATGTTCCAGTTTATTGTTGGGGTGGGGGGTGGGGGGGGTTATATTGTCGCTAAAGTGTCTCCCCCCTTGACTTTGCTCTGCTAATGTGGCTCTTGTGTCAAAAATATAGTTAGAATCTCTGATTTGGAAGCAATTACCTTCAAAGAGGTGGCTTGCTTATGAGAAGGCATAGATGTATACATATAATGTATTTTAGTGTATGTATAGATATATTTAAATCTCTAATGTGCTCAAGTGGGGTTGTATGTCCAGTATGTTTTTTCATTAGGTTTATGACATGTCAACAATAATTAAAAAACAAAAATAGCACTTGCATAAGATAAAACTGATTACAATAGTGGTTTGTCTCACCACATGTAAATGTCTGTTCGAACATAAAAGTGTTGGATGGCAATGAATTCCTTTATTAGGTATTTATGACAATAGTTATATTACCGGTACTTGTTTTCATATATTTGTTTCTATTAATGATTAACATTCCATTACAGACAAGGTCTGTCCAAGTGGCTGGAAGAAGTTTGAGAACAACTGCTACTTTGCTTCGACTACCAAGAAGACGTGGTACCTGAGCAGAAGCAACTGTCAAGGAAAAGGAGCAGACTTGGCCATCATAAACAGCAGAGAAGAAATGGTAAGTTGATGCATCAGACAGGCACAGTCAATCTCATATTTACAATTATGATTTATTAGGAACTTCATTCCTCAACATTTCATACAAGCAACTCTAAATTGTTGTTTGAGAAAAGTATTTTAAGTAAAATGGATAAAAAAAAACAAAAAACTCATAGCCACAAGATGTATAAACAGCTCAGACACACATTTAACACTTGTCTGAAGAGATGATTTTTTATGATGGATGGATAGAGGTAAATAAAATAATAAGCAGGGCCATGTCCCCTGTCAAGTCAAGTCAAGTCAAGTCAAGTCAAGTCAAGTCAAGTCAAGTCATGTGTCACATTTTATTTGGTTTCCTCTATTTCACAATTAATTTGCATATATTTTGTTGTAATGTATCCAAAATGTAGAATTATAAACAACTAGCATGACCATTATCTTTCTTTTTCTAGAAGTTTGTTAATGGCTTATATTCAAATAACAAAGAAGTCTGGATTGGACTGACCGATGAGGGAGTAGAAGGTCAATGGAAGTGGGTGGATGGAACCGCAATGACCCTGCAGTAAGTAAAAGATATTTTCTCATTGTGCTTTATTTACTAGGGCTGGGATTAAAAAAAAAAAAAAAAATCAAATCATCAATGTCGAATTGGTTTTCCTTTTTAAGCCTGATATCGATTCATAAAACCATGAATCAATTATTTTAATATCTCATTTTCCCATAAACATGTAAAAAAAAACAAAAAACTAGAATTTTAATGGTATGTTTTATGTATCTTACTGTTTTCTTGAAATTTACAAGTCACATGAATTTAGAAATATTTCTTACATTTATGGAAGACCTGACTTATTGCACTTTACAACAATACAGAGGGCCAAATCCACTAATGTGCTGCGTCCGCTAAGAGCGCTAAAAATTGCTCCACAACTGCACCCGCAGCTTGCTCCCTTTTAACATCCGATCCGATGCACTAAGGATACTGCTCTAATGATATACTGGTGCAAACACGGCCACAAAGTTTGACAGCTGGCAGCAAATTTGCACCTGATTTACCACACATGGCAATGGATTTGCGGCAAGAACATGGCAATTTAGAGTTGCGAGAAAAATGAAATGATCACAAAACGGGTGCAAAAGTGTTTTCTTCATTTAGCGCCATTAAGGTGTGGAGAGAATGACAACAATGTCATTCATTCTTTTAATGTTCTTAAAATACAAATTATTGCTGCAGTCATTTTTTAAAATATAGTTTCAGAGGTTGACGTGGGAATACAGTATGCATATGTCACGTGAAAATGATTGTCTTATCTATACAATTGAAAAGTATCCAACATTTTGACAAGCCAGTAGTCACTTTCAAGGTGTAATCGTTACAGAAGGTGAAATTTTGAAATTGATGATGAATAAATGTAGTAACTTTAATTCGTAACCTTATTCACTTCATTTGCATTATAAATTTTTCATTTTGTACTGGCTAGTTGAAATGTTGGCTAATACATATGGTGGTGTTCTTCTTAAAAAAAAAAAAAAAAAAAAAATCAGTGTTTTGGACTTGTTCAACTCTGCATCCTTTTTACCATTTCTGAGACGGTCATCAAATATTGAATTAAAAACAATCCAGGGGTTGGCATATCGACATTACATTATGAGTATCATAAAATGAATGATTCAGTGTAGCTGTATAGGATGGACTAGAAGACTGCATACTGAAAGTGACTTACTTCTGTTAGGATTTCATCAAGCAGTTTTCTTTGTACTCCTTGTATGCACTAAACAATAGTCAACGCCGGTTAAAACTAAACATACCAATCTCTCTCAATTTCAAGATTAGAAAGCCGGTGGTTCATCAATTGTCATAGAGGAACTTGAACAGTAATTTCTGTCTCACTTTTTGTCATTTGTTGGATGATCCATCATTCATATTATTTGTTAAAATCAATCACAATATCGTATTAGCTTTAACCTGGAAGTTAATCTTCTCTCAATAAAACAAAATGGCTGCCAAGGAAATTGCCGAGGTTTGCCAGACTCACCCGAAAGCGCCTTTTAATGCTTCTGCTCTTATTCCTTATTCTGTGGAACCAATTGCATGAAAAGCTTCACGTTTTCATACAGCTTTATCTGACCTTCACTATCCAAGGTTAGTCCTTAATAATATACTTTAATTTCTGTTGTTTCTTTTGACATTGCAGATTTTGGGCTTCTGGACAGCCCAACAGTTACAATGGCAACCAGGACTGTGGGGAGTTTTGGCACCGTTCTTCAGGAGACGCCGAATGGAATGATGAAAAATGTAGTTCACAGAGATATTGGGTGTGTGAGATGTAGATGCCTTCAAGGCATATTCTCCCACGCGCTTAAGTCAGAAAAGACGCGCGGCTGTGCAATTTTTTGGCTGCGCAGATCCTCCCATTGACTGAGAGGTGTCACTTACACTTAGTACACCACTTTCATGAAACGGGTGGAGCGACCCTGAAATGAAGGTGTTTCCTGTACTTCGCCTGGACTGCTTTGTCCCAAAGACAAACAAATTTTCTCGTAATGTGTAAAACAACGACTACTATTACTACTACTATTGCAACAACTCCAATGTATTCAGTCATGAGTGCAGTATTCTGATGAAATTACTTGTATTGGATTTGTTAAATACAAAATACTAACACACATGTGCCTCCAAAGTAGCATGTTAGTAGCCTGTATTATACTACCAGGTGATATTTGAGTGATTGAATTTGAGTTTGTGAAAACAATACTGTACCTAAAGAGGGGACCTTAAAAGGAAAGTACAGTACTACAGTTTTTTTTTCCTCTTAATCACTGAAATACGGATATCATCCACAGCTTTATTCACAGTATGCTAAATGTTATGGAAGTTAATTTAAGTGCTCTGCTGTTCTTTGTTGCTTTTTTTTTTTTGCTTCAGATATCCTAGCTCCGTATGTTAAATTAACCGTGGATGTATACATTTATAATTACTTGATTCTGAAAAAATAACATGGGGGAGTATGGATTCTCTTTCACATAATACATGAAAATGCATAAACGTGAAATCTGTATGAACAAATAAAAATCATATTTGTCTAATTTTTCACATCTCATTCTATTCATATCCGGATTGTTTATAATTATAAGAATAGACATTAGAAATCAGTCCAAACACTCTCAGTTCTATTTGATATTAGCTATGCAATCATGCAACATAGGGAAACTTTTGGCACAAGTGGTAGAACAGTCGGGATGCAAGGATAAGAACAGGTATGGTGGACGTATCAGAGGTTTGACACCAAACTTAAAAACAGGTTACAGTGAAAACTACATTTGTTGGTCTAAATTATTTCCTTAATTGTTACTTGCACAATGACGAGATCCTTTTTTTTTTTTTTTTTTTTTTTTAATAATTGCCTGACATCTAGTATATTTTGTGGAAACCTTATATGCATATATGCCGCCATTATTGTTTACGTCACAGTGCATTCTGGGTAGTCGACCTAGAATGGTCACATGCCCACATTGCTGCCCACTACCGAGCAAAGCAAAAAAATTGTAAACTATATTAGAATCAGTGAAAAGGACTGAAAACGTCACACTGTGCGGCTTTTGGAAGTCATTTTCTATCAAAGGGGATTAAAGAAATTAAACGAAAGCAAACCAAGGAACTTTCAAGTTATGTTGATTATGGCGGCACCATATGGACAAAAGCAGTAATGTAATGCCTGAAGGAAGATCATGTTTCTCATGAGGACAAAAAGCACATTGCGTCATTTTTTAGCTCACGCCAGCGAGTGATTGCCCGGCAAGTGTTGATCCCTTGACTGCCCTTTTAACTGGGTAGCTTCCATTTTTCCTTTTTTTGTCTCCTCAGACAAACCTTTTCAGTTGTTTTGCAGCTTCTGCCAGGAAAGCAGGAAAGCAGTAATCGTGCGTCGACATTCAAATTGGCTTCCGTTTTTGTAACGAATGACTGCCATAAAGCAGTCAGCACATTTGTAGTTTGTTGTGTGCCAGTGTTCCTACCATCCTCCTCAAATTTGTTTCGTGCCAGTAAAAATGATACAGACCACCTCAGGCCATGGCATTCAAGTAGTTTGAAGTCGATGTTTCATCAGTAGAGTTATGAAAATATTTTATTAAGGTTGAAAAGTTCCTTCGTGCTACTTTAAAGAAAGCGAAGTAAAAACATCCATATCTTTCTTAAAGAAAGTGGCAAACATCGTGAGAGATTGCAGTTGGCAGAGAAAACCTTCCCCTGCAGTCGCGCTTTTGTCATTTTAGCCCAGACCTATAGACTTTTTAAAAAAATCATGAAAAGAATTTCCACATAATTAAATAGCTTTCTTGAAGCATTAAGCCAACGGTCGGCAACCCGCGACTCCAGGGCCACGTACAACTCTTTGATCATTCTGCTGTGGCTCTCTGTGAATTGCACAATTTCAGCAATTTCACTCATTGGGTAAATGGAGGTGGATTGACCCTTGTTTATTTTTTTATTTTTATTTTTTTACTGCTCCTCTCAAAATGATGTCCCCCACAACTAAATTGTACAGGTTATAAGTAGCATCAATTGTAGTGAACATTTTTCAATAATTTATCTTGGTGCCATCATAAAATCCTGGCATTCTGAAAAGGGTTGTGTAGACTTTTTATATGCATTCTAGCGAAGTGTGCCAGCTTTACAAAATGCAATTCATATTATTATTATTATTATTATTATTATTATTATTATTATTATTATTATTATTATTATTATTATTATTAGGGATGTTCGATACCACTTTTTTTCAGACCGATACCGATACCGATACTCAGACC
Source organism: Festucalex cinctus (assembly GCF_051991245.1). Lineage (NCBI taxonomy): Eukaryota > Metazoa > Chordata > Actinopteri > Syngnathiformes > Syngnathidae > Festucalex > Festucalex cinctus. The sequence goes on from NC_135416.1 coordinate 17,219,421, forward strand.
CTCAGTACTCACCGATACCGATACCAACTGCCGATACCAGTAGTACATTTTGAAAAATAAAAAAAATCACTAAAAGATATTTTTAAACAAATATATTTCCTTTAATTTTGACAAAAAAAACAGCACAGTCACTCTTCAATAGATTTAATGCTCAAAATAAAACGCAAAAATGCTCTTTTAGTTTAAGATTCCCAATTTTGAAGTATTTCCAAACCGGTGAAGCTGCAAGCTAGCGCCAGTTACAGGCAAGGAGGACTCACTTAACGTCTTCGCCCTCTGCCATCGGTCGCTTGTACTCGTCTGCGTCACGAGTACTCGAGTACTTGAAAAAAGGCTGGTATCAGCCCGATACCGATACCTGGTATTGGTACTTGGCCATCCCTAATTATTATTATTATTATTATTATTATTATTATTATTATTATTATTATTATTGTTATTATTATTATTGGAATTGTGCATAATATTAGAATATGCAGGTTGAAAATCATGGCTCAGATACATTTAAATGGACTGCTTTTTATATAGCGCTTTAACTACACCATATGGTGCCCAAAGCACTTTACAATTGAAGCCTCACATTCACCCATCCACACACGCACATTCATACAACCAGTGGTCGGCTGCTGCCATGCAAGGCGCTGCCAGGTCCGCTGGGGGAAAATTGTGGTTCGGTGTCTTGCTCAAGAACACTTTGACACAGTCACCACGGGTAAGGATCGAGCCCACAACCTCACGAATGGGAGAAAACAAAAGCAGGTTAAATGTTTTAATCTTAACAATACAATTGTGTATACAGTATTTAACCAGCATATGCAGAATTCTTGCATGAGTAATACAGGTTTGAAAAAGTTCACCAACTGACTCTGACTCTTTTGTAAGTTTGGCAAAAACTGCATGTTCAGCATCTCTGTGGTTTGTAGACTGTTCTTCCGGATATTCTTTCATATTGTGAAATAGTGTCCGAGTTTCTGTGTGGTTGCATCGATTTCTTCCGCGTGAAACTGCTTTATTTCTCACAGTCACAAATGCAGGATAGATTGATGGGTGAAGTGTGACTATGATTCAAATCGATAATACTGCTAAGGAACTATTGAACTAACTGCTTTAATTTTACTTACTACTTGTTGCCAAATAAACTTTTGAGTATTGATAGAATCACCACAAGGAGTGGTAAGTTTTATTTTATATCTCTGCTTAAAATGCCAAAAATCAAATGCTAATACTTGTTTTTATTCATGCAACAAAAAAATTGTACATGGATGGTCTATTTCAACAACAAAGAGGAAGCAGTTGCAAAAATGACTGTTCAGTACCAAACTTCTCCAGAAACAACAATGGACATTGATGATGGCGGCTACAAACGTCTTTTAGCAAATGGCAGCAAGCTTCAATATTCAGGTAACAGAAATCCAGTTTATTGCCACACGTTATAAATAAAATGATCATCAAATTTTACCTTATTGTGTGCATTTAAGAAAGTTTTTTCACGCGAGTTATGAAATGAGGTTTTCCTAAGGTTGAAACTATTATGGATAGAATGTCTGTTTTGTGTTTTTAGGGTTGTTATCATGTTCTGTAGACACAAAGCCAACTTTGACACATTTATTTCACAGAAGGAATTCACACACAGCTTCCTGTTATTGTTCCTCTTAAGCGGATCAGCTTTTATTGATAATTAATAAATAAATAAATAAATAAATAAATAAATAAATAAATAAATAAATAAATAAATAAGAAAGGACGGCACAGTGGATGACTGGTTAGCACGTCCGCCTCCCAGTTCAGATGACTCGGGTTTGAGTCCAGGTTCCGGCCTTCCTGGGTGGTGTTTGCATGTTTTCCCCGTGCCTGCGTGGGTCTTCTCCGGGTACTCCGGTCTCCTCCCACATTCCAAAGACATGAATTGCAGGTTAATTGGGTGCTCCGAATTGTCCCTAGGTGTGCTTGTGAGTATGGATGGTTGTTTGTCTCTGTGTGCCCTGCGATTGGCTGACAACCAGCCCAGGGTGTACCCCGCCTACTGCCCAAAACCAGCTGGGATAGGCTCCAGCATCCCCACGACCCTTGTGAGGAATAAGCGGTTAAGAAAATGAATAAGAAAAATCTCCACAGGACTGTTTCAATACCATTTTTAATTGAACCAAGAAATGCATTGTTCAGTTAACGTATACATATTAAAATGTAGTTTAGGTTCATCCTGCAATTTTGTCTGAAAGCAGAATATCCCAAACCTTCTTCTGATCTATGACTCAAATCCGTGATTCGATCCAAACCGTGACTTTTGTGATCCATTACACCACGAGTACTTTGCCTCAATGGGTTGAGGAAACAGCCAACCAGTAATGAGCATGAAACCCCGCCCGGGAGACCGTGTTTGCATGTATGTCTGTGTGCGTGCGCGCGCGTGTTTCTTTTCCTGTAATGCTGTCCAGTTAATGCAGACCTTGTTCTAATTTGCCGTATTGAAAATCTATGTGTTTTATTCAGTTTATGCCTTGAGAAACAGCCCTTTTAGGGCTGCTACACTTGTCCTCGGTCTGATGTGTATTATTCTGGTGGCTGTGATCATCGGTCAATCTGTCCACTGTGAGTCCACCTCATTGTTACTTAACTTTGCCACAGACGTCAAAAGTTTGCTAACAGTGTAAAAGTACTTCACGAATGCATTTTTCTTTTTTCTGTGTTAGACTCAAAGGTGGGTAAAGACAATCAGATAAAGTTAGAAGCTGCTGGAGGGGAGAAAGACAACTTCAAGTCCCAACTGAAGACTTTGCAAAGTGAGAAGAGGAATCTCGAAGGTTCATATGAGCATCTACAACAAAGTTACAACTACATATCTAAATCGACAACTCAAATCAAAACCAACAACAACTTACTCAAAGCGGAAGCACAGCAACTAAAAGAGAGTCAAAGCAAGTTGCAAGCCAGTAACGCTGCTCTAAACAAAGAAATTGAGGAGCTGAAGACCAGTAAGGAGCAGTTGCAGACTAATAATGACGCCTTGTCGACTGCCAAAGACTCACTCCAAACAAAGTATGAAACACTGGGCAAGCGCAAGAATGCCTTTCAGGCCAACTACGATTCTTTGACAAAAGAGAGGGACCATTTGCAGAACAAAGTCAACAATGTAACACGGTCACGAGAGAAACTGCAAATGAGTTACAACAGCCTGATGAAGGATGTCGAGCACCTGGAGGAGCGATACAACTCCTCCTCCAGCGAGAGAGACAACATTGCAAGCAGTCACCAAAACCTAACATTGGAAAAGGAAACTCTGCAGGCCATTTACACCACACTCGCCAAAGCGACTGACGAATTGATGGCCTCCTACAATTCCACAGTTGAAGACAAAAAAGATCTTGAAAGCCGTTTGAAAAATGTGACTGCAGAGAGAGACCAGCAGAGGGTGCAAATCATCAACATGACTGCTGAGGTCGACCAGCTGCGGGCTACCGTCACAAGACTAAAAGGTAACCAGAAAATGCTTTCAGTATTTAACGTTAACTGATGTAAGAAAAGAAAACATTTGACACTTTCTACCAATTTTCAGACATGTTGAAATGGACAGATGTGTAGGATATGTATTAAAATGTGTTTGATTATACATTTTCTATGTACAAAGTATGGAAATACAGCAAGGGTGTAAACACGCTGAACATTTGTTTGTAAATGTCTACTCACAGAAAGTGAAAAAACAAAACAAAAAAAAGCTAAAAAAAAAAACAACAGAAAATCAAATATGTTGGCCCTATGTACAGGATATGCGTAAACATATCTTTGGCGTTCGGCCGAAACCTCCAAAGTCACAATTTGACAAATTTCATATTACTTTTGGACAGTCTACACATGTGGGAGTCATTTTTACAAATGATTGACCAATCTAAAGTGTTGAATATGGCTTGTTCTCTTCAATGATGCAAGTTTAATAATTGAAAAACATGTTTTTGGGCTCTCCTGAGAAGTGACGATTGTGGAGGTACAAGGTTTATGTGATATGTGTGTTGAGCATGCATAGAAATAGGCCTACTGTATGTATATGTTTTAGTGTATGTATGGATATATTGAAATCTCTTAGGCGTTAAAGATATGTAGATGTGGGATTGTATTTATGTTTTGCTCATGTGATTTTTGACGTCTGGAATAAATAAAATACAAATTTAAAAATAGCACTTGGATATCCTCTAAGATAAATTTGATTACAAAAATGTATTTTTCCAACCACATGTAAATGTGTGCTCTAACAAGAAATTGTAAAATGGCAATTAATTCCTTTCTTCGGTAAGTATGACAATATTTCTTTCTTATTACTGGTTCTAATGATACCTTTTTTTTCCCCCTATCAATGAATAACATTCCATTACAGACAAGGTCTGTCCAAGTGGCTGGAAGAAGTTTGAGAACAACTGCTACTTTGCTTCTTCATCAACCAAGTCATGGTACATGAGCAGAAACTACTGTCAGGGTGAAGGAGCAGACTTGGTCATCATAAACAGCAGAGAAGAAATGGTGGGTTACAGTATAGAATCAAGTTGATTCCATACTGTTTAAAACATTTCCTTCTTAGAGAGTCAGTTCATCTCATGGTTACAATTGGGTTTAAAGACGGGAATTACTGATTATCAGAAATGCCCAGCTCTGGAAATTTCACTTGTCAACTTTAAAAGCAAACTAATCTGCTCTGTTTCAAAAAAGTACTTCAGCTAAATTTGATTTCATAGGGCAATAGTCATAAATTGTTGTACAGTTGAAAACAAAATCAAATTTCCCTAAACCTTATTCAAAAAAGCACAATGAAAAAACTAAAATATACAAAACTCATACCCAGTATGAATGAATATTACAAAAGGCTTCAAGATTAGTAATCAGCTCAAACTCACACGCAACACTTGTTTATTAAAAGATGATTATTTATTTATTTTTTAATAAATCAAGACAGCATTTCTTAGAAGAACACGCATCGATAAACTGAAAGCCATATCGGCCACTTACATTAATTTCCACCAACATTTATAACCAGATGCATTTGGTTTCCTCCATTTGACATTTGAATTAAGTGGCAAGTCTTTTGTTGTACGGTTGATGTATAAACGAGAAACATGACCATTATCTTTCATTTTCTAGGTGTTTGTTAATGGCTTATATTCAACTAACAGAGAGGTCTGGCTTGGACTGACTGATGAAGGCGTAGAAGGTCGCTGGAAGTGGGTGGATGGGACCGCACTGACACTAAAGTAAGTGAAAGATATTTTCTCATTGTGTTTGATTAATTCACGGAAACTGTTAATGTAGATTAAACATTTTTGATGGGCAAATATGTTTAATCGTATTTGCTAGTACGTGCATTCAAATGTATTTCAATACACAGACGTGAGCAAAACCGTCATTACATGGGCCCATCATTGCCAGATGTCCACGATGGGCATCCATCAATGATATAAATAAAATACTTGCAAATACATGTGAACCTACTCCTATTGGATTTATGTCATAAACAAATGACATGAATGAGCCCCACAAGATCTAATAATGGTGTTTTAATGTCAGTAATTGTTTCCATGTGGTCACTGTTGCAAGACTTAAAAAAAAAAAAAAAAAAAAAAAAAAAAAAGTCATCACACATAGTTCAAATGGCAATCAAGGTTTTGCCCACCAGGGGGTTTTATGTAACCTGGCAATAGCCAGATTGATATTGTGATTCACACAAGGGAGTTCTCCACAATATCACTCTGGGAATGCTCCATGGTAATTTGCTCGGGAAAGGCGGGACATTCTGGACAATACTTGGAGCTGATTGGACGATGCGGCATCTTGTGCACGTTTGTTGACCAATCATGGCAACATAAAAATGTCGTCTTCGGTCTCGTCTTGATGGGAGGTTTTCCAGTTTAAAATGCACGAAGTGCCTCTCGTTGTTCAACATTCAACAAGGAAACGGACAATGAATAAAACTGCAAAAACAGAATTAATTGCAGCGTCCATTCGTCTATGTTAGGATTGTTTGTTTTCCCCGGCGCTTCCTGGTTTTGTCACAGCTGCATGTCCCGCCTTAAACAATGCCTGATTGGTCTGACCTTAAAAAAAAAAAAAAAAGGTTGCTGCGAACGTATCAGCGGGAGCAGTACATTACGGATTCTCGTAGTGTTTGTGAACAAATACCGCAAGAATTCAGCTTGCTGGCAAGGTTACGTTTTATGCCTCATGAGCTGCACGTTTTTGTGAACGAATTGCATGGAAAGCTAGGAAATATATACAGTACTTTAATATATATTGTTTCTCTCAACATTGCAGGTTTTGGGCCGATGACCAGCCGAACAGTTACAATGGCGATCAAGACTGTGCGGAGTTTTGGTACCGTTCTTCAGGAAAGTCCGAATGGAATGATGAAAAATGTAGTACACACAGATATTGGGTGTGTGAGATGTAGATAGCGTTTAGTAGATGCCAGAAAAGGCACACGGCTGCACACTTTTTTGACTATGAGCAGATCCTCCCATTGATGTGTGTATAAGTACACACCTTTGTGGAATGTCCACTCTCTGGTTGGAGCAATCCTGAAATGAGGGGATTCCCTTGTTTATACTGGATGTCGCCTGGACCGCATTCTCCGAAAGACAAGCACATTTTCTTGTTGCACACTCCACTACTGTAGCGCGCTATGAAGGTGAAACGTGCACAGAATATGTCCCCTAATGAGTAATGCAGGTGATATTTGAGTGATTATATTCAAGTTTGAGAAACACATAAAATGCCTAAAGAGGGGACTTTAAAAGGAAAAGTGCTAATATGGATATCATCCACATCATATACTAACTGTAATGGAAGTCAATTTAAAAGGTCTGCTGTTTTTTTTTCTTCAGATTTCCTTTTCCGATGTTAATCGTGGATTTACAATTACTTGATTCTGAATAACATGCTAGAGTATGGATTCTCTTTCATCAAATACATGAAAATGCATAAACGTGGGGGAAAAAACATGATAAAATAAACACCAAAACAATGATCAATAAATGAATGTAAATACACAACAATGATTAATAAATGTTGTTTATTCATATTCATCTCTCTCTTTTTTTTTCTTTTTTTTTTCCTTTTCATATTCATCTCTCATGTTCACGTCTCATTCTATTTTGTAAATATCAGGTAGGCCTAATATAAAAATAGACAAATGTCATCTGATTTAAGAAAGACATTTACACGTCATGTGGCCTCACTAGTTTGAAACTTGGAGGTTTGTTTGCAGCCGGAACTATCGGTCCCCGCCCATGATTGCTTCCACATGCCACCAATTACCCAGCCAATAAATAGTCATCATCCACCACCTGCAGCTGCCGAAGTGTCACAACCAGTGCACGGAAGCGTTCACACAGTGCTTGAGTCACAGTCCTTGTTTGTTGCCTTGCTCCTTCTGTTTGCCCCTCTTTTTCCTCCCTTTTGTTGTCCCTGTTTTGAGTGTTCTTTTTCTCCTCTCCAGTTTGGAGCTCTTTATGTTGAGCCTTTTTCCCTCAGTAAGAGGTGTTTTGTTTTTTTCCTATTAATGAACTGCAGCCGTTACTGCCAACTCTTCGCCTGTGCCTGAGTCCTCCCTCTCCACGCCGTGTCAACCATTTGCACTTGGCTCCATGTTGGGGGGCACTGTGAACCACCATGCATGTGTTACCTCACAACCCCTAGTCAAAAATGTGCACACAGGGTCTAAATATTTGTACTGGAGTAAAGTTTCTAATGAACGACTCTTTGAGCTCTGATGCTTAGTCATTTAAGACAATCTTTAGCAGTTCCTCATTCTTGTTGATATGTTGTGATAGCATTTTCCAGGAAAATATAATCCAAAGCATACACTGTGAGTGGATGCAGGCCACATCCTGTTTAGTTGCTAACGCACACAGAAGTGACGTCCATTTGAAGTTCTTAGTTCTCAGACGAAGAGCCAGGTCAGAATTTCTATTCCCTTTGTTATTATGCTGCATCAGCAGTTAATGAAACCGGCAAAATGTAATACTTCAAAGCAATTTAAGTCGACCAGTTTCATGTATGTGCTCGCTTGTCTAATGACTGCCACAATGTTAAAAGTCCCAAACTTCAGAATTTCCTTTTGTCACTTTGGCTGGCATAGATGCATGTCTAGAAACTCAGCCAACCCTTCTGTTTTGGTTACAGTTCATCATGTTCAAGGACCCTCGAGTGCATGAATGCACTGCTGATATGCCTGCATGTTGTCGTCAGACCTCAGAACTATTATTTATTTTTACTGCCCTTCTTGAAAAACATGTTTATTTCCCCCCAATCTGAGTTGTACCACTTAGAGGCAACATCAATGGTGGTGAATGTCTTTAGCTAGCTGTGCCTACTTTGCAGAATTCAATACAGATTTTTATTCATTCTTATAGTTGTGTATATCAGGATATGCACGTTGAAATTGAAAACTATCATGACTAAGATATATGGAAAAATAAAATAAAATAAAGTTTTAAATGTTAAGAATAAAATTGTGGATCTATTCAACCAGTATTTTCAGATTTTTGTGTGTGTGTGTGTGTGTGTGTGTGTGTGTGTGAATAATCCAGGTTTGAAAAAAAATAACCACCTTTTTTTTTCTTTTTTTTTTTCCCCCCTGAGAATTTAATGTCAAAAACTGCACGTTCAGCATTTGTGTGTTCTGTAGAATCTCGCCTTCCGGATATTGTTTCATATTGTGAAATAGTTCCCGAGTTTCTGTGTGGTTGCATCGACTTCTTCTGCATGAAGCTGCTTTATTTCTCACAGTCACAAACGCAGAATAGATCAGTGGGTGAAGTGTGACTATGATTCAAATCGATAATATTGCGAAGGGACTACTGAACTAACTGCTCTAATTTTACTTACCGTGTGTTGCCAAAGCAACTTTTGACTACAGTATTTATATCATCACCACAAAGAGTGGTAAGTCTTATTTTATATCTTACATTCAGTTTAAATTGCCAAAAATCAAATGCTAATATATTTATTCATACAGCAAAAACTTGCACCTGGATCATCTATTTACTTCAACAACAAAGAGGAACCAGTTGCAAAAATGACTGTTCAGTTCCAAACTTCTACAGAGACAACAATGGAAATCGATGATAGCGGCTACAAACGTCTTTTAGCGGACGGCAGCAAGTTTCAATATTCAGGTAACACAATTCCAGTTTATTGCCACACTTTATAAATAAAGTGATCAGAAAAGGTGACCTATTGTATACAAGTTGTTTTTTTAATGTGAATTGTGAAATAAGGTTTTTCTTTATGGCTGTTGTCTGGTTTGCCCCTTCAGGTTGTTACAACGTTCTGTAGACACAAAGCCAAACTAGATTGTGTTCATATTAATCTAATGTAATGTGTTTCATTCAGTTTATGCCTTGAGAAACAGCCCTTTTAGGGCTGCTACACTTGTCCTCGGTCTGATGTGTATTATTCTGGTGGCTGTGATCATCGGTCAATCTGTCCACTGTGAGTCCACCTCATTGTTACTTAACTTTGCCACAGACGTCAAAAGTTTGCTAACAGTGTAAAAGTACTTCACTTGAATGCATTTTTCTTTTTTTCTGTGTTAGACTCAAAGGTGGGTAAAGACAATCAGATAAAGTTAGAAGCTGCTGGAGGGGAGAAAGACAACTTCAAGTCCCAACTGAAGACTTTGCAAAGTGAGAAGAGGAATCTCGAAGGTTCATATGAGCATCTACAACAAAGTTACAACTACATATCTAAATCGACAACTCAAATCAAAACCAACAACAATTTACTCAAAGCGGAAGCACAGCAACTAAAAGAGAGTCAAAGCAAGTTGCAAGCCAGTAACGCTGCTCTAAACAAAGAAATTGAGGAGCTGAAGACCAGTAAGGAGCAGTTGCAGACTAATAATGACGCCTTGTCGACTGCCAAAGACTCACTCCAAACAAAGTATGAAACACTGGGCAAGCGCAAGAATGCCTTACAGGCCAACTACGATTCTTTGACAAAAGAGAGGGACAATTTGCAGAACAAAGTCAACAATGTAACACGGTCACGAGAGAAACTGCAAATGAGTTACAACAGCCTGATGAAGGATGTCGAGCACCTGGAGGAGCGATACAACTCCTCCTCCAGCGAGAGAGACAACATTGCAAGCAGTCACCAAAACCTAACATTGGAAAAGGAAACTCTGCAGGCCATTTACACCACACTCGCCAAAGCGACTGACGAATTGATGGCCTCCTACAATTCCACAGTTGAAGACAAAAAAGATCTTGAAAGCCGTTTGAAAAATGTGACTGCAGAGAGAGACCAGCAGAGGGTGCAAATCATCAACATGACTGCTGAGGTCGACCAGCTGCGGGCTACCGTCACAAGACTCAACGCAACGCAAGGTAACCAAAAAATGCTTTCAGTATTTAACAGCTTAGATGTTAGAAAATAAACCATTTGATAGTTTCTACCCCTTTTCAGACATTTTGAAATGGACATATGCATATGATATGCATTAAAATGTGTGTGATTATATTGTATATTTACAAAGTAGGCCAATGGAAATATAGACAAGCGTTTAAAAACACTGTGAAAATATTTATTTTTATTCAGAATATGTTTGTATTTACACAGTATACACTTAAAAATATATGTACATGAATGATGAATGTAAAGAAAATGGTTTGTCCAACATGCATGTCTGCTCTGACAAAAAAAAAAGTGTTCAACAAAGATGCCAATTAATTCCTTTATTAGGTAATTATGACAATATTTTGATTACTTGTTGTCATATATATTTCTTTCTATCAATAATTAACATTCCATTACAGGCAAGGTTTGTCCAAGTGACTGGAAGAAGTTTGAGAACAGCTGCTACTTTGTTTCTACTTCCAGCAAGACATGGTACATGAGCAGAAACTACTGTCAGGGTAAAGGCGCAGACTTGGTCATCATAAACAGCAGGGAAGAAATGGTAGGTTGATACTGTACTGTAAACAATATTTCCTTCTTCAAGGCACAGTCAATCTCATGCTGACCATCACTTTCACTCATTAACATTGCCTACAAACAATTTTGTTTGAAAAAAAAGTACTTTAAGTACAATTGATTCAAAGGGCTGCAGTTGAAAATAAAAACAAATTGCCCCTAACACGTGTTTACATATTTATTTTTGTATTTATTTCAACATTTGTTTTTTTGAATCTCATTTAGTATTTTTGTATGTATTTTTACTTTATATATTTAGAATATATATTTTTGTTGTTTTTATTTCCATTTACATGTATTTTTTGTGTTTCATTTTTGAATTATATTTCTTATATCTGTCTGATTTTCACTTTTATTCATTAATTGATTTATTTAGTCTATTTATTTTTAATTTGGACAGTTTTGGTCCTCCATTGCGTCAAACCCTCCTGTACACTCTTGCATACGACGTATCATTTATACATCACGTGTAGGCGGTGACTAGGAGTTTTGTAACGTATTGATACATCATGAAGACATGAAGAGTTTAAATGTGTGCCTGTCCGAGCAAGATGACCTGGATGTAGTTGGAGGATAGGAACGTGGGAATTCTGCAAATGCTTAGGAAAGGTTAAAAAAAAAAGAAGAAAAAAAAAAAAGAAAATTAAAAAAGGTTAAAAAAAAAAAAAAAATCCTCCAACTACTTCTGGGTCACCTCGCTCCGATAGAATCACAACGTAAACTCTGTTATGCATTTATGACTTACACATTCTTTTTAAAAATGTGTGGATTGAAATATGCATTAGTAAATAGGTTTTGATAGAATAATGGCCCCATAACCTTCCACCAACTTACACCACCATGTGTCAGATTTTATTTGTATTCATCCATTTCAGTGATTTCACAGGTCTTTTGTTGCGAAGTTCTACTGTATATGTTATAGAAATATAAACAACCAATATGACTGTCATCTTTCTTTTTCTAGAGATTTGTTAATGACTTGTTTTCAAGTTACAAAGAGGTCTGGCTTGGACTGACCGATGAGGGAGTAGAAGGCCACTGGAAGTGGGTGGATGGAACCGCAATGACCCTACAGTAAGTAAAAGATCAAAGCTCATTGTGCTTTATTTGCCACGATTATCAAGGGTTGCTACTGGTGGTATTGGTGGTCTATCCCAATATTAGCTACGGGCCAAATTGTGCTGAGGTTCTGAAGTGTGTTAAGCATCCAGGATGGAATTTCTGCAGCGTGCATTAAAGCCATTCATAGTGGTTGGGCAGCTCAATCTAAATATTAATACTCATACTAAGCCTAAGTCTGCCCAGCTGTGTCACCTTGAAAGGCACAAAAATTAAATATGAAAACGAAATATTCTGAAAATACTTTGACATATAAATTCATCTGTTTGTAGATGAGCAGGATATATAGTATGTATTGTTGAGTATAGTAAAATTGATTTGTGGCATCTCAAACGATAAATGAACGTAACAAGGTCTAGTTAGTTATGGTGTTTTCATTTCAGTAATTATCCATCCATCCATCCATCCATTTTCTTGACCGCTTATTCCTCACAAGGGTCGCGGGGGGTGCTGGCGCCTATCTCGGCTGGCTCTGGGCAGTAGGCGGGGGACACCCTGAACCGGTTGCCAACCAATCGCAGGGCACACAGAGACGAACAACCATCCACACTCACAAGCACACCTAGGGACAATTCAGAGCATCCAATTAACCTGCGATGCATGTCTTTGGAATGTGGGAGGAGACCGGAGAAGACCCACGCGGGCACGAGGAGAACATGCAAACTCCACCCAGGAAGGCCGGAGCCTGGACTCGAACCCGAGTCCTCAGAACTGGGAGAGGCGGACGTGCTAACCACTCGTTCACCGTGCCGCCCCTTCAGTAGTTATATATATATATATATATATATATATATATATATATATATATATATATATATATAATAAAATAAAAAAATAAAAAGCCATCACACATAGTTCAAATGACAATCAAGGTTTGGTCCACCAGGATGTTTTGTGGCTCATGACAAGAACCGTTTTGTGAAGTTTGAACCAATTGCATGGAAAGCTTCAATATGGCTTCATCTGGCCTTCACCACACAAGGTTATTCCTTAATATATACTTTAACTTATATTGTTTCTCTTGACATTGCAGGTTTTGGGGTGACGACCAGCCAAACAGTTACAATGGCAATCAGGACTGTGCAGAGTTTTGGTACCGTTCTTCAGGAAATGCTGAATGGAATGATGAAAAATGCAGTGCAATGAAATCTTTGGTGTGCGAGATGTAGATGCCTTCGGGGCATATTGGCCCATGCGCTTCACACATTTTGGTTCGTGCGGATCCTCCCATCAACTTCAGCGTGTCATGAAATGTACACACGCTGGGTGGAGCGACCCCAAAAGGAAGGTGTTTCTCTGTTTATACTTTATCTTGCCTGGTCCGCATTTTCCCATAGAGCACAATTTCTGTTGTGCACTAGCACTCTGTGAAGGTGAAAGGTTATATTGCACGAATATGGCCCTTATTTACCAAGTGATATCTGAGCGACTGCAATGACTGAAATGTGGATATCCTCCACAGCTTTATTCACAGCATATACTAAATGTTATGGAAGTAAAAAAAAAAAAAAAAAAAAAAAAAAAAAAAGCCAAACGTATTGTATTAAATACTAGACATTTTGAGCCTTCTATTTAATGATTACAATATTTTTTTCCCCATTAAAACCCTGACCTATATGATCTGACAAATGCATCGCGCGGATAATCCACTAGAGGGCAGTATCACCCAATTGATGGCTTTTCCAGCGACCTTCCAAAATCACCCTAATTGAAAGCCCGGTTCAATGTATCCGCACAAGTTTCTTACCGCTTGGGAAGTGCCTTTTACCACAACAATTTAGCAATTTACCACAATTTACAAAATACAACAATTTACCACTTCAACATATAAATAAATACCAAATTGGGTGATAAGCGAACTGATGCATTTTGGGTACTGTCCACTTTCTACTTTCTCTTCCTCTTTCATTGGAATGTCAGTCTCTTCAAATGTTTTAAAATTGAATTCTTGCAAAGGTTGATCATCTCTGCATGATTAACAATTGTGCACATGGAAGTTAACGGGAATTGGGCATTTTCAAGGTTGCAAATCTAAGTTTCATGTAGGGGTAACAAAACGACGTGCTGGTTGCCTTCATAACATTCAACGACATGGACAAAGGTCAATTCATGCATGGAGTCATAAAGAATGTGGTGGAACCTCATCAAACAACCAACATGAATTAAGTTGGACAAAAGTGTTTTTATTTATATCCGTTCTTAAAATGTACATATTACTAAGATATTAAACTGTAAAAATAGAGCATTTGTTTGTTGAAACAGTGAAAAAAATAAAGACTTGATACAATACCATCTACCAGCGACTTGTTGACCCCATTCTTTTATGTGAACAAGTAGGATTTTGGATTATACAAGAAGTAGTTTGGTCTTTCCCCCCCCTGACTTTTTCATCTCATGTCTCATCTCTCTGTTCTCTCATTATTTAATATGAATCTGTTTTTATTTTAATTCTATTTTGGGTGAAAGTGATTCTTGTAGTAAATGATTGACGTTCTCACACTGTTTTTGGTTGATTTGACTTCATAACAAGTTTGCTTCAAATACTGTATATCACAACCCCTATGTACAATTTGGTTATAAAATGTATTCCATTATATTCTAACATTGTCGACCAACAATGAGGAACAGATTTCAACTGGGTTTCAGTACAGTATTTGGTTTTAAAGCACTTTATCACATTTACTTGTTGTTAAAATCTAAATTGTGTCACAGTAATTTTCAAAGTCTTGAATTAGACTTATTTTTATTCAATATAACATATAGGCCTACTACAAAATAATTTGGTTCATTTTCAAAAAAAAAAGAAAAAAAAAAGTAAATAAATAAATCATATACTATTTGAAAGTTGCATAGCAAAGTGTAACTACCGGTAACTGAAATGAGGTTATCCACTGTGAAAAAAAGTTTGCCGGCAGCATGTTCGTTTTATGAAAAATGTTTTTGTTTTCTTGTGCTTCATGTCTTGACAGTCACATGAAATAGTCACAAAATAGTAATACATGCAGAGGGGTCTCTTATACTTGTTAGCAAATGAAAGGATGGACACAAACACGTATGAGAAGAATTACAATCACAAAAACATTGACAGTGTGTAGTCCCCATTCATTGCAGCAAAGACGGTCCAGTCAGCGAGACATCATTCGCACAAACTCTGAGGAAAGAAAATATTCTTATCAAGGGTGAGACCAACTTTCATTCCATTTTAATCTTATGGAGTGGGACGTATAATGTACAGATACTGGCCATAACATTAGGTACACCTGCACATTCAATAGAGAGCTCTTTTTTTTTTTCTTTTTTTTTATGTTGCCTTTTCAAAGATGATAGTTTTGATTTATATTGTCACAGACGTATTCATTTCAAAATATTTCTAACTGAAACCCGACTTCTGGGGCAGAAATGTTGCGTATCTCACAAAAAAAAACAAAAAAACACTTCCCTAAATGTTGCGTCAATGGTCATTACCCAATATGAAGAATGCAGAGCTTGTGAATTTCCAGAGGGGGGGGGGGACATACGTGAGAACTGTCTTTCTGAGATTGTGAGTCACTTTGTACTGTTGTGTACTCGTTAACTTCCCCCAACTCTGAGTTGTTCTGCGATAGCAGCATAAAATGCATCTTGGATATTTTCCTTGTCAAGTTTTCACTTGTATCCAACTGATGCATCCTTGGTTTAAGCTAGCTGACAAAAACAAGATCTGGATATTCTGTGTGCTCTAACTTTATTTTCTTTATTCTTGATTTGTACTTTTGAGAGACCCTTCCTAAAATCACGTTTGTTTTTTGCTGGTTGTTAAAAAAAACTAACATTTTTTAATACTTTTTTTTTTCTTTTAAGTGTGCCTGTTAAAATTGTATGCAGATGTATCTAACATTGTGGGCGATACACATACTCACCCTCAAAGTCCACCTCTCCGTCCCCGTTGAGGTCAACGTCACGCAGGATCTCATCGATCTCGCGGTGGTTGAGTTGCTCTCCCATCAACTTCTTCATGGCCTCTCTCAGCTCCCCAAGGCTGATCTGACCATCCCCATCAGAGTCAAACTGGGAAAATCACAAGAAAAAAAATACCACATATTATTATTATTATCCATCCATCCATCCATTGTCTTGACCGCTTATTCCTCACAAGGGTCACGGGGGCTGCTGGCGCCTATCTCAGCTGGCTCTGGGCAGTAGGCAGGGGACACCCTGGACTGGTTGCCAACCAATCGCAGGGCACACAGAGACGAACAACCATCCACACTCACACGCACACCTAGGGACAATTCGGAGCGCCCAATTAACCTGCCATGCATGTCTTTGGAATGTGGGAGGAGACCGGAGTACCCGGAGAAGACCCACGCGGACACGGGGAGAACATGCAAACTCCACCCAGGAAGGTCCGAGCCTGGACTCGAACCGGATATTGTTATTATTATTATTATTATTATTATTATTATTATTATTATTAATGGACAAATAATGGACAAATCGCATCTATAATGCTTACCTCTTTAAAGGCATCCCTCAGCTCTTTGACTCCAATCATGTCTGCAGTCTCAGCCAGCATTTTTGGACCCATCAACTCCACAAAGTCTTCAAAGTCTACTCTGCCGCCACCTGGAGGCCAACAAACAGGAAGCGTAAAAGAAACTACAGTAAATAAAGTAGAATCATGTTGAGCCATGAAAAATTACTTACTCCACCAAGAGTACATTAAGAAAGCGAATACTTTTTACATTTTAAAGACCATAGATGCCAGCTCAACTGTTTGATTATTGATAAACGAGTTATTTATCATTTATGACTTGTTTTGGTTTTGTAGAACTTAAAGATGGGCCCTACATAGATGGGATGAAGATGGAAAAGTCACAATGGTAATATTACATATTTTCTGCAATATTTACATATATAAAAAAACAATATACTACTGTAATACAAAACAATGGAAAAATACAGTAATCACGTATTTCTTCAACAAGTAGCAGTTCTTCCTGTTTTCACTGTTAACCCGAACATTCAAAATAATTAAATACATTAAGTATACAATACTCAAAATTTTACAAAAACTACTACTAACTTAAATTTTTGTAGTTGGTGTAACTGCATGATTTTATAAGTGATTTGTACTAATAATTTTTTATTAAATTGAACTATACTGATTTTTGGGTATGGATAACTTAAAAACATTAATTAGCTATAACTTAATAAAATGTATATATATACATTTGTATAGCTTCTTAAAAAACAAAACAAGCCGTGTCAACAAGGGCCGATCAAATTATACATTCCAAATAAATCCAAAGTTTTTTGGTCAAATGTGTTATATTATTTAAAAAAGACAAAAACAAAAAAAAAATCATTTTGGGCGGATAAAGGACTTTTGCTTGTTTTCGTTTTCAATTGTCACTTTTTCAATTCTGGACTTACAGATCTGCTGGCTGAGCTCTATCAGTTCCATTTCTGTTGGCATGTATCCCATCGTCCTCATGCACTCGCCAAGGTCCTTACAGCTGATAAAGCCGTCTTTGTCCTTGTCAAACTCTCGGAATGCCTCACGCAGCTCTGTTGGAATAATTTATATTTACATTGAAATATGTTTTTTGCTTGTTTGTTTTTTTGCTTTAGCTTGACTGTATGCATCACACCTCTCTCTTTTTTTTTTAAAGGATTGACGGATTCTGGATGAAAATCACTTTGGAAACCCAAACCACTGCACCAATAAAATGAAACTGCGATTGCATTTTTTATATCTTTACAATCAAAGCTGTTGTGTTGACATGGACCAAATGTCGTACATCTACTTAGCATTCATAATCTGAAAACAATCACGGGGAAAATGCCATCCTCTTCATCTTTTATACAATTTTATTTTCTACAGGAATATTTATTATAAATCTCATGTTACTGTAGTACTCTTTGTTATGCATCTTTACGTGAAAACCATTGAGCACTTGTACAGTTCAAAAACAGAATTGGGATGTGTCAAAGTGAGGGCAAAGTGTGAACAGCTCTCCAGTTCCCAATTAAGTGATTACATTGAAATGAATGACAGGGAAGATATGTTAATCAAAGAGTTGTCCTACCTTCCATTTCTTCAGGCCGCAGGTCTCGGTCCTGCCGGGTGTAGATCGTGTTCAAATAGTGCATGAAAAGAAGAGAAAAATGAAAAGCAGTTTGACTATGTACACACTATATGGGCGATACTGACAGCAAACTCACTTAGCAAAGTTTAGCAATCTTTTATGCCTGATGTCAGAAAAATGTGTTGTGCTTAGTTGAGCCACAAAAAAACAAGGCTCCATTCCAGCACACGCACAAAAATCGAACTGTATATGCTGAGTGAACTTGCAACAACTAGAATCAAACGACCGAGAAGATAAAAGGCAGCAAACATAAAAATAAAAATAATAATAATAAAAAAAATCATTTTTTCCTGTTTTACATTTAATGCACACTTTCACAATCAAGCGCCCTATTTTAGGTGGAATTGTCTTTCTTTTTGTATTTTTGTAGACATACGCAGGTCAATATGTACATTTACGCTGTTGTGGGAGTGAACACAGCCAACTTGCTTCCCGGCCAATGGAATCAGCCCCTC
This sequence comes from Festucalex cinctus, assembly GCF_051991245.1. Taxonomy (NCBI): domain Eukaryota; kingdom Metazoa; phylum Chordata; class Actinopteri; order Syngnathiformes; family Syngnathidae; genus Festucalex; species Festucalex cinctus. The sequence goes on from NC_135416.1 coordinate 17,238,079, forward strand.
TCATTCCCTTTAAATTCAGCTCAACAGATGCATGTTGTCTACATAGCGGAAGCATAGACTGACTCACTTGAGTCTATGCAGGAGATCGGCAAGCGTAAAGTACGTTTGTAAAACAATTATATTTCCTTCTATAATAACAATTTTACAGATTTTTCTGCCCCCTTGTTGAGTGTGGCTGCCTAGTTGATACATAGTGATGATTCATGGCATTCATCATTAAGGTTGGGGAATCCAGATCCAGAAAGTAAAATCCCTGCAATAGATTGGCTTTTGCCACAGGTGCTTCTACTCAACTGGCAGGTAAACGAGCTCGTCTCCACCTATTGAAACATTACCCCAAGGAAAAAAAAAAAAAACAACCTCAAAGGGTACGTATGCATAAAGGTTTGTGAAACATCGTTGAGGTGAAACAAGGATACATCTGTTCACGATATGTTTTGCGAGGTTGTGGCATCATCAGCAGGAATAATACAGCGTCGGATTAGAGGTTGCAGAGGGGACAACACAAGGAGATTACAGCCACAAATTGTATTACAAATCACGAAAGCTTATCGGTTTTTCATTTTCCACCCCAAACCAATTTTGGCAGCTGTGGTTTCATTAAACCGATATTAATTCACCTGCACATTCACATGTATGGCTCTTGATTGAATTGTAATCACTTGCAATAAATATGAATATTGACATCAAGCTGACATAATGTGGCTTGTTGATTGATTTTTTTTTTCTTGCATGCCCATTTTTTTCTGTTCCGCTACAAATCAATGTTATTCTGAACTAAGCATAAATGCAATAAGGTAATTATGGAAAGACCTTACTGTACATACCGTATTGCAGAATGTGTGACAGTCTAATAGAATACACAGTAAATACTTGAATTTTCATGTATTTTTACTTGAATTAATTAATTATATTTCAGGACAACTTTTACTTTTCCCCCACTACATTTATTAAATAAAATGTATATTGTTACTCCCATACATTTCCACAGGATCATTGCAATTCATTACACTAAAATAAAATCAGAAATCGTAATGCATGAACCGCTGAGCACAAAAGCACAGAAATAATCTTGCCAGTACCAAGCAAGAATTGTCCCCTAAAGAAAATTAAAATAAAAAGTAAAAACATAATTCAAACACCAACTTTAAAAAATTGTATATATATATATGTCTCCGGTTCGAGTCCAGGCTCGGACCTTCCTGGTTGGAGTTTGCATGTTCTCCCCGTGCCCGCGTGGGTCTTCTCCGGGTACTCCGGTCTCCTCCCACACTCCAAAGACATGCATGGCAGGTTAATTGGGTGCTCCGAATTGTCCCTAGGTGTGCGTGTGAGTGTGGATGGTTGTTCGTCTCTGTGTGCCCTGTGATTGGTTGGCAACCAGTCCAGGGTGTCCCCCGCCTACTGCCCAGAGCCAGCTGAGATAGGCGCCAGCAGCCCCCGCGACCCTTGTGAGGAATAAGCGGTCAAGAAAATGGATGGATATATATATATATATATATTTCAAGTTTCAACATGGCGGAGAGTGCAGAAGGATTCGCGAATGACAAGAAATATTAACACTTATAACAGGCTCTTTTAGAATCTATACAATTAAGTTGTATACACAATTTTGCTATAACAACAAAATCACATGAACAGAACTCGATCATAATTAGCAGTTTCCTGATGGTAACGTCCATCTTTCCCATAGCACGTGAAAGCAGGGTGAAGTGTCTTTAGGGGTTTATGGACAGTGGGCCGGCCCAGACGTTTGGCTACTGTGTGATGATTGGATGAGCTGTCTGAGGTAACTGTAAAGAATGAGCTTCCCCTCATTTGAATGACCAGCAGCAGTAAAGACTTTTACTCTTGCCCGATTGGACCAGGTGACTTAGAGGAATTAATGTCAGGGCTTTTGATTGTTCCTTCTTAGATCCCTCCGCCAGGCAAATTTGGCTCGTTTACAAATTCATGGGAGTGGTCAGGGCAAACCTCTGTTCCTACTCGGCTTTGCGCAAGGTTAATAAGGGCATGACTGGATAAATTTGTGATATGAAAGTAAGTTGTATACAATTAATGTTGAGCACTTCTGTCACAAATATCACAAATTTGCCTGCCTGGACTGGTTTGACAGAGATAGAGATTAGGTGAAAGAATAATGCAGCTGGAAGTAATAGAATAAGTAAAGACTAGAATAAAATTATATACAAGTGTGCTATTATTGTGCACAGTATGTACTTTGAGTGTGTCTCAAAAAAAAACAAAAAACTTGAATACACTATTTTAGCGACAATTAGTTGCAATAAGTGTTTGATTGGTGAGCAGTTCAAGTTGTAAGTTGCCTCTCAGCCTAAACTTATGTTCCAGCTCAAATGATAAGGTCAACTGTTATACTGTTGATCAATGGATTAACAGTTTTTGTTTTTTTACTTGTAGCATTAACAATCATTATTGATTAACTACAAAACTTCCCAATTGGGATTATATATCACAACCTAGGTGCAATAGGATCAAGGGTTTCAGACTTGTTTTCATCGTGGGCTACGATGGTTGCATAAATCCATCCATCCATCATGCTTAGCTTCACTAGGCTTGCGGTTGTACTCGAGCTTATGTCAGTTGACTTGAGAGGTGGGTTTCAACCTGGGTGTGTCGGCAGCCAAGCACACATAAGTGTAGACAAAACAAACATTCAATCTCACATTCACACCTTAGAGCAGGGATGGGCAACTTAAAGAACAACAAATCCTCCAACAATAAACACAATTTTGGTCATTTTATCATGCACGAAAATACGACCAAAATGAGCATATTCCATGGCAGGTCCCCCACGAACAAAACGTTGGTACATTCTGCGCATGCTCCTTCTTGACGTCAATTCATCGTCACTTTTGGGAATTTGTAGTGACTTCTGGGATGGGATACTAAGTGAGGTTGTATATGTTAGGTCTTCACATGGGACACTAATGGTTGAGGTTAGGAAGATGGTCGTAGTACGGTTGACGTTACAAAACTACAAAACATGTAGTCAACACGAAGTACTGGCCTGTTAGCTAAGCCAGATAGATGCTTGTCTTCTGACCAAACAACCTGGGTTCAAAGCTCAATTATTCCTGTTGTAGTTAAGTTTACTATTTTATTTTAGTTTTTGTTATTTATAAGGCCGATAGTAGTTGCTAAAATACAATACGTACCCTTTGGTCATAATTTGGCACATTTCAAAACGACCTATGTGGTCGGATTAATTGGAGGACTGTCTCAATATTGTAGTAGACTGCAGTGTAAGTAGACTGCAGTATACAACTAAGACATGTTTTCCATCTAGTGGTGATTGGTAATATTACTTAAACTACGGTCGGCCCCTGCAAATTTGCAGTTTAGCACCCCAGATTCAATAAATCGCAGATTTTTGTCTCAACATTTGCTCATATTTTATAGCTTATTGAATGTTTATCAGCATTTTTTAAATATATATATTTTTTTGGGTGGGGGCGGGAAAAAAATAAAAATGTAAATCATATTTATAATAATAATAATAATAATAATAATAATAATAATAATAATAATAATTACTATTATTATTATTACTATTATTATTATTATTATTATTATTATTATTATTATTATTATTACGAGTCTAGGCTCCTGCCTTCCTGAGTGGAGTTTGCATGTTCTCCCCGTGCCTGCGTGGGTCTTCTCCGGGTACTCCGGTCACCTCCCACATTCCAAAGACATGAATGGCAGGTTAATTGAGCGCTCCGAATTGTCCCTAGGTGTGCTCGTTTGTGTGGATGGTTGTTTGTCTCTGTGTGCCCTGCGATTGGCTGGCAACCAGTCCAGGGTGTCCCCCGCCTACTGCCCAAAGCCAGCTGAGATAGGCTCCATCACCCCCCTGTGACCCTTGTGAGGAATTAAGCGGTCTAGAAAATGGATGGATGGATGGACGGATGGATGGATGGATGGATGGATGGATGGATGGATGGATGGATGGATTATTATTATTATCATTATTTGAATTAATTTGCCCATCCCTGAACTTGATGCTGATGGCAACATGCCCCTTGATTAGATCGGCGGCACATTGGTGGAGGGGTTAGCACATCTACCACGCAGTTCGGAGATTAGCAGTTCAAATGCATGCTCTGGCCTGTCCTTTGCATGGTCTGGGGATGTGTTGCAGAAATGAGTACTGTGCCACTGTTTGGAAGTTGCCTTAAACAGCAACTTTGAAACCTAACGTCTCCTCTTCATTCAAGGTTACCTCATATCTCTGTGGACCGTAACTCAGTAAATCAGCCATAATCTTAATGCCTTTTTTCAATTAGCTCTTCTAGCCTGTTATTGATCTCTACATATTATGATTCCATGATATAAATCTGGACTAGAAGATCATCTTCATGACTCCAGAGTATTTTCTGTTGCGAGTGTGTGCAAGTCATACATACGAGCTGGCTCTGTGCGAATCCTTGTTTGAGGAAGACACAGGCAGGCCCAACAATGTTGTGCAACATGTTGCAGTTCTTAACCAGAGCGCAGAGCGGCTCATCGAACTCCGGCTCGCTCCCTCTTTCCTCCTCTTCTTCCGTGTCCATCTCACCTGCTTCTCTCAGGCCCCCGAGCATGGCTGTGGCCAGTGGGGACCCACTTCGCTCGACAGGAGACACCCCCTTGGAAGAGGGGATCCGATTAAAAGGATCAATGGCACCAGTGGAACAGATTCATCTCGACTGTATGCATTTAAAATGTGAAATTCGACACTACTGTGCAATTTGTAGCATCTAATACAGAATTTTCACTATTTGACTTATTTTTACAAAATGTGTAAAGTACATACTAGAGGATCATTCAGTCCCAACATCCTTACCTTACTCTTTGTACTATTTTTTCTAGATGTCTTGTTGATATTTCCCATCACCACCCTCTCGTTTCCCCTTGTTTGTCCACTTCTGCTCGTCCTCACCAGTCACGTTCAAGTCCGAGATCCAACAGCGAGCTACATCCTGCGCATATCTCAAAACCCGTAAGCAAACTTTCCTATTGTGTCAACAAGCTACAATCCAAATTTCTGCTGGTCCAGGTCAAGCCAATATATCCACATGGTGCTGCGTCCAATATTAAACTCCAATAAGTTAAAAGCTGGGAAAAAAACGAGTTTTAAGACATGAAGGATAATATTATGAACAGTTGGAGAAGAGTGATAGGTCAGTATTGGAGAGCCTGGTAATATCCGGGCTGAAACATCCCACAATCTCTGATTGCATGACATCAACATTCTCTCTCTCTCTCTCTCTCTCTCTCTCTCTCTCTCTCTCTCTCTCTCTCTCTCTCTCTCCCTCTCTCTCTCTCTCTCTCTCTCTCTCTCTCTCTCTCTCTCACAAACACATTTCGTCTATCTATCTGTCACCCCAGCCCACTGCGAGTGATCTTTTGAATTTGGACCAACTTAATCTAATCCATCCCACAGACTTTCCTCTCTCTGCCCCTTGAACATCATGTTTACGGTCTCAAAATGACCACTAGCCTGGCACAACTCCGCATGTGCATGAGAGCGCGTGGAAGGGGGGAGGGTGTATGGGCAGAATTACGGTTGGGGAGTTGGCCGTCTGTTTAATCCCTGGCATTTCGGATTAGGGGAAAGAGTTATGTCGGACATGAGGAAAGGCTTGAATTGAATTCCCGTTACAAGCAGGCAACATGGAATTGGAAGAAATTTGTAATTTTGCAACATTAAAATGCTGAAAATTAGGGTATATAGAAAATTGATTGGGTTGTTTAAAAACAAGCCATATGAATGAGACAGATATTCCCATGTGTATACCATTAGGTATACACTTAGGGAACCTGTTAGGACAGTTACAAAAAAATATAGTAATACTTCTGTCATTAAGCATGACATACAGTAATGTCCATTCACCCATTATCTATTCCACACCAACATCCTGTTCATAACAAAAGCAGACCTCACCACACGCCATTGGTCACCAATCACAGGGCACATAAAAGAATGGGAACTGAACCCATCCTGGCTGCATAGAAGGCAGGCGAGTGAACCACTGCAAGTAACCCTTTCATGATGATGTATTTTGTCTACTGCTGTCACAATACAAAATTCTGACCGATACTCTATCTGTATAAAGCACCTTGAAACTGTTCCAATACGTAGACAAATTTAAATAATATTACGTGAATAATGATAGTATGTAGACAAGACGATATTGTAAATATTCAAGTATTATCATTTCAAATGATGATGGCTTTGATGTTGACGTAAAAACATTTAAAGAAATTGTTGTGCTGCAAAGTAAAAATATGTCTGATAAATTTGGCACAGCACAGATATGAGTGTGGTGAACGACTCTGACAAGTTTGAATCCTAAAAAAAAACAAAAAAACCTGCCAACTTTATCAAATGAGAGTTCACAGTCTTGAAAAATCAATACGTTGTCTCGATTCTCAAATGCTGTGGGAGTGTCCGCTCGATACGTGAAACCACGACCCACTGAAAAATGATTTGGTCTCGCAATTTCCTGATAGCTACACATCCTACATGTTTGAGCCCTGGGGGAAAAAAAACACCTAAAGCCACTGGTGACTGGAATATATCCCACCGGAACAACACCGGGCTTTCCATACTGCAACCAGGCTTGCAAGCAAACAAGCATCCGTCACGTGACTTGTGAATTAAAATTGATTATGTCATATAGATAACTACAAATGTATGGTTATAGACACAAAACTTTGTGTTTATGATGTACTGTTTATAGAAAATATAATTGGATTTTTGGAAAGGTGGGGGAGGGAAAAATGCAGTTGCAAAAGTAGTAACTATATTAATATAGGCTACTAATATATATGGTATGGTACGAGTGACATGGTCCACTGCCTTTCATAGGGCAAATGCATGCAGATTGTTGACCAGCACACCAACAAGCAGCCACTGGGGATTACTGAGAGCCAAACGTCATTGTGAAGAGAAGAGCTTTCAACAAGTTGCATTATCAAAAAGCAACCAAGAGAGCGCAGCAGAGCTAATCTTTTTCGCTGTTGGGACTCTAAAGCTGCACTCAAACTGCAATACACAATGGCCAACGGTAGAGGTCATCCAGATGCAGCACAAAACAGCTAGACACTGAAAGGTTAAAGCTCTTACATTTTCTCCACACACAATCGTTGTTTGTTTGTTTGTTTGTTTGTTTGTTTTGTTTTGTTTTGTTTTGTTTTTACAAACAAACGTGTTCCTCAAATCACGCTGATTGACCTTTTCTTGACCTTGAAATTCTAAGTACAATGTAAATGTAATTTATATCGTATAAGGAGACTGATGACTTGACAAACAACACGACTTGAATCCACACTGTCTCAGTTATATAATAGTATGCGCCTTAGCTCACTGATCCAGATGGTCAACCATCAGATTAACAAGCCTCAGCCCTAAAGTGGGCTTCCTCCGCATTGTACATTTTCGCACAATCATGTGTGAGTGTGTGTGTGTGTGTGTGTGTGTGTGCGTGTACAATATCAGCATATTAGAGAAAGCGCTCCGGAGAAGTACCCGGAGAAGACCCACGCAGGCATGGAGAGAACATGCAAACTCCATCCAGGATGGCCAAACACTGGGAGGCGGACGTGCTAACCACTCGTGCACCGTGCATGTGTATATATCTCTGTCCCATGGTAGAGGACACAACTGTTGCTGTAATAAATGCCACTTTGGTGAAGGCGCAGATGCTAACCTACTTTCATCAAGCTGGACATGATGTTAGTATAAAGTTGTCATCATCAAAATACATTTACAGTATATCATAATTTGTGACCTACAGATCACTTGTCAGCGTTGCATAGTCACGGAACTAAAATTACAATGCCAAAATATGTTTCATATTTAACTCCGATAGCTGATAGGGTATTATATAATGTATAATTATGTGTCACGGGTGATGTACTGGTCCACTCACATGGCTTGGGTGCCAGAAGCATAGATGCAGTCCACACTTAGTGACGGTGTGAATGTTGATTCATAAAATAGTATCATATTTGGTTAGCACCTTTGCCTCCCAATCAGAGTTTATGGTTACACGTCTTCCCCGTGTTTGTTTGGGCTTTTTTTTTTTTTTTTTTTGCATAATATGGCTTCCTCCCACATTCCAAAAACATGCAAGTTCCATTAAGCGATGCTAAATTGGAAATAATTATGAACACTTTTGTGAATGATTGTTTTTCTCTAGTGTCATGACTGATTGGCAACCAGCCCATGATGTCCCCCACCTCTTGCCCAAAGTCAGATGGGATCGGTTGATCCAGACAAATAAGCGTAATAAATGGGATTGATGGATGGCCAAATTGACACACTGAATCATATCTGCCAAATCCGTGTGTCCAGACTGTGCTTCATGCCTCAAAGTTCATTTAGTCTTATTTTGTGAGGAAAAAAACGTGGTGGGAAAGATGTGCATCTGGCTGTCTTGTCTTCTTACTCATTGCAGCTCAACTTTAATCCCTGTCAAATCCCAATCAATCTCTTCTGCCTTTCTTTCTAAATGACTTCCATCAGCCTTTGGCCCTCATCCTAGAGCCCCCACCACCTTCATCATCTGCTACATTTGTTGCTGAGAACATAGATGACTTATTTTAACAATGTGAATTGGTGGATGTTGCACACTATTTCTTTATTTTATTGGCTGAGTACTGATTACTGTCTGGACCCAATTTTCAAACGAAGCATCTGAAATGAAGTTGTTGTGAGTTTTTGCTTCAAAGGCACAATAGTATCTGTTTAAAAAAAAGTAAGAGAAATTTGGCCTTAAAGGCCCCTTTTCTGAAATAAATTTATATACCAAATATATAATATCAAACCCTAACAGTGTATAGAAAAGTGATATTTATGCAGTTTCCTGGAACGATACCGTTTCCCTTTGTAGTAACTGCTGCTGTCCCAAAGCATGCCACATTGAATACAATTTGCTAAAGGATGATGATCAATCGACATTCCCCATTATAAAATTGTAATCTGTTCATGCATGGGTCAAACTGGTTCCATCATAAAGCCTATTGTATCAATTATGATCCGGTTGTAAGTTTTAGAACCTCATCAAGGACAAAGGAACTTCATTTCTATGTCCTGGGCACGCCAAGGTGGGGGGTTGAGACGGTCTGTCTCACCTCCACAGACAGACAGCCCCTACCCAGCTCTGGAATCCAGGAGACTGACTGATATGAGAAAAAAACACACAAAAAAAGAAAAACAAACAAACAAACAAATTTTGAAACAGAACAATGAATTATGAAATGTTATGAGTTTGCCATTTTTGAAATGTTAGCTATGAAATATTGTGAATGTGTTTTATTTGTGTGGCATATTCCCCACTTAACTATTCATTTGTGTGCACGTTTTAACAGTTGTAAGCTCTCGGTAACATTTGTTTTAATGTGTCCAACTGTACGTGTTTGCATTGATTAAAATTTGACCTTAGAATCTCGTCTAACATGGGGTCAAACTTCAACCTGATGATTCTTTACAAAATTGCAACCAAGCTGGTAACTTTCCAACAGCTATGAAACCTGAGACGCAGAGACAGGACCCCTGGAGTAGGGGTGGGGCAACACTGGTATAAGACCCATGTGCCATCCCTGCTATTCCCTCTTTTTGGCTCTGCAGATGGCAATGGCTGGCCATTGCTGTGTGACAGGCCCAGTGAAACACGCTGTGTCTCTGCCAGGCCCAACGGATCGCAGGGCACTCTGAAACTGAAACAAAACGAGGCCTTTCCAGACGGCAGATCGACTCCCGAAGGATTGCCTCAGCAGTCCAGGCCGTGAGGCTCCTTCCATCCTGATGAACTCTCTCTCTCTCCTGAATCTTGCCTTCATCGAACTGGCTTGCCGAACCTCCAAACCAGGAACACCGCTACGTGTCTTGGGACAAACTCAGACCATCTGTAAGTGCAACTTTGCAAACATTAACCAGATTGTACAAATTGGTGCATTCAATTGGGTTAAGCAATTAGGTTAACTATTGGTCCCAGGTTTGCCTGATTAGGAAGTTCCATCACCTCGTTTAATTAAGACAGTTTCTCTTTGATTATTTTATCGTTTTAGTTATTTTTTTTATTTTCATGTCACAGTAGTTACAAATAGATTAGATAATAAATGTGCACAAAATCAAAACCTGATTGTGTACTGTGTGTGTGTTTTATCAATTCATAAGGTGAACAAAGAACTCACAAAACTGTTCAAGGGTACAACCTTCATTTTAATGACTGATTTAACGAGGTTATCATCTGTTATCCTGATAAAATTATCAAAAATAGATTTGGTGCTCCGCAGGCTCAAGTAAAATTTAAATATTAAATTTGAGTCTACTTCAATTAATGAGTCAATTAATTATTAATTTAATAAAAAACAATTGTTAATTGAATAATTAATTGAACTTATTTACCCTAGGCGGTACGGTGGGTGACTGGTTAGCACGTCCGCCTCCCAGTACTGAGGACTCGGGTTCGAGTCCAGGCTCCGGCCTTCCTGGGTGGAGTTCTCCGGGTACTCCGGTCTCCTCCCACATTCCAAAGTCATGCATGGCAGGTTAATTGGGCGCTCCGAATTGTCTCTAGGTGTGCGTGTGAGTGTGGATGGTTGTTCGTCTCTGTGTGCCCTGCGATTGGCTGGCAACCAGTCCAGGGTATCCCCCGCCTACTGCCCAAAGCCAGCTGAAATAGGCGCCAGCACCCCCGCGACCCTTGTGAGGAATAAGCGGTCAAGAAAATGGGAAAATGGATGGATGGATGGATGGATGGATGGATGGATGGATGGATGGATGGATGGATGGATGGATGGATGGATGGATGGATGGATGGATGATTGATTTATCCTACACTATCAGGGGTGAAAGTGGCCCGGAATAGTCTGGTAAAAGATTCAGGACTGAAACGATCCAGAACGGTGCCTCTGTCCCGAAAATATGACGGCTACGCAACTGTCCAAAAAACCAAAACAAAACAAAACACGTTAAATAACCTGCCAGGCTTCCACACACGCATTTACTAACATCAGATTTACAACACAAGAGTTAACAAGTCTACAAGGCTTCTGCATCGTTCCAGTGTGCTTGTGTAACTAATCCGTTTCCACCAACATTTATTACTTTATTTATTCCTATTGCGGCTCTGTCTCAGTTTATTTATCGATGTGCACATGCGTACATGTGCCGCAAACCACCACGCTCAACTAGCTGACAGACTGACATGTGATCAGCAATGGATAGTTAACTGAGCTCTGATTGTTTCAAATGCATGTGTTTACTGCAAAAAAAAAGAAAAGAAAAAACGCGAGGGGTAATGAACAACTTGTTGAATTAATACAATTAAAAAAGGATAATGCAATGGAAAATTGATCAGATGTTTAAGAGAAAGTGTTGAAGAGGCTGATGCAAATAAGTTTGTAGAACAACACCCAGAGATGATGAAAAAAAGTAACCCAGACTCACAGCAGGGGGAGGGGGAGCCACCCTGCTAGAAGAGATAGCAGGACCCTCCCATCCCAATCAAATACAAGCACAGATGATGTTGCTAGCCGTACTGTCTGTTTGGAAAAAGAGCAATTCAAGCATTAAAAGAAAAGAATGCCTATATGATCAAAATGGGTATCTATAGGCTACACATCCTGTCAGAAAGTGAAGTAACTGAGTGTCCAAGCAACTAAAAAAAAAAAGAATTAAATTCAAAATTCAATTTAAGTAACTTCAAAGTATATTCCATTTCAATGTGTACAATATAAGAGTAATTTTGACTTTTTTTTTTGTTCATTTATGTTACTTATTTATATCCCTAAAGTTCTAAAGTTATGTTCTAAAGAAGTTAAAATTGAGGTTTGGAATTTAGTTGTGAGGGAAGGAAGGACAATATTATTAGGAGATAGCGCTTGGGGTTGCCGGCGTTTTTGTTCATTTATTTTGCACATAACTGAAAAAATAACATTTTGAATGACAATCAGTTTCTCATGTATGCTTTGTTGCTACAATCACTAATGCATGTGCAAGACCTGTTGTGTTTTATTGTGTGAATGCATGGTAACCTTTATGTCATGAGTTCCAGCAAGAAATTTCACTTTCTCACTCCTGCTAACTATAGGAAGTTTATTCATTCCAATAGTTAATTGTCTGAAATGGAAACTGCTGCTTATATTTAGTGTAAATGCTTTCAAATCCAGGTTAAAAACTTTGCTTTTTTCTTATACCTTTGATTAGGGACTTTTAAACAGCTTTAATTAAGTGTTGTTTTTTTTTTTTTTGTAAATTTTGTAACCTATTTTTATTTATTTATTTATTTTTCCTCTGAATGGTAACTACTGTTTCTTGATGCTTATGTGTTGTCTTTCCTCATGTAAAGCACATTGAGTTGCCTTGTGTATGAAATGTGCTATACAAATAAACTTGCCTTGCCTTGCCTATATTTGCATTTTAATGACCACACTAGAAGCAATTATTATTTTGCTTTTACTTAATATTAATTGAGACAGTCTTTACCTAATGAGCTGCACTTGGCCACGTAAATTAAATCATGCCCAGGATGATGGCGTTTTGGACCCCCGGTTAATTAGTCTATAGCTTTTTTGGGGCATAAGTTTTCACAATTTAAAACTCAAACGTATATATCCATTGTGAGAAGACCTTGTTGATTGCACGGATCTGGAAGTACATACAAACAAACATGGGTGTGTTTGGTAATTCACTCTCACACCCGAGCACCCTTCTGAGAGCGTGTGTGTTGTGGGTCAAAGACTTGAGACTTGACCTGGACTTCGAGACCTGCGCCCATCTCTGGTCACTAAACCTGTGACACACGGAGCAGTTGAGTGGGCGAGGATAGAGAAGCGATGTCAACCCCTGAAGCTAACTTAAATATAAAGTACAAGTACACATTCAAAAAATTAAGTCATACATTTCAATATTGGTCCAGCTGGAAACTACATACAGTATATGTAGCACAAGCAGCTATTAATGGTAAATTAGCTACATTATGGATTAATACTGAAAAGATTAGACTGCTAAAAACACACCGCTAATACTCCTAGCCTGGAAACAACTGTATGCAAGTTAACATTACATACTATGAAGGATAAACAACAGACCTTGGCACTTAGCCCCTAAAAGGAAAAGATTTAAGATCAATTCAAAACTAAAAACAAAAAACTCGTGCTGCAATTGGCTGGTGACAAGTCCAGGTTGTACCCCGTCTCCTCTATAAGTCGGCTGGGAGAGGTTCCAGCTAAACCACAACCCAAATGAGCATAAATGATATAGAAAGTGGATGCATATAGTTTGTATATTGATACTTGTACTGACTTGACACTTATACATTGACATTGATGTATTTATATCATGCAGTAATACACATTTCCCCTTCATGTTGTTGTTCTTCTAGGCTTCAGTTTTTGTCACAAAATCTCTAAATTCAAACGCAGCAGATACGCATTCATTTCTTTTGATTTTCAGCAGAAGGAAAAACGTTGCAACCTCAAGAGATGCGGCATCAAAGTACTGTAAGATCTGTCTCAACAAAATCTTATTTTTGCACATTCTTTTGTTGACTGAATCTTTTTGCTGCTCAACAAAGTATAATAAAATAAGTTGATCTTAGATTTACCGCTGTTATGTGTGTCCAAAAACTCACCATTTCCTTTATGTGAAAGCCGTGCTGACAAACTTCATGCAGTAGGCTTCTACACTCTATAAGAGAATTGTTGAACCAATTTAAGATTACAAATTGAATTGTTGACCAACTTAAAAAAAAATTGTTGCAATTGGTAACACACGTTTGAATTAAGTTGGTCCAAAAGTGAATATCCATTCAACCATTTTCTTAATTATTCCTCACAAGGATTAAGTTGAATTAATTTTGATTTACTTAAATTTAATACTTTGGATTGGAGTCACTTTGGATTAATTTAATTCATGTGAATATATAAAGTTTAACAAACTTGTAATTAATTAAACTTAATATAGTCACTTCGGACTAACTTAATTCAATCGTGCGTTACCAATTGAAGTGATTCTTTTTTTCTTTTTTAAACTGGTCAGCATTTTAATTTGTAATCGTAAGGTGGTTCAACAATTCTCTTTTTATAATTTAGTATGCATTACTGCAGTGGTGTCCAAACTACGGGCCATTTGCAGCCCGCCATCCATTTTTCAGTGGTCCGCGACATATGCTAAAAATGTCATTTGACTCAGTTAAAATAAATTAACAAAAACAAAAATGTTTGGAGATGGTCAAAGTAAGAAGGGAGGGTGTTGAAAAAGACAGGTGCCATTAAACATTATTTTAGTTAACTAAAACTAACGAAATAACTAAAACTAAAATTCAAAAAACAATTTTGTTAACAAAATAAAATAAAAACGAAAATGTTTTTAAAAAAACGAAAACTAACAAACTACATTTTATGTTTACAAAACTAACTCAAACTAACTATAATTACAGCAAACATGTCCTTCGTTTTAGTCTTTGGTAATTAATTTAATGCATGAGCCTTTGGAGATGATTTCAAATGTGATTTTTAGTAGATTTATTTTAGATAAAAACCGGAATAATGACGATTGAAAGTATGTCACACAGAAGTGACGTCATTTAGCAGCAGCCAATAGAAAAGCACCTTCAGATGACATCGCTCCCATAGTGTTTTTTAAATATTGGGCACAAGTAATACACATTTAAAAAAAAAAATAAAAAAAAATAAAAAAAATAAAACAAAAAAAAACCTAATACTGAAACTAACTAAACTAAAAGTAAGCATTTATTAAAGAACTAAAACTAATAAAAACTAATGGAACCATCCTTAAAACTAATTAAAACTAACTACATTTAAAAAACAAAACTCAAAACGAAATAAAAACTAAAATAAAAAATCCCAAAACTATAATAACTCTCCTGACATATTACAAATAAATTGGTTTATGTACTGTAGCATTTTTCTAAATATGCAAAAGCACAAATAAATTATTTGTACAATTTTTATGAGTAAACACAATTTCTCTTCATAACATTATGTGGCCCTTGCTTCCTTCTGATTTTCTGTATGTGGCCCTCAAATGAGAACGTTTGGACACCCCTGCATTACTGAGATAAACTGCATGTTTATTTTCACCCCAGGTTCCTTGCTATCTCTTCTGAAACTTATAATTGACAACAAAATATTGCCCAGTTAAGAATCCTACCTGTCCAAACACAGAGTCCACAATGGGCCGCAGCCTCCTCCTGTCTCCCTCTTGCAGCCAAAGGTCATCACGGTCTCCCACAGGGGAGGACAGGCTTAAGGTTTTGGCCTTTGGCTTTGGAGGCCTCTTTATGCTAGCTGAACTCCAACGCCTCAGTGACTCAATCTTCTTTTTGATGGAACCCTGTAGATAATGTAAATACACAATTATAGTTAGGCCTCAAATGAGAAATACAGACTGAGATAAAAAAAAAAAAGAAAAAAAGAAAAAAAGAAAAATAATAGCAGGATGCAGGTTGTACATCAACTGACCTTCTTCTGTAACTTTCCCTCTGGTACCTCCATGGTTGACATGTTCTTCACGTCTGTCATCTTTTCTGCCCAACTTGCATGCACAAATATGTCTGCTCTTTCCTTTCGTCCTCTTTATCCGTTTGTAGAGCATCTGACACTGGTTGATAATCTGAGGCACATCTCTTACTGTGGTTGCTCCTCCTTCCCTCATCCCTGCCTCCCGTTCATCCCTACTGCTCTATGCATCATATTTTCATTTGCATGCTAGGGTCCAGTGCATCCGTTGTTTAATTCAACCCAAACACAAAACACAGCATTATTTGCTTTCATGGCAATATGTATGCGTATGCGGATTTTTTTTAAGCAATAACAAATTTAGACAATTGATTTCAAACGTGCACTCTTTCATGAAGTATGTCAGATGAATTATAGGCACATTTTTTTCTCCCCCTACAAGAATCCCACTTTCTTGCTGTCGCTTCCTGTTATTTCAAGGTGCTGTAGTTGATTGGATTTATCTGTGATATTAATGTAATGTACACACACAATGCAATATTTATTTTTTTGTTTGGTAAAAGCAACAAGCAATCAACATGTTGAATTCAAGTAAATAGCAGAGTATAGATTATAGCATTTGTGCCTGGTGGCCAAAAGAAAATCGCAAACATGCTACACAGATTTAATGCTCTTGCTAGCATCTGTCAGCTATAAACATTGTATTAGTGCCCTTTCAAGCAATTCTTTCAACCTCCTGCTACCTTCTCACTCTGATTCTCCTCCTGTCTCACATTTTCCACTTTAGGATAGTACTTTTATAGGCATTTTCACATATTGAGTGAAATATCCAATCTGATCGACTTAAATCATTGAATGTTATTATGTTTGCATGTATGTAGTGCTAAAATCGAGCCACATTCTCTGAATTGGTTTCATTTATAAAAACAGTGCTCAACTTGCGTCATTCCTTCAAATGACAAAGTATTATTGTGCATTAGGGATGTCACGATAAGGGCAATATCGTGATATCGTGATATTAAAACTTCCACAATAGTCGTCGTCATGTTCACAATATTTAAAAGGAACACATCTGTTAAAAAAGTCAGTTGATTTCCATTTGTGCAGTTCTAGCACCCTCTAGTGGCTAGTTTATTAGTGCAATTTAATTTTCATTAGGGATGTTTTGGCCTTCTATGTTTAAAATCTATGCTAATTGTCAGATAAAGGGGAACCTAATTTGCCTGTGAAGCGATCAATGTGTGCTTGCATTTGCAAGTAAGTGCCTCAATATTCTTATTAGAGATTGTAGGTGGTTTATATGCATTGCTGTTATGCACAAAAGCACAATATTGTACTTTTTTTTTTTTTTTAGTACGAGCTCTTTTTTTTTTTTTTTTTTTTTTTTTTTACAATATTGTGATCTTTTTTTAAATATCGCCAACGCCCCCACAATATCATGATAATTATCGTATCGTGACCTTCATATCGTGATAATATTGTATCGTGATATTTGGATATTGTTACATCCCTACTGTGCATGCTCAAAGTTTTGGTCTGGAGAAGGAAACAATGCAACAGCAATGTCCCAACTGCTGAGAGATTATCTGTTGAATTGCTGAGCTCAAAAGGGAGCTGTGTATGTAGGTCTGACTCTTTCGTTTTAATCCTGTTCTGTTTTTATATTCATGATCTTCTCTCTTTAATATTCTCTCCAAATTGCAACTACCTCCATAGTAATCCCACGTCGGCTTGACCCACATTTCACCCACCACCCTTTGTGTGTCAGGCGCGACGGAACCAGACAATTTGTGACAGCAGTTGTGAGACAGTCAATCAAAATTATTGTCTGATATGATCAAATCCAATCTTCCAGAAAGGTGGTCAAATGTTCAGCAGTGCAGATTTATAATGATCCTGGATTAGGGGACCTGAAAAGCATAATCCTACTTTTACATGTTTCATGTTAATGGATGGAATGATAAAACCGCCCTCTAGCGATTAACAATTACACATACACACGCACACAAATTGGTGTTATTCGAGAACCTCAAAATTCACCAAAATCTTGCAAAATTTTACCTTTAGTAATGAACTTTTCAACCTTCAATTCATATTTTCATAATCCGGCTGATGAAACATACAAATTTACAGCAAGATTAATGAAACTTTTGTCATGGCCTGAGGAAGTCTGTAACATTTTTGCTGGCAATAAACAACTTTGAGGCGGATGGTGGGAAAACTGCCAGACTGGGGAAAACAAAAAACAAAAACAAAAAAACAAAAAAGCCTACCAGCTAATATGTTCGCCTTGGACCAGGAACAACCAAAGATGAATGGCGATTTCCCTCTTCATTAATCGCTACCGCTACTGATTAGTTTCATTTCCTCTCCTCTTCATAATGTGCTTAAATTCAGCAGGTCGACTCGTCTGATCTCAGGTCAGAGGCGAGGAGTGGGGAGGCGATCGACGGTGTGTGGGATCCGCCGCCACCTCGTCCAGGATTCACGGTGTGTGTGGGGGAATAGGTCCTAGTCCTACAGTTCTCCACCGGCAGCCGTTGCACATATTCATCTGACCACTATCATTTTTTGCTCAACATAGTGTGAAGAGATATTAAATACATGACACGACGTAGCATCACAAGTCGACTTCCCTGCAGCACAGACCAAATAATGTAGCGTGATCAGCTGCAGCCAATGGTGGCCAAGCGAGGCGTATCATCACAAATCATTTGAGTCGGGTGTGTGTCATGACCAAACCCTGGAAACTGACTCACAAAATCTGTTAAGAACCACTGATTTAAAGGAACATTTTTTGTGATGGGTAAAGGATGAATTTCAGCAAATTTCTGCAGGATTTAACATTTCACTCAAGCACTGCAAAACGATTAAAGCAGATCAATATTGGTCAAAATGCAAATTGCTTTTATTACTTAAGCTGCAGACAGAACAGATGAGGATGAGTCTCATTACACGTGGCTAAAGAATGACGTGAAGTGCTTGATTCGCAGTCTGAATGCTGAATGCTCCTTGGGGCACTGTTAATTGTCAGTAGCAGCAAAGGGTGGTGGGGGGTCAAGCAAAATCTGAGGGGATTGTGGAGACTTTGGTGAGCCTGGTGTCGCAAAGCAGAACCCTCTATTACACTTTGGCCTCATATGAGATCGTACACTCCTTGCTGAAGCCAATCGTTTTCCTCCTCCCTCTTCTACGAGTCCTTCAAAGACGGCCCCCAGGCTTTGCCTTATTTTCACGCAAAAGTGTGGGCAGCTAAAGGCGTACAAAATGGGATTCAAAACTGGATTTAAAAATGCAAACGTCGTGGCGAGATGCAATCCCACCTCCACTACTTTCAGGTTTTCCCTGTAGTACAGGGCGGACACCTCAATCATGCAGAAGATGTGATAGGGAGCCCAGCACAGGACAAATACGGCAATCACAGATGTCACCATCTTGGTGAAGCTTTTGGACAGCTGGTTGTGATTGCTGAGACTAAACGAGGTGGTTGGGGACGAGGGTGCAGATGTCAGAGACAGCGATCGGCCAAAAGCAAGCGACTTCGGAGACATTTTGGTTGAACTTGTAGCTCCTGACGCCTCATTATTATTTGATCCAATTAACGCCTCGTTTAACTTGATGCTCTGCTGCATCCTCCTTCGACTCCTCTTCCTCAGGCTGAGACCGATTTGGATGTAGCTTCCCGCAATCACCATGAGAGGAATCAGGAATGCCAGCAACAGCTTCGAGATAGCTGTGGCCGTTTGCCTCACTTCGCAGTCTTTCTCAAGTGTGCTTCCCAATGTTTGATACAAGGCAAAATTATGGTAGCAGAGTTTCCTTTTATCCTTGGTCTCAGTCACAGAGCGAAATAAGAAGTAGGGAAATGTGTTAACTGCTGCCCATAGCCAAGCCACCAAACACACTTTCCACGCCCGCACTACCGATCGGTGATTCTGGCACCACACCGGTTTGATCACCAGGATGCAGCGGTCTAGTGAAATGGCTGCCAGCAGGAAGGCGGACACAAACATGTTCAAGAAAAAGATGGATGCTTGTATTTTGCAGAGGGTGTTGCCAAGTTCCCAACTGTGGGAGGAGCCAAGGTAGAGAGTGAAGAGAGGAAGAGTCAGGGTGGCCAGGAAGTCGGACATGGCCAGATTCAGCACCCAGACGGAGGCAACGGTGCGACGCTGCAGGCGGAAGCCCACCACCCAAAGGATCAGGGCGTTCTCCAAAATCCCAAGACAGGAGAGCAGGCCGTGGAAGGAAACGACGATCCAGTTGGTCTTGGTTTGGTTGTTCAGGGTGTGCTCCTGCATGAGCTGCAGCAGGGGACAAAAATGTTGTTCCCCCGTGGCATTGGAGCTGAAGGTTGTGTTGGACATTGGTGCACTGAAAGAAACAAGACACACTGACTACAGTTAATGAAAAAAAAAAAAAAAAACAAGACTAACATATTTGCACATGCAACTTTTTGCAATCACCGTCACTTATCTATGTGTACTTAATTATTGTTAACAGGCTAATGATATGTTGCACTACCTACCTAACCATTTAACCTTTTATTCTTTTAGTATTTTCTCTTTATAATTTTAGCTCGGTCTTATGTTCTTAAAAAAATATTATAGTGTGGTCATTTTACTTTTCCAGTGTTTCCTGAGAGGGAGCCCCCTGAGACAGAAGCTGAGGTTGGGTCTGCGGTCATAGCTTTCGGACCTTTCCTGGCGCAGGTGGCTCCCTGAGATAGCATTTTGGTTGCCTTGTGCTGAGCCTTAGGGGCCTTGGATCATTTGTTTTGGTTTGTTTTGAATGTTTGTTTTATGCTCACCTTTTTTTTGTGAGTCAGTATTGTGGGGGGGGCGACGGGCTGGGGATTTGTTTCTAAATTATGTAAAGCACGTTGAGTTGCATTTTTTGGATGAAAAGTGCTACACAAATAAAGACTGATTGATTGATTGATTGATTGATTGATTGATTGATTGATTGATTGATTGGTATTTTTCAAAAATCTATAGTTTTGGTCAATCCACACGTGTGAGTGTCATTTTTACAAATTATTAACCAATGTAAAAGGTAAATGGCTCGCTCTCTTTGATGTTGTAATGTTAATGGTTGCACAAACATGGCGTTTTTGGGCTCTCCTGAAAAGTGACAATTTTGGAGGTACAAGGTTTTGGCCCAAACCCAGCGATATACTCCTGTCTAGCATGCCTTTTAGTTTATTTTGGGCTACAAAATAAACAGAATTTAAAATAATCAACCATGTCAATTAACTCATTCACTCCCAAAAACGTATTTATACATTTTTTTTTCATGATTTTTATTTTATTTTTTAATGTTAGAGCATATAGGCTTTGATGCAACTTCTGACCTGAAGAGGTCATTTAAAGCAATGGTAGTTATTACAAAAAAGGCCAGCAGGTGGCAGCAGCGTATATTCTAATGCTAATTGCTGCAAACAGATACAAATTTGTTAATTTTTATTTCTGATGAAAGAAGAGACTGTAATCTTTCTTTTGGTAAGTTCCATGTTTTTATAGCAATAGAACACAATATTCTACGGGTCTTGCAAAATCAGTCAAAATCCAGTAAAACAGCTGGGAGCGAATGGGTTGCTTCAGTGAAAATGGCTGGGAGTGAATGAGTTAATAGATCAAATTTAAGGTCAAGAGTTGATTGGGGTGTAACGTGATATTCAAGTGCCTACTTTAAAGTGCAGATCTGTGGCAAAAAGTAGACTAGATTTTAGACTCGTAAAAAGCCCGTCTAAGTGGTGGTGCAGGTGATGTATCACGATTTTGGTGGATTTCATCGAAGTGCAGGCAGACAGATTTGCGGACGTGTGAATGATTGTAGAAATCAATTTACACATACATAGATGGCATGGCGGATTGGCCATAGAATATGGCCAAATATGCGCTCGGTGATTAATTGGCTCCCAGCCCAGTCAGTGTATAGTTTGACTTTTTTCTGCCGGAATATGTTCCTGAGCCCTAAACAGGATAAGCGGTAAACAAAATGGACGGCTGGATATATGAAGATTACATCATCATTTTTAATATGCTGTTTTTGTATCACTGTCTTGACAATGGCCATCTGTGTATTAAAATTAAATGTAGTAGGCCTACGTTTGAATAGTTGCTTTGACAAAATTGAAAATATAAAGAAAGTCAGATATAATGTAGGCCTACCACATTATATTGTATAGTAGTAACTTTCAATTATTTACTACTACTAGCTACTTACCAGCCAGTAGTGGGAGAGAACGTATGGTACCGGTACATTTTATTTTCGCGACAAAAGATGACCAACAATATGAGCTATCATTGGCAGAAAAACACTTTCACACTCACACAAGTATTCAAACTCATGATTCTGTTTTTTTCTTTTACTTTGGTTTAATAAACTGTAATTTACTACTTTTCTACCCTGCATTTGAGTCCTCCTTTTTGCCTACACGTCACCACTATGCTCACTACTGTATGCTGTGCTACTGAATTCAATCCAAATAATTCTAAGCTCCTGAAAATTGCTGTGATCCTTTATTTTATGACACATCCTAAATTAAAGATGAACCGCTTGGCCTTAATCCAATCGTCCTTATCTTGATGTATGTGGTACTGTTTTATGTCCAAGTACTTCTGGGCAGAACTTTATGAGTTCTCAATGTGTTGCACAGTACAGTGACATAAAAACGAAAAGTCTGTTATGAGGTTAAAAATCTTTTTCTGCCTCCTCAGCAAAAAAAAAAAAAAGATAGGACCATGTTGCCTTTCTGATTCAAACGCTTCAAAGCCTGTTTCTGTGTTGACAAACTACATACCAAGTTTGGTATGTGGTTACACTGATTAGATGAACAGTGCACTTTGGAAATGCTTAACATGAACAGCACGACACTAGCAACTCACTTTAAACTCCCAATTATTGTTGTTATTTTGTCCTTTTTTTTTTTTTTTACCTGGTTGTCAAAAGTAAACATAATAATTGAAGTCAACATGTCATGTATAGAAGTGATGCTGAACTATGAACTAACTACTAGGCTGAACTGTTGCACTGTGGCAACATTTTTTTTGTCCCAGAAATAACAATGCTTTAGTCTACTTGAATGAATGATACACTACAATAGTAAAGGTACTGACTTGCCTTGCAAGTTGTTTACTTTTGTCTTGTGCAACTAATGGAATGCTGCCTGCAGAGAAACATCTTCATCAGCTGTAAAGAAAAAAAAAAGTTAAACAATGTTCCAGGGCCAATGTTATGTAGTTTCTGAAAATGACTATGTGAGTTGCAATAACAACATGCTCATCCAACTACAGTACTTACTTACAGTGGCTTGGTATGAAGATGAGGGTGTCTGTAACTACAGCTGATGGTCAATGTTGGCATAGCTATCACAGATTCAGGGTCTGCCGTGATTTTAGACACAATATGGTTAGGACAGGTTTGTTCTGTTGAATTCTTACAGACATGATTAGCTATACACGCGGAAAGTGACATTTGCATTTTTATTAGATTTTCTTAATGCATTCAATAATTCTAAACCACTGCTTCGTTGTATGGTGCTTTTGCAATTAAGGACACGTCTAATAAGATAAAGCACGCAAAGATCAAGATAAAATATAAACAAGTTTTAAAATAAATGCATATATAAAAACTTAGTTTAACTATTATTGTCTTATAAATGTATCTTAGAGAAATATTAATGCCTCAATTCTTGTGCCCAGTGCAAGCCAGGCATGGGCGCAGTGTGGCACATAAAAAAAAACAAAAAAACAAAAAAAAAAGGCATTTTGCGCCATTGTGGGCGTGAACACAGCTTACCTAAGTAATGGCCAAATCGAAGCAGATTCTCCCATTGCCTATTAATCCTGTGCATAACAGCTGCGCTGATAGCGCTTGACATGGTAGAAGGAAAGGAAAAACTGATTTGCTCAATGAATTGATTTGTGCAACGATTCAGAGTTTGCTGTTGTCGTATTTATGAATGAAATCTGATCACATCCATCACACATGTCCGGACAACTCAGAATCTGCCTGCCTGTGCCCTGATCCAATTCACCAAAATCGCATTAGAATACCTGCTCCAAAACCTAGACGTACTTCCAGCAGGTGAAAAGTTTAGTTAACTTTCACCACCAACTTGTCAAGTGCACCCGGCACATGTAAAAATAAACACCCTCCATATGCCGGAATGTCCAGCATGGCATCAATTCCCAAACAAGAGCTTCGGGGCTAGCATTAGCGCGAAAATCAAGATAAGCCAGTTTTTACGCTCGTCTGAATATGGAGCCCTAAACGTTTGATGTAGTTTAAAATTAAGTTTGAAATACATCACCTAAGATTTATTTTTGTTCCATCAGAGTGCACACTGCATGTTCCTCATACCATCCGTTTCAATAAAATAAAGCTTTCCAGTCCAAATGATTTAGCACTATGAATGGCAATTCAAAGTAACATTCAGTGATGGAGGTGACTTTACAGCTACATACAATTTGTGAGTCCAGCTAGTAATTTAGTAGATGATGTCATACTCACCTAGAATTTACACATGAGTGCGGCGACCATTTGCTCCCGTCCAACTTCTTGTTGTGTGATTGTCTTACTGTCACAAGTACTCATCTCAGCCTGCTCTGTCACTTCACCCCAGACACTCACAACTCAACCGTGCTGGCCCCTCCTTAAATGCTGATGGGGAGTTTTTGAAGTGACGCAGGGCGTTAACACAAATGCAAATTTGGCTGTTATTTTGATTGATTAAGTTAAAATGGGAATGGTTGCAGACAACTGGACAAAGAAACACAATATGATACCTGCATTTGGCTAATGACTGTCAACTCCACCGGAGCTATGATGATACATCACATTGTCACAGATAATTTGTCTATTGACACAAAACCATTGGCCCATGATTGGAATAAAATAGGACTAGTATTGTCTAAAAGGTACGGCATTAAATAAGTACGACTGGATTCATACATCTCTGGCGCCATCTGCTGGTACATACATAATATTAACATTCACTTTTCCATTCATTTGCCATTTATTCTGTTCATGGTGGCTGCTAGTGGAGCCAAACCCAACAGACTTAAGTCACTGATATGTGGATGTGCTCTATGACTCATCAAAGCATTACACAGGAAGGGAATTTTCCTCGCTTGGGCTGTTGTATCTGCGACACTAGTAATTATACTATTACAGAGCACACCCACGTTTGTCAGATGATATAAAAATAGATGTTTAATTTGATCACGTGGCAAATGAAGAGAAGTTAATTGCCCTACACTGCAGATTTACTGTTATTGCTTTTATGAATATGGGAAATCAGGTCATCATTTCCAGGAAGTGTATATTGTGTTTCAATTCTTCCTTCAAACATAATGAAAAAAATTGTTTTGTCCGCATTAATGCACTCACAGAAATATTTCAAGCCTAACTTAAGATTTATATAATTTTTTTTACAAGACAAATTCCCATTTACATTTTTAAGATAATTTTAACACAAACTTACCAAATAAACCTTATATGATACATATTCATTAGTTTACTAAAGCCTATTTATTTGAAACACATAATCCTCAGGTTTATGTATTTAGTATTAATAAAGTATAATTACTCTAAATGAATAAAAATTAGAGTATTTATTTCAAATACATAAATTATATTGTTTGAATTTCACAACAATCAGGTTACCTATACACGTAAATAGCATATCAGTGCTGCTATGTGAAAAACACTTATGTCCATTTTTTCCCTTTATTTATTTATTTTTACATGTTTATGTTTTTAGGATGAAACTGAATGCAGACATCTCAAAATGTAAAAATAATAAAGTAATTATACTTTATTAAAACTAAATGGATAAAGCAGAGGAATATGCATTTCAAATAAATAGGCTTTATTAGACTAATAAATATGTAGGCTATCATATAAGTTTTTTTTTTGGTAGGGTTGTGTTTAACGTATCTAAAAAAAAGAAAAAAGAAAAGGGGAATTTATTATGTAAATAAAATACATAAATCTTAAGTTAGGCTTGAAACATTTGTGTGAGTGTGTGATGTTGTGTTCACCTATCTGTATCATACAAATTTAGCTTGAAACATTTTGAAAACAGATAATAGTAGGTTGTCTTAAAGAGTTTACAGGTTTGAAGTACATGTTAGAGGAAGTAATCAAATGTTTATATTTCAAAAGGTGATACTCAGAGTAAAACCATGACAATGTACATTTCCTGGCTACAACACGAAGTACAACGTCACTTTCTTTTGAGATTCAGCACATGTAATGTCTTTGCTCATTCATTCATTCTCCGAACATGGTTACAGATGGCCGAAAGGGGCCACAATCATAATGACTGCACTATGACTTCAAATGCGTTACAGGTGAAAAGTTTTTTTTACTTCAACTTGTGATTGCAGAAGTAAATGTTGTCTAGCCAGAAATTTATACAAATGACTTTAACCACAATAGTCACTGTGCAGAATTAAATACACCAATAGTGAATGAATAATAATTGCATAAAAGGTATAGGATCAACACTACTAGGGAATGATGAATGAATAATTAATCTCTAACATTAACAATAAAAATGTCATCATTAATAACTATTTACACAATGCTGCTCAGCATGCTGGGATTATATATATACATATATATACATACATACATATATATATATATATATACATACATACATACATATATATATATATACATACATACATACATATATATATATGTATGTATTTGTATATATACATACATATATATATATATATACATACATACATACATATATATACACATACATACTTATATATACACATACATAGATATACACATACATACATATATATATATACATACATAAATATATATATATACACATACATACATATATATATATATATATATAATACACACACACACACACCACCCACACACACACACCACCCCCAGACACAAAATATAAAGTTTGTGCAAAAACTATGTTTAATTATGTAAACAGAGCATGACCAAGAAGTTTTTATGCAACATTTTACAATCAGAAGGCACATAAATGCCTACAAATAACAAGATGGAAAACACAATTCATCTGGTTCCATATAATACAGATACAGTTAATAAAAAAAGAATACCAGGTCAAGCATGTTGTAAAAATACTGTATTTAAAAACTAAACAAAAAAAAGCCAACTTGCAGGCTCCCTCTCATTTTACTTTATGTACATTTTTAACATGCTTTTTCAGGTGCCCAGACTGTGTGAAGTGTTTGGGGCAATGTGGGCAAGAATGTGGTTTCTCTCCTGTATGAATATACTTGTGTCTTTTCAGGTTGTTGTAGTCTAAAAATCCTTTCCCACAAAATGGGCACCAGTGTCTTTTCTCGCCGTTGTGCCACCTCAGATGCACATTTAGCTCAACTTTCCTTACAAACTTTTTTTCACATAGATGGCAGTGGAATGGTTTCTCCCCTGTATGGATTCGTATGTGGTCCTCCACATCTCGCTTTGTGAAAAATGCCTTGTTGCAGATCTGGCAGACAAATGGCTTGATTTTGCCATGGACCATCTGGATATGCTTGGTGAGCCCAAAACCATAGACGAAACCCTTCCCGCACTGCTGGCAGATATGGATCCTACTATCGCGATGCACCCTGCCATGGCGTTTAAGACCCTTGGAGTCAGGGAAGCTCTTTCCGCAGAGTGTGCAAGAGTACGGTCTGTAACCAGTGTGGAGGCTGATGTGGCTCTCAAGAGCAGCACTGCTACTAAGAACGCGACCACAATCCCCACATTGGTTCTTGAGCAACTGCTCACCAATCACCGGCAGAGGTGATACAAAAGCTGGGGCTTTGACAAGTGTCAGTTGGTGAGAAAGACTTGGGGGAGAAACGACAGACTGACTTTGAGATCTTGGGCTGTTTGTAACTCTCTGGAAAAGTGATGACCTTGTTTCTCTGAATGAGGTTTCTTCCCCAGATAGCGCTTTAGGAGGAGTCCACACAAATTGAGAAGTACATTCATTTCCCGATTCATCGCTGGTATCGTGCTTTATTACTGGATTTGTTTTCTTTAATTTAGTTTGCACACTTTTGTCTATAGCTTTAGCTTTTACCGCTTTGGCTAAAGTCTTTGCATTTTGTATCTTTCCATTATTTCCTGAAACAGTACAAGTTTGATTGAATCTTAATTTCCTACCCTCTCCAGTACTACTTAAACTTGCACCATTCTTAGCCAATTTGGACGACCGAGCACTTGCGGGAGCAGTTTTCTCCAATAATGAAGTTGATTTTCTTTTCGTCTGTTTCAAGGTCTGCGCTTCTTTTGAAAAGGTGCAACTCCTGAGACATTCACGGTAAGGGGTTTTAGGACCAGGAGCATTTGTAAGTAAACTGGACTCATTTGGACTGACAAGGGTTACTTGGGAACTTTTTGGAGAAGTCTTTTTATAGGCAGATTGATCTTGAGAACAATTTGATTGGGTATTTTTAATTCTAGTATTTTTCTTGGCAGAGACAAACCTCTTACGACTCTCAGGTGGGAATTTAATCTTTAGAGCGGTGGTGATGTCTTTTGTTGTACGTGACCTTAGACACACAGTAGTGGCTTGTAACTTGTTTGGGTTATCCTCTCGTTTATTTGTGCTAGGATTTGCCGTGCTCACAGAAGCGAGTGTTGATTGTGTAACGCGATGTTTATCTTTAGTTAAACCTGACCCCGGACTCTGATTACAATCTCCCGATTTTTCAGAGACCGCATTATTAGCACATGGTGTGGACGTACAACCACTCAGCGGCGATAATTTTATTTTTTTCATGTCAGTTGTACCTGTAGTAGTAGTAGTAGTAGATCCAGATGTTTTACTTGCAAAATCTTCAGCTAAGGGCTTTTCAGATTCAATAGGATTGTCCATTTTTAGACTGTCAGACCATAATGAATGTTCTGTTGAATCTGCACGGGTGACGTTCATTTCAGTGTGTGGCAACGGTGTGTTAATTGCGTAAGTACTGTCTGTAGAGTTTTTTAGAACTGGGTTTGAGGGGCGAGCAGAAACAAGCTCAAATGTAGCCATACTTTCAGTTGAACTAGTAATTGAACTCTGTTGCTTCTTTACTTGGGAAAACTCAGATTCTTTTAGTTGCCCTGTGGGACACAAGGGACTGGCAATATTTGTACAAATAGGTACAGGCTCATTGGTAGTCTCTGGTTCAGTAGTACACATATTCTCCAATCTGGCTTTGTTGGGGCTTTTAGAGGAATCCTGTTTGCTTGTCGGTGGCTCCAGAGTCGTTTTCGTTCTTCTGGCTGGAGAGTGCATTTCCAGGTCGCATTGGAGAGGGGCAACAATGGATTCTATCTGTGACATTTTGTTGCCATTGGCACTGGTCTCCTCACACACATTTTGGGCATCTGTAGAATCATTTGTTAATGCCTACAACATAAGAGAAATGACATTTTATGCAGGGTTTAGATGACAGAGAAACACAATCAATAAGCATTATCAGTAATGAGTTACACTTTTAAGTAAGGCTGCAACAATGAATTGATACTATCGATAATACAAAGTGTTGGCAAGCGATTCTTAACATTAGTCACCCACTGCATCACACGGTTACTTATTACCAAGTTGTTTTGTCACTCACAGTTCTGGTTTACTGTAAAACGGACACTTAAAAAAAATACACTCCCTTCTTGCCTATATACATACATACTATGTAGACATACTAGCAAATAATTTGCACCAATGTGGTAATAATTATAAAACAAAGAATTAAATTGATTATTAAAAATCGTTTAGTTGCAGCCCCCTAGAATTTTTTTTAAAAAACAACACAAACTATTACTATGGGGTATATGCCACGGAAGAGGCGGGACTGTTTTTGCACATGAGCTTTGATTCCGGTTCCGGTTCGCAACATGTGGGCTGCGTCCCAATACTTGTGCTTCCCACTTTGTGCCCCTCGGTTGCGCATTCCCGTCGACTAGTGCAAATGTGTAGTGTGTCTGTCAGATGTCCGAAGCACGTCAGAGAGCTGAGACGCCCTGCGCGCTCTCGCAAAATCGACGCGAGCACTTGTTTGGGGGGAGCAGGGGTGGGGGATGCGAGTGTTGGAACACGGCACACGTCGCAACCTGGAACCGGAATCAAAGCTCATGTGCAAAAACACGGAAGTTGGAAGTCCCGCCTCTTCCGTGGCATATACCCCATACCAAGGCATGTGGTAACTTGTGTGGTACAACATTACCTTTTGTGCATCTTGGATTACAGGTGAAACAGCCAACTGTGAAAGGAAT
The DNA here is from genome assembly GCF_051991245.1 of Festucalex cinctus. Classification (NCBI taxonomy): domain Eukaryota; kingdom Metazoa; phylum Chordata; class Actinopteri; order Syngnathiformes; family Syngnathidae; genus Festucalex; species Festucalex cinctus. Next base: position 17,267,848 of record NC_135416.1, read on the forward strand.
TGAGTTTTGGACAATTGCAAACGAGGGTCAGATATGTCCTTGGTGATGGGGATTAATTGTGAAGGCGTAGAAGAGCCATTTAATGAACCGCATGTCTGCACTGCAATGCTCATCATTTCCTCATCCAGAGTATAAGTTTCATGCACTCGGTCATCTTCAGCTGAAATCTCAACCGTTGCCAAGTCCATAGTAGATTTTTCAAAGACCGGTTCGTTCTCGCTGGAAGGTATACAGGGTAATAAAAAAGTGGTTGGTTCCCCCACCAAAATGGTGTTTGCCAATGCGTTCTCTGATACCATAGTGGCATTCGCGGTTTTAGCAGCAAAAAATTCTTTTAACTTGGGACAAATGCTTGTTGGTAATGCAGACACTTCTGACGGACAGACTTTTGCTTCTGATGCCTGGTCATTGACCACAGATGTGATTCTGTCTGGGAGGACAACTTCAGATTCCTTTTCATGAGAAAGCATCTGTGACACCAAAACTGACTTTGTGGACAATGCAAGATATGGCAGCTTTTTGTGTCCAATTGATGGGACTTGTGGAAAACAGTTTATCGGTGCACTTTTAGTTGACACCTCTGCTTTTTGTTGGCCGGGAGTTATTTGGAGATTTTCACAAAAGCTTGTCTGCCGTGACAAACATTCCAGTTGTGGGGATGACAGCGTGGATAAGGTAAGTGGTACATGTACAGCCTGCAGCGGGGTTTCATTTTCATCTTTATTTATTTGCGCACACATGTTTGGGTGCTGAGATATTGACAGAGTGACATCTGGTCCAACTGCATTCTGGTTGGTAGGTGCAACTAACGTCTCAGACTCTTGTAGTTGATTTGCTACAACAGCTGTAGCCCTGGGAATTATTATTTTTATTTGTGTGTGAGGTATTTTGCTTGACCTTAGTTCTGCTGTATCAAAAAGGGCAGGGGGAGCACCCGTTGTGGCCATAACATCATTTAACCCCTCAGAAAGTTCTGAAGATGACGTTTTACACGTATTGTTGACTGTAGCAACTGTTGTCACAACAGCTGAAATTTGATTTGGGGACAGTGGGACAATCTTATGTTGTGGTTGCTGGGATGATGATTCGGACAAAACAAAGATATTATTTGGGTCAGGGTCTGAGACTACTAGTGTCTCTAATGGTGCTGCCAACATCCTTGGAGTATGGAGAGAGCACTGCTCAAGTGCTTTGTTTGCAGTAGCAGTCAATGATGAAGTAGATGTAATAATGTCAGAAGAAGTAACACTATGTTGTTGGAGCACTGTGGGAACGCTAATGTAGGACTCAGAATTGCTGGATTCTGTTGTATAAGTGACAAAAAGTGTCTCGTTTGGTAACACCGCTTCTGGACCTTGGTCACTTACATTGGCGGCTTGTGTAGAATGTAATGGGCAATGGACCACAGATGGTAAGGTTGCAACAGAGAGGGTACACTGGTCTTCGGCTGTTGCCTTTTCATGGGGGGAGGTAGAATTATTTGTTGGTTGATCCATTGCTTCAATGAGTAGCATTGGATCCTGAAGTGTTACAGACGTGCTACCGTCCGCGATCTGACACGATAGTGCTTGTGGGGATAAAGCTGTTAGGCTCTTGAGTAACTTTGATGCAGATGGAATGTCACTGCTCTGAGCATAAATCGCTGCTTCTTCAATTTCCATGCAGGGATCCTGGACATCAGAATATAAACCTGTTTCTGACAAAGAGAATACTGAAAAAATGAGAGGTGCAGACTTATGGTCCTGCCTGTCCTCTGATGTCCCAATTGTTCTCTTTCCCGTTGATGGCAAAACAATGGTGACAGCTTCTTCTGGTTGACCTGAAGAGACTTGTGCAATCCAAAACGAAGGTGTGACCCCTTCGCAATTGGAAGGTGAATTTTTCACTTCATCGTGTATTGCATCATCAGCACCAGTTGTAAGAAACAAAAGTGTTTTGTTCCGCTCATCTGGAATCGGAACCCGATTGTATTGTTGCTCAGTGACACATGCATTTTCATGTACTGGTGTTTCCTTGAATGATGGTTGCTCAATTTGAGACTCTGATGCCTTCAACTGTTCTTTCAAGGTTGATGCTGGACAAGCACATCCTTGGGTCACCAATCCGACTAATATTTGACCACCCCTGGCTTCTACGTCCATGTTATTACTTATTGTACCAAGTGAGCTTAGATTATTTATTGGCTCTCTTGACTGATTCAATGACTCTTCCAAACTGGGTTGAACAATGGGCACATGGTTCTCATGTTTTTTTCTGTCCTCTCCATTTAAACACTGCTGGCCAATCTCAGAGCCTTTTCTTTCATTTCCACAAGAAGCAGCCGGTGATGAATCTAAGAAAAGTGAGATGGACAGAAAAGGGACTTTAGAACGGCAACATTTAGAATTTGTGAACCTTATTTAAGTATACCAATTTCAAAATGGCTTAATATTTTTACCCAGTTTTAACTTCTCACCTGTTAATATGTTCGTGCTGACTGCAGTGTGTGTAGAATCCTTGAAAATAAACAGACAAAAGAAACATTATACGGCACATATTAAAGGGATAGTTCGGGATTTTTGACAAGCTGTGTGGCATTCTCACCTACAGTGGTGTGCATCAGCACTGACTTACCGCTGATTCTATCACAAGGAGACTAAAACATATTATAGAGGACAGTTTGGGTATCACAGCTTTGAAAACACATACGAGACGAGGGGACACATATTTGGCCAAATGCTGAAAGAGAAAGGAAATGTGAAAATTGCCGTTTTCATAACTAGTGATGGGGACCCTTCCTTGAAAGATTTAACAAATAAATATTTGCACAAACAAGAAATTAATGAATGAAATATTTGAACAAAAGACTAAAAATATGTTGAATTATTTAAGAAATTAAGTTTTTGTCAATTAATTGACATGTTTACGATTGGGGAAAAACAAAAAACAAAAAAAACAGAAAATGAAATTATTGCGGTTGGGTGTTTTGCATATCTGGACCCCGGTAAATTGGGCTGATCGGGTTAGTGAACCTCTTGCAAATTTAAATGGGGATCCCTGAGCTAGTGTAATTAAATAAGTTGTGTTGTGTGTTTCTGTTGCACATTCTGATTGGCATTCTTGTGTAAGAGTGTTTGTGAACGCATCGCACGTCTTGCGGTGGAGAATAGACTCGTATGTTGGTTGCTCGTGTCCTAATTCGGCTCGAATTAGTTTCTTGTGTTCGGTGTCGGCTGTTCGTTTGTCAGTATAAAATTGTACCACTTCTCTATCCCTCCTCTCTCTCTCTCTCTCTGTCCGTTCATCTGATGAATTGCGGCATCAGTATATTCGGGTTCATAAAGATACCCCCTTGGCTCAGTGCTAAAGACATTGTCTTCATCGTCAGTGTCGTGTTAGACATGTTATCGTGTGTTTTCAAAGTTATAATTACGGTAGAACGTGTGCGTCTGTCAGCTGGATGCTCTGCGCCGCGCAGTAATATGAACAGAAAAATAGTGCCAGGCTGTAATGGATCTGACTTTTTTCTAGTTTGCGGTTTTGTGATGCAAATTTATCATTCTTTTGAACACACACTGTTTTAGAAGAAAAACACTGTATTTCCGTGAACCCAACCAACTAGCCGGACAACTTTTGTCTCGACCAAAAACCGGACCAGTTCTCGGGACACAGGACTCTGTCAGCAGTAAGTCAGTGGTGATTGCACACCACACTGTTGGTGAAGATGCCATACAGACTCATTACAAAAAAAAAAAATCCCGAACTATCCCTTTAAAGCAACTCTCTACACAAAATAGAGAAGCTGAAGCAAAAAAGCAAACCACTCAAGCCTTATTTTTCTATGCCAGAAATGTTAATCTCCCACCAAACAGAGATGATTTAAATAAAAAATAAAAAATAATCCATCCATCCATTTTCCATTTTCTATTGAGCCATGGGGCAGTAGAGTTGGTAGGGAAGACCAAACTTCCCTCTCTCCAGTTACTTTTTCTAGTTCTTCCAGAAGAATCCCATAGAATTCCCAGGCCAGCCACGAGACATAGTCTATCCAACGTGTACTGGGTTGTTCCTGGGGCCTTCTGCTAGTGGGACATGCCCAGAACACTCATTAGGGAGCCATCCATCGGGCATCCTAACCAGATGCCCGATGGATGTCTCCCTGATGAGGTGTTCAAAGTATTCTCCCCACCAACTCATAATATCTTGAGTCCAGGTCAGCTCCATCCTCATGATACACAGTGTTGATGGTGCAGTACTTTCCTCTCCTGAGACATCAGATGGTGGACCAGAATTTCATCAAAACCATCTGGAAGGCTTTCTCCAGGAAAAGGCACAGTACACACCCATAGGTAATCTTATGACCCTGGATTAAATGAGATGTATTGTACAGAGATACAGTGATAGCTAGCTAGTGTGACATCCAGATATGCTCGCAGTTTCAAACTGAAATCATTTTATGAACTCTGGAGCATCTCTCGGAAGTAAAACTTTTACCATTTTTTACATTTCAAAATTGCTACCAGAAGATATACAAACCTTATGGGTTGGAAGTGAAACTGTCAGCTTTGAATTTGCATCCATTGTAGCAATGTAGTCATGGTCCTTCAGGATGTACACCAGATAATCTTTATCACACTGTTTGTTTTGTTCATCTATGCTTTGCTCCAATGGTTGCACTTCCAACAAAGAATCACCAGGAAGAAGTTCTGCAAATGAATACACAAAGTCAAATTAAAATCCTGAAATGCATGTAATATATGTGGTGCACCTCCATCAGTGAGAATAAGTATCTTGATAACTAGGGATGAGCGAGTACAGCACTTTCTATATCGGCATCTGTATCTACGTTTTTATGTATTCTAAACCTAAACCCAAAATGGGAGTGGTTTGATCGGAAATAAGTGGGACTTACATCAATTCTGTAGCAATTTGTTTTCAATTTCACACTTAAAATAAAAGGTAAAATAAAGTGTGAAATGGATGTGGATTGATCAAATTGGTCCAAACCACTGTGGAAATCAACACGCACCGAGTCGGTACTAGATGTATTCTCGGAGCTTGTGAACTCACAAAGAGTCCTGTAAGAATTCATCTTGCAGAGCAAGGTTAATTTATTACAACAAGACAATGTCAATGTCCATTGACCATACCCATATTCTCCATGCTTTACAAGTGTGGCTTTGTAGTTGGGTGCGGGTACTAGACTAGCCTGACTGCCTGCCTATGTCTAGCTGTGTCTCCCATTGAAAATGTATGGCACACTATGAAGCATACAATATGACAAGGGAGACCCTGTCATGACTAACAGCTGAAGCTGGATCAAGCAAGAATGGGGAAAAAAAAAAATCTACCTACAAAGCTTCACAAATTTTCACGACGCGTCAACATGCGTCAACGCGGAAGCAGCCATCTTGGAGACACTCCACTGTCAACACTCCGCACCACAACAGAGAACTTCATAGAGGGCAATGGTGAACGCTTGTCCATCAGTTGTTGATTTTAATTAAAATGTATAACATATTCACTTTGGAAATAAAATACTGTACCATTAATCATTAATAGATGACTATTTTTTGTTTAGTAACTGAAATGATGAGACATATTTTTTCCAAAGGGCGGGCTTTTCCCCGTTGCCAAGTCCTTCCCTATATATCTTCGCATCTTTGGTGGACTTTGTCAAGCTTTTGAGTTGTTTCTTTTGACATCAATAAAGACTCGTCAAACGGAACGATTCTCCATTAGATTGCGTTAACTTGTTTACGTCAATATCGCCAATATGGCCGCGCATCCGGGTTACTGCAGAGTTCGTGACGTCAGTGAAAACGCTCTATTGAATGTTGAAAAAAAAAAATTAAAAGAAAAGATGATATAACATAGTGGTAGACATGACTATGATTCTGCTTTTTTGGAATGTGTTGCAGCCATAAATTTCTGAATGAATGATTATTTGCTATAAACAATAAAGTCAATAAGTTTTACTGTTTTAACATTAAATATCTTATCTCTGTAGTGTATTCAATTAAACATAGGTTGAACGTGATTTGCAAATCATCGTATTATTTTTATTTACGTTTAACACAACGTCCCTCCCAACTTAACTGGAATTGGGTTACCGTTGTCGCGCTGTTCACGGCAAAATAGTGCTAAGTGACGAGTTGCCGGTCACGGCAAAATATCCACTTCGAAATGCAAAACGACTGAACGTGTTGGACGGCTATGAACCTCTTAAGTCTAACAAAATACGTCTTCACGCATAACTTGGGGAAACATAAGTACAAAAAAGTGTGTAAGACTCATGAAATCATAAAAACTCACCACACTGAACTGCTGTATCACGCATCCTTGGACGAACACTTTGGCAGGACCGACTAACCGCCAGTGTTTTCGCATCCTCCATTCGTCTACATGTTGTTTGGAGGACCTCGTTCTCCGTCTTGACCTTTGATAAGTCGGCCTTTAATTCGTCAACCATAGCTTCGAAAAGTTTGGTCGTTTCTGCGATTATAGCCTTCATTGCACTCTCCATAAAGGAGGTGCACTTGGTTTCAAAATCGCCCGTTGACATCGTCTAATGTTATTCTCTATCTCGAATTAGGAATTGCAGGTCCACTGCGAACTGCATTTATCAGCTTAGTGGTAACAAGTGTAGCATGAATGCCTTATGGCCGATGGCCGCTGTTGTCAATATGGCCTCTTGCAACCGTAGCCGAGCCGCTTTGTTGCTTGTGTGCAAAATGTATGGCGCACACTGATCTGTATATATTATGGATAGCCGATGGGCCAAGACTTTTGAAGCCGCGATACCGCCATATTACTCCTCCCAAGAAACGTTTCTCGGCATATACATTTACAAATTGGAGAACATTTGAATCAGTACTTAGTACTTATGATTTGTTTTTGAATATTTTAAACTTTATATGTCTAATCTGTACGTATATGTATCGTGTCTGCTCGCGAGATGGGAAGAGTAAGATGGACGTCCTGTGGCTTCGACAGTTATCCCGCAATATTTACAGATCAGTGATGACGCACATCTTCTACAGTCGTTTCCGGCGACAAGAAACGCGCATGCGCGGCTCTCCAGCTCAATAACCGTGTTTGCTTCGAATTTTTGAATACTATTATTCTCATATGCCCTCCCGAGTCATAATGTATCACAATTTGAATCTATAATACCGACTTACTGACAACAAATGCAAAATGCAAGATAGATTAAGTCAAATGGTTTAATATGTCCTAACTTATTTGCCGTAGTTACAAAGTCGGAAGTGCCAATGTTTACGCACGGAAGCTAGAAGAAAAATAGTAATATTGGAGATACAGGATTTTCGAAGTATAGTCGGTTATTATTTTTCGTGGCCGACCCAGACTACCGGTACAATACGCATTAGGAAAGAAGTCACGGTTTGTTCTGTTTGTCCTCTGAAAGCGGTCGACAAAATATCAAGCTAACGGTAGCTAATTACTGAAAACAGAGGGCTTCATTCAAGTCGATTCCAAGGCGTGAGACTCAGTTGCTGCACCATCTACTCTTCAGTGTGGGAGTAGGTGATGGCCGACCCACTTGGATCCTTTCAATCCCAACTTTCTGGGGTGATGGAAACTGTGTTCAAGGCTGCCATGTATGAGATCACCAGACTTGTGGAGGACAGTTTTTTGGAGGAAGTGAAACGCTGCAGGGAGCAGGTTGAGTCATTAAAAATGAGGCTGAAGTTGTCGGAGAGCCGACGCAATGAGATGCGCGACGACGTAGAACTGAGGTGCTTTGACTTCGAAAGACTCGCGATGTACGACGCAGAGAAACTGAAAGGTGATATTCAACCCCACAATTCGCATTCAATTATATACTTCTCTTGATAGTCTAATTCTAATCTAATTTTGATGAACTAGACCTTTTCAAGTTTTAACAGACTGCTGGTATGTTTAATGGTAAATGGCTGACCTAGTTTGTTGTTTTATGCTGAATGTTAATTTCAAACCAAAAGCCCTTCAAGTCTATGGTCAGTCCAGCCATCCTAAATCCAATCTATTTTTATTTTTCTACAGAACTCAATCTTAAGCAAGAGAATGGACTCCGGGAAGATATAAATTGCCACAAGGGAAGAGATGGACAAACGTCCCGTTCTGAAGTGGAAGGCCAGAGCGACCTGAAGGCATCACAGGTAGGTTTAGAGAACAGCTTAGGTGTATTGCCTTTGCAAAGTGAACATGTTTTATTTATTTATTTAATTTAACAACTGTTATTTTGTGGAAACAGTGGCAATCAAAAGTTTGGGCACGTCAGGTGTACATTTGTATTAATTTAAGTGCATAAAGAAGCCAAGGAAAGCCAGAAAAAAAAAATCCATATGACATCAAATTACAGATGTGACATCTATACATTGTCATAAAAAAACTATTATTATTATTATTATTATTATTATTATTATTATTATTATTATTATTGCTATTGCTATTATTATATAGAGTATATCCATCCTTTTTTTTTTTTTGCGGTTTGCCTAACAAGGGTCGCTGGGGTGCTGGAGCCTATCACACCTGTCTATGGACATTGGACGAGGTACACCCTGAACCGTTTGCCAGCCAATCACAGGGCACATAGACTAACAACCATTCACACCCATAATCACACCTTGGCACAATTTAGACTCTTCAATTAACCTACCATGCATGTTTTTGGAATGTGGGAGGAAAATGGAGTACCTGGAGAAAACCCACACAGGCACATTTGATGCGATTTGGAGGTATTTCCCTCTTTCCTTGGCTTATTTATATACAAATGTTTACATTTTTTACCTAGGGTGCCCAAACTTTCAATACCGACTGTAAATCTCAGGAACTCTGCATTGACTAGACATAGTTTCTTAAATTTATCTTGGCTGTTGTATTATAATGTTTATGCAATCATGTGATATGACTGGTTTTGTTTTTGTTTGGTAGTCCTCAGATGTGCGAAGATTGCACAAGGAGGAAGCCCTTAATGTCACACCTGACTTAAATTATCATGATGGTTTGTACCCTCTTATATTAAAAAAAACAAAAAAAAAACACTTAAAATTGTCATGGAGATGTCAATTTTAAGCATTACACGCAAACTTGTTGCCTCTCTGTGCCCATAATTTTCTTGGTTGTTTTCTCCTGTTGTCAGAAACGGAGTGCTCACATCTGCGGGGACCAAGTAAACAGTCTAGATTCCAGGGATTTCCAAAGTCTCACGTAAACTATGAAGCAGGCTTTGACCAGAGGCTGGAATCAACTCACAAAGTTGACTCGGGTGATCAATGTGAACCACTTTTGCAGAACAGGTATGTCATGAAGGAAAACTTAGGTGGCTCTAAAAAGACTGAATATGGAGTCGTGAGGATGATCTACAATTTGGATGATTTACGAGGATCATCATCACAGCAGAGCAATGATCTGACATACATTAGCCACTATGAAGAAAATACAGAAGCACTAGAGGAGGCTGAGGGTCAAACTTTCCAAACAGGTGAACAAAGACATCCCAATGGGACAGTGGGGTCAGCTGCAGGGTCACCCACAAGGACTAACAAAGAGTTCAACTGTTTATTGATCAATGAGGAAGGATTCATTCAAAACCAAAGCTTGGTGTCCTCTGCACAAGCTTCTACTGGTTCTGATGGCAGATTGAGCTTCCAGGACCATGGCATTCACATTGACACATCTTTGGACTGTCCAGGAGATATGTATGGTTCCTCAAATGTATACAATGTGTGTAATACTACACATCTTGGAGATCGATTTCAGGTTCAGACAGCAGGAAATGGGAATAGGAGGCACATTTGTAACCAGTGCTCTCTGTCCTTTCCTGATTCTGCCACTCTTAAGGCTCACCTGCAAATACACAGAGGTATTGAACAAAGGCCACAGTACTTCTGTGAGTATTGTGGAAAAACGTTCACTCAGTCCTGTAACCTCAAACTCCACCAGAAAATCCATTCCGGGCAAGGGCTTCACCTCTGCAGCTACTGCGGTAAAGGTTTCCCCTCTTTGAAAGACCTGAAAACTCACAAGTGTGGACAGTCCGGCAACAAACCGTTTGGTTGCGCTGTATGTGGTAACAAATTCAGCCGTCTTTGGAATTTAAAGTTGCACCAGAGAATCCACACACAGGAAAAACCTCATCAGTGCACCACATGCAATAAGTGCTTCACACGTGCTGACATATTAAAAGTGCATCAACGTACCCACACAGGAGAAAGACCATACAGTTGCACCGTGTGTGGGCTCACTTTTAAGCGCCTCGATCATTTGAAATCACATCAACGCAAACATTTAACAGATCTGTGAAGTTAGATCAAATTAAATTAACATGGAATTCAATTCTTGTTGTCTTTTCTTGAATCACTATCTGCATGCTCTCTGGCTGTGTATGATACTTGTATTTGTACAATATTAATAATTTTGGGGAAAATGTAGCGTGATTTTGTGACCAGTTATAATAACAAAATATGTCCCCCTTTATTTTAAATGAGGGATACATGATTGAAGTAAATGTTTAATAATTGGATCATTCAGGCAATCCCATGAATGCATTGTGATGATTGGTGCAAACATATTTTTAATATACAGTACATGGAGCAACATATCACTACAGAAATGGAAATTATGTACTGTAGCAAAGTTTAGATGAAGTTTTTAAAATACACCCATCTTAAAACAATATAATGCAGGCTTTTCCAATCCTGGTCCTCCCATGTTTCCGTCATCCAACACACCTGATTCTAAAGCTCGTTGTAAGGCTTTTGCAGAAGTTGCTGATGAGGTCATTATGTGAATCAGGTGGGTTGGAGGACAGAAACACAATCTGCAGGACTCCAACCCTCAAAGACCAGGATGTGGAAGCCTGATAAATTGCTATTATAATGTATGTAGTTTTTCAGTGTTTTGGAAGCTGACGTTGATCCTTGTGCATTGATATAATATTCTGGGGCATCAGAGGAGTGTTTGAAAACTATTTTCATTTGGCTGATATATCGTCAAGGGCTCTCAAAAATATTTTCTGTTTGCAGCATTGAACTGGTGATCTTGTAAGATACATACTTATGTGTCATGCTGTTCTTAAGAAACATGGTGTTGCAAAAATGTATACATACTTTGAATGATATTAAAGTTATTATTTTAAAAGATGTAACCTCCAAATGTAATAGTGTCATTGATGGATAAGTTTGTCCAATGGTGCCAATTTTATGAATTATAATGTGGTGTTACCAGAAAGAAATAACCAATTTGGTTCTTAAATAAATAATAAATACCCAAATAACCCTAACCCCATACATACATACATACATACATACACACATACACACATACACACATACACACATTTATTTTTTATAATTAGGCCTATTTATAGGTAGCAGTTCCAGTACTAACGGGTAGACTTGAGTAGCATATTCTAACAAAGTTCAGAATCTCCAATAACAACCAGCGGGTGGTGCAGTATTTGAGTTTCACTTATGTGAAACGCGTTTTTGTGTCTTAAAGGCTAAGCGCAGCCACCGTAGCGCGTCACTGTCTAGCAACAACAATCAGGTCGTCACAAACTTGAAAGATTTACCATGTGTGTTTTTGTTCGTTAGTTTGATTTGGAACGTTGTTCTTACCTGTGGATACTTTAAAAGCGTGAGCTATTATGATAACATAAATCGTACGTTTTCCGCTATTGGTCAATGAAATGCATTTATTAGCATAAGCTTGCTAAGCTAAGGCAGGCAAGTATTCGCTGTTGCTACGCTGACAGCTCACTCAAAGACGAATCACGAGTCTGAAACTGGCGGTCGACGGTTACTTATATTAATTACCCTACTTTGAACTTAGTTAACACTACATACTTTAATTTTGGAACAATTTTTCGACGGAACGTACGCTGATTTGCCATCATGTCAGCCTTGGACACCCTCGTTGTCACCTTCCAGGCGCAGGTTCTAGACGTGATGGAGACTGTGGTGAAAACGGCCATGTATAAGGTCACACAGCTGGTAGAAGACTGCTTTTTGGATGAAATGAAGCGCAGGAATCAGGAGTTGGAGACCCTGAGAATAAAGTTGGAATACGCTGAGATGAAATTAAATGATCATGGTGTGAAAAAAGATGAGAGGATTATTGACATTTCAATTAGTGATGATGACGATGGCAGCGCTCCAGAAGAAAGGCTTGGAGAACTGCACGGTGGTGAGAACAGACACAAAACAAATAAGTATTGAAAAAAAAAAAATATTATTGAATGTTTTTATTTTCAGATGTTTTGATGTCCTGTGGTGGGGGAAAAGAAGTTGACTCTGGATGGACGGGCAGCCAAAACCGTGAAATAGAATCAGAGGCAGATGGACCTCCAGCCAATTTCACCCCAGAGGAGGACACGCATGTGATTATCACTCAGCAGACATATAAAATATAATGAGAGGACTCAATAACAGAGGGTGTTCCAAAGACAAGTCAAGTCAACTTTATTTGTATAGCACTTTCAAACAGCCTGAGCGCTCTATAGAAAGACAACAACACTAACATAACAAAAAGATTAACAGCAATACATTATAATACAATCACAACAAATCAACAGCGCTCCATTCCTGCTACATACGCTTTGATGTTATATAACAGTTCTAGATGAAACAGGACAGAATCAGTCAACAACCTTGTTGAGCGTTATTATATGCCTGTATAGCATTTAAACAACCACAAGTTGTTAAGGATAAGACTTATCATTTTCATAAGTATCCACCAAATAAACCTTTTGTGGATGCTTAGTTTCAGTGCAGCCCTCCAGATACACATTACTTGGCGAACACCTTCGCAGTTTGACGTTTTTGTCAGTGGTGGTCGAAGCAGGCCTTCCACTGTATACAGTAGTTTGTTAAGAACATTTCCTGTTTAGACTAAACTGCTATGTATAGTATACATTGTACTGTGCGTTGGAGCAACGTGACTGCTATAAAGCTTTTCAACCTGGCGCTGAACTGTCGGCGGTGGCAGAAAAACTTGCAAGGTGTCAATTTTGCAATGCTGCTTCAGTGTCAACTGGCAAGCCATCGGCAATGCTTATTTAGCGATGCTTACAATAACTGGCGAATACTGATCACCTTTCGTCTGTGCAAATGCTTCACAAAGTGCCTTTTGGGGCACCCTTTATATTCATTATAGATCAAACCACTTGGTTTTCAAAGGAGCTTTGTTGTTATTCAAATGAAGACTGAGGCTAGTGAAATTTGGCAACATGGTTAGAATTATTTTGTTTGCCCTTTTTTTTCCCCCCAGAAAGTTGAACACGCTGATATGATGCCTGCTGTCAATGTGAAGGAAGAAGTCAGTAAGTTTTAACTTTCCTCTGCATGTGGAAGTTGTTGATACAGTTCTGTCACATGTAATGTAACACACACACGCACACAGTCCTCAGCATGATGCAGCACTTTACATTTAAAATTAATTTATAGACACGTCAAACTAATACCGCTCCAAAAAAAAAACTTTGAAGAATATTTGATACAACTACAGCATCAGTGAGCTTTAAGGCTGTATTTACCCTGCATGGTTCCAAGAGTTGCAATTTCTCTTTGCTTGCTTATGTGGTGCAGTTGAACTGTACGTAATGGTATCATTAATAAGAAAAAAAAATGCATGCAATCAGTTAGATATCTGCTTGGAATCAACCATCTTCCAAATGTGGACAAAAATCAGATCCACATTTTTAGCTACAGGAGGTTAGAAGGGTTGAGCCGACGGACAATTATCAAAGTTTATGCCAGCAGAATGCCCCTTCAACAAGCGCATTAATTCTTATTGTTTAGCGACATAGTGGGGGTTATTTGAGCTCACTTCAATGTACACTGATTGGTGACTTATACTCGCCTGTGTTTGTTCAAACAATACAAATGCCTGCATTCAAAAACACTGTAAATGGAACCCACAGCAAAGTGGGCCAGCCGATTCCCTATCATTTATGTACTGTAGCAACTTTGAACAACATTGACCTTGGGAACATTGTGACGTGAAGTCTCAAGTTTAACTTGCCTTAAGCTTTAGGAACTCTTTAAATGATATGTAACATTTAATATTTGTATTATTTATGTATTAGTGTTTACTTCTGTTGACACTGCTTGGTATTGACACTTGTGGAGTTAACTATGTGCAATTTGGCCACTTGTGCATGTGATTATTTCTTTCATGTGCTCCATCCATAAACACAACCATATCACTTGAAAGATATGTGTAAATAGAAATAAATAAAATCTACAAAAGGCATTGAATTGGAATTTACATGACCCTGCAGTGTAAATTCAGCTTAACACTTACCGGTAACATTTTCAATGAAAATAATAGTTTATCCTTGGTAAACTTGTAATGAAACTATTTGTCTCCTCCTCAGATGAAGAAGGATCTGCTGGAGCATATGCAGGTGATTGCCAGGAAAGCAGCACAGGTGATGTATTTTTTAAGAATAAGACAGAGAAAGACGTACAGATATCAAATGTATACAACTTTCTTGAAGGCCTGGAGAGCTCGGACATGACGACAGAACTGTTTGAGGAAAGGCACACTGGCTGGACAGGCCTTGCGCGTCATCATAACAAAGTTGGAGCTGACGGGGAGTGTGATCCAGCCAAAAGCAATTGTTCTTTACAGCAAGCAAAAAATGAGCTGCTAGACTCTGTTGTAGAAGATGATAGGAGTCGTGTGAATACAAGCAGAGATCAGCTTTCGACCTCTGAGTTGTCTTCCATGCAAAATCCTGACTCACCAAGCATTCCAATTAAGCAGGAGCTTTTAGCGGCTACAGACGGTGATGTTGACATTCAGTATGTGAGTAAAAAGGCATTAACCAAGTCAGGAATTGCATCCTTCTCATGTGTGGTAACGCAAAATCCAAATTGCCACGAGAGCGTAATAATGGAAGGAAGGAATTCGAAAGATGCCGCATGTGACAGACTGCAGGCTCTTGCGAAACACGTCAGGCGACCTTTGAAAAAGCCTCCTCCCATACCGTCAAACAGCACTGCGGCATTGTCTCAAAATCACACTCAGATCTCACACTTGAATCCAGTGAACAAAATTCCCTCCACATCGAAAGCTACGCCCCCCACAGTCCAGCGAGATCACCTTGCAAACAAACTAACTGCCGCGCTGTGGGTTAACAATAAAACACAGCCTCCCCCTGCAAACTCCCATCATGGATATCTGTTATCCCATCCAGACTCCCACCATGTTTTCAAGCACTCCCTGCGCTGCAGCCAGTGTGGGAAATGTTTCCCCCACCCCAGCAACCTGAAGGCCCACCTGCAGACCCACACAGGCGAGAGGCCTTTCTGCTGCCCTTTGTGTGGTCGCAGCTTCACCAAGCTGAGCAATCTCAAAGCCCATCGCAGAGTCCACACTGGAGAGCGACCGTACTGCTGCTTGGCCTGCGGCAAACGCTTCACACAGAAATGTAACCTGAAACGCCATCAGAGGATTCACGTTGATGGATGATGGACAGGCAACAGAAGCGAGAGGTGTTGTGTGCAGTGTACTTCAACAAGTGTTGTTAAAATGTCATTCACAAAAGAGAGGCCAAATATTTATTCTGTGAATATATACCAATCCTGCCATGTCCATATTTTACTGTACAGTGCTTGGAAAATGTATTGGACCTCCTGTCATAAAGACCATCACGATGTGTTTAAATGTGGACTCTTTCAATTACAGTAGTAGTAGTACTGAGGCCTTCAGTGGGTTCTGGATGGAAAAATGCTGATGTTGTGAAAGGTTAGTGTTGATAGGATGAATTTGAAATCTGGATGGCAAGTCGTCCTGTTTAATAGACTGACGTGGCATCACATAGTAGTACTTAATTTAGCATCTGTGATACCATTGTAGTATACCACATGTTTCTGAACTATATAAACCCATTCATTATTCAAATTGCTTGACCTTCGAGCATGGAGCCGAACCTTTTTCTCGCCACGAATTCTCCAAAAGGCTCACAAGCGAGAAGCCAATTTCATTCATATCACAGACTCACATAGCCCATTACTTTAAATAATGCGATAATAGCAAAGGGCAACAGCACCATCTATTGGTAAGCTTTCTATACTACAACAGAAGAAGCTATTGGAAAATGCCTGATGGAAGGGGCAAGGGTTTTTCATCAATGCTACTGGTGGTGCACACACACGCACGCAAGTTTGTTTTACTCTCTTTGTGGGGCCATCTAACTGACATAATGCATTTCCTAGACCCTTCCACTAACCCCATCCATCAAAAATGATTGCCTTCCCCCATTCCTTACCCTAACCTCAACCATAACCCAATTTAAACCTAAACGGTAAAACCAATTAAGTCTTGACCCTCAAAAATGGCCCCACAAGGACGGGTGGGCCCCACAACTCTGTGAAATCCCGCAAAATTGGCCCCACCATGTTAAAAACAAGACCTCTCTCTCTCTCTCTCTCTCTCTCTCTCTCTCTCTCTCTCTCTCTCTCTCATATAGATAGGTTGATAGATATGTTTCGTTACATGTTTTTGACATGATCAAAACTGCTTGTTACTTGACTCATGCAGGTTTAAACCTGATGGTAAAGTTGCATTCACAAATTCCAGGTGGTGCAGATGATAATATTCTGATCTTATTTTCAAAGGAGCGAGTGTCCGAGCGCGTGCGTGCGTGTGTGTGTTGTGTGAGAGAAAGCAGGATAGGAAGATGAATGTAATTTCAAACAGTTCTTCTGTTGTAGATGCTATCATCTCGAAAGAGAGATTTATGTTGCTTCCAAGGAGAAAAAAAAAAAAAAAAGGAAAATACTGTACTAACTTACACAACATACCTTTGTTGTCCTCACAATTTTTTTTAAATTATTATTATTATTATTATTATTTTAGGTGTTTCAAATACACAACTGCTTCGTATGGAGTATTAGGGCCACACTGATAAGAAGTCGAATTGAAAATACGTGCATTTAAAATTATATTATTTTCTATATATATATATATATATATATATATATATATATATATATATATATATATATATATATATATATATATATATATATATATATATGTATAATTTTTTGGGGATAAAATGTTGATATGAAATAATTATGTGGTCTTTTTTTTTTAATGGAAAGGGTAATGTTAAGGTAAAAAGACAGGAATGAAAAAAAAAGAAACGTGTGACGTTGCATCTTTATTTTAAACAAATTCATTCCCTTCACTCAAATTGTTTTCTTTTTCTAAGTAGCTAACTTCTGATATTCCTTTTCACAATTTTATGTAAATTTTATGTAAAGTTTGGTGGTGTAAAACGTCAGCTACATCTGTAGTATACCTTGCAAATGAGTGAATAACAAAATTGCAGGTGGTGCAGATCTAATACTGCAAGTGAATGCTCATCCCTGCTATACGTTTTGGCTTCAACATTACTTCCACATAAAGCGACAGCCTCTCTTTGGCCGTTGCATGAAAACAGCACATTCCCAAGCCTTTACTGCCAAGCCATGGGCAAAGAAACTTGCTCGGAGTGTAATAAAAATGTCGCCAACTGGTAGATCACAGTGGGGCAAAATTCAGACCAGCTTGCCCATGGACACATTTTCAGAAATAAGCAGCCAACAAAAAAGCTTTACTTGATTGTAATTTCACACTTCATATGATAGAAATGTGGTTGGTAGTTTGGGACATTCACGACTTGCTTTTGGAATAGAGAACAGTGTGTGGGCGTGTAGTGTTCTTTTTACGAATAGAGGAATAGTCAAAAATATCATCAAAAGGCCTAGTTTTACACTAGGCTGGGATTTCTTTCAAAGGGGGCCACAATGCCTGGCAACACTCCTTGTAGGGCAAACATACTGCCAACCATTCACACTTTTACACCATGATAGGGAACAGAACTGAACCATGCATAGAAGTCAAGCAGGTAAACCTCATCAGAAATGACAAAGTCAATCATGCATCCCATTAATTTACATCATGATGGTAGGAAATTGAGATTATTCAATGTGGATGTTGTCATCAGTGCTGATTTTGTTTTGTTTTCAGCGTATCCCTGCGTTTTATTCTAAAGTATTTTCCATTGGATGCTCCTGAAATCCCACCTTTAAAATTTATGAGGCAGTCAGGAGGATAAGCAGTGCTTAGAAACAGCTCGGAAAATAGGTCTATACTACTTAATTAAATCGAGAGCTCTGAAAAAACCTTAAATGCCATACAATTCTGATGTTAAATTTAGTGCTTAACAGGCAATGAATACACAATGAAGTGAACTTTGATGTGTTCTTCAAACTTTAATTCCCATTTGTTGGAGGAGCACTGAGCACACTACAAGTTGAAGTCCTTGGGCTTCACCACCTTCATCTATTTTGGGAAGAATACCCCTTTCTGTAAAATTAGAATGATTTTTCTTTGCAATGTTGTGATTTCGCCTTCAATCTATCTCGTCTTTCTCCTATCAAAAATGTTAATAATGAAACCTGGCTAATGTCCCTGAACACCAATGAGCACTTTTTTATGTGCTCAAGGAATAAAATGTAAAAAAAAAAAAAAAAAAAAGTGGCTTGAAATTATTATTATTATTTTTTTATACATGTCATGTTTTGTACGTGTTCATCGACGAGTGTGTGACTGTGTGACAATAACAACCATGCTGGACTTTTTTTCTCTCTCTTTTTTTTTTATCCTTCCATTCACTCATTTTAAATATTATTTGTCCTTCCAGTCGAACAGACTTCAGAAAATCAAATAAGCCTTTTTTCTCTGTGCACCTTGTAGTGTACTGTACTGTACTATGTTTTAGGTGAAACAGAACAGAGTTCATCCTTGACGGGACAAAACATACCTTTCATTTAGAATTCAATATTTAAAACTATTCATGAGCAGCTCCCATTGATATTGTTCATTAATTTCTGAGACACAAATAGCTGTCTACTGTATGTATTTAATTTTTTTGACAATGCAAAGTTGAGTCAGGCTGACAAAGCTGATTACTGAAAAAACAGCATGTTAGGCTCTGGAATTTGATCCCAAAAACGCAGACACAAATAAGATTTTAGCTCTTTATTCGCAGAACATCAAAAGGCGTGGAACGAACTTGACTAAACCACAAACAACGAAAATGTATCAAGAATCAAGTGACGCTAAGCTAACTTGGGCTGTGCAGGTGCACAGGGAAGCAGAGGAATAATTCAACGAAAACACACATTTCTCTGTCATGCTTATATAGACGGTGACTCAATCAGATTGGCTGTGGCTAGACACGTGGGTAACAGGACTGACATGGAATTATCTGATTGGCTGTTGACCAGAAAAAGAGATTAAAGATTCCTGCCATCACATAGCTTCTGACTTCACATAGCTTCTTACCAGTTGAAACTAGTTGGTGTTACATGCTGATTGCATCAGACCTAAAAATAAAGCACAGTTATGAACCAAACATAACCCTTGCATGACCTAAACATATCCCTTGGCCCAAACAGAACACAGTAATGACACAGCAATGTCATCAATAAATAGGAACAGATTTCAATTAAAAAAATATTTCAAGTACCTACCAACCTACCTTAAACAAAATATAAAATAAAATAAAAGTCGGTGCTAAGTGGAAAATGAGTGCCATACCTTCTGCTGGTCCATGTGCACATCTTCTGTCAGGGTAAACGGACATTTACTGGTGCAGAGAGAATGCATAACATGCAGCCCACATGGGACGTCTGAGGTCGACTTTGAGGAGAAGCCACACGGAGCTTGGAAATATGTCATATTGACGCATCAGGGCCAGCAGCCCGAGACACAGACTGACCATACTTGACCCATTTTCTCCTGTTGAACTTCAACGTGTCCACTCTGTGCAGACAAGCGGGTAGCGAAGATGACCTCGCTTTAAACCTCTTTTCTTCTTTATTTGTGTCAGTGTGAAAGGCAAATTGCCTGAGCACCACAGCCTCTGCAGTAATTAGCTATAGTCACTGAGCCAGAAGGGACAGATTGGACCCCAAAGTCAGGCCAAATGTGAACACTATTGGAATTCATCTTTATTTTCTAGGACAAGACAACAAATGCTGTCTTGGTTTATTATGGGATAGAACTTCATGTACAAACACAGTTATTGTAAATAGGAAATGGATAATATGCTAATTTGTGGTCACAATGTCAGCCATGATATTTACATCACCCAGGAGCCAATCTCAGATACCTTCATCCCCAGTTAATCACAGAGTTGACACACTGAGGGTTCTATTTTCTTGCCCAGTGCTAGTGTGGCGCAAGGGGTGATATAAATCTGTGCAGGGGCAGGCTAGACTATGTTTTGGTATTTAAATTATATTATACTTCCTGCACCAATATTTAGACATGGTTCCAGCAAGCATGAATTTAGTCCACTTTCAGCCATCAAATTGTCAGATGTGCTGGGCGCATATTAAAACAAAAGCCCTCATTATGCCAGAATGTGATAATGGTGCGGAGAGAAGAACCAAATTCCCAAAGAACCACATCAAGGCTTGTATCAGGATGTGCTCACTTTCACACTTTGTGATTGATGTTTTTCAGGTGTGATCCTTGCGAATTTGCCAGGCCAGCAGTTATCATTTGAAAATTATGTAAGTATATAGGTAGGCATGCGTGTATGTGTGTGTGTGTTTGTGTGAGTTTATGTATATATATATATATATATATATATATTCATTTCAATTTAAAAGCCATCAAAATTCCTCCATTCCCTCACTTGGCCCCATCTGCTGTTCAATTTATCTGGCATTTTAGCAAACCTGTCTCCCTGTCTGACTTGGGCTATTGCACAGGCAGACCCCAAATCAAAAACAGAATGGCATTAGTGGTTCAGTCAGCTGAGAGATTGCTGCCAAATCCCAAACAGCCATTTGAAAATGTCGACAGTACTCGATGAGTGCAATGCAAGATATACTGGAGCATATGTGGGTGTATTTACTTTTAAGGGAGCATGGACAGAGGCCATTGAAAGTTTTACCTTTGAAATAAAACATGACTTAAAAAGGCAGGGGCAGGAGAAATGGGCGAAGAGTGAAAAAAAACAGTGGACAAGATTTGGTAGCACACAAAAAGAAACCCATTTGGTCACTCAACCACATATTTTACATTAAAATGTTCACACGCAATAAACCTGTCTTGTTATAAGAAAACCAGTAGAGACAGTATTTCTCATGTAAAGGGACGTCAAGATACACAAAACTGTGATTTGGTTTGGATTGTCTGTATGTTAATTTTGTTTAGGGTTGGTTCAGTGGCACGTATGGATAAGGAGACCAGAACAACTTGTCCAAAACAGGAATGCAAGCAGCAAACTGGAAACGGTACGTCCTGCATAATTATTAAAAAATAAATACATAAATGCCAGAGCACATTTATATTGAGGCCATGGGAGCACAGCACCATTGGAACAAGCAAGTGTCGTTTGGAGAAAGTTTCTTTTTCATTGCGCAATTAATATGGTTTTATAAATTAATTCTTGTAGCTTTTTTAATCATTTTCTTTGTTCACATCGGTCTGAAAAAGTTCACTAAAATGTATTTTTCTTTTGACCTTTATTAAGTAATCTGCTATTCTGAACAGTCTTTATTATTATTATTATTATTATTATTATTATTATTATTATTATTAATTTCAATACTACACTCATCACACATGTAGTCTCCTTTGCTTTTCATGCATGATTGTCTTCATTGAATCCACCATCGATTTGCTTCCGTAGGATCTTTATGAACTCTTCTCTTTCAGTTACAAGTGCTTCAAAAGCCTATAATAAACAGTGCACTCAGTTAAAAAAAAAAAAAAAAAAAAAAAAAAACAGAACTGGAAAAAAATATAATTAAAAAATTCTAAATTACGTGCAGTAGGGGTCAGTAGTGCTCCATACAAGTCGCGAGAGAGCCCTAAGCACAATGTCACTGATGAGCTGAGCTGCTTTTAACGTCTGAGCAATTTTGTGCAAAAAATGACACGTCAATTGTCATTGGCATAACAAATTTAAACGCACATTTTTCACATGCACAGTCTCTTGTTCTGATCTGACTGAAGAGGTTTTTATTCATGTAATGCATGGTTACTTTTAATGTTTTTTTCGCCATGTGTCTATTTTCATTAGTTTTCCCTAATATGTAAAGACACACAAATTATCCTGATGAATACACATTTGAAGAAAAAACTAAAAGAATAGGAAGACTGTGACTGGAAGAAAATGGGATCACATTGGTTTGTTTTCCATTTATTCTTTTTGTAAATAAGTCACCTCGCGCATTTACTTTGATTAAATGTATTGAGTTTGTTTGGTTTTTGTTTGCATATATGCAATGCGAGACAAGTACCAATAAATCATGTGAATGCGTGTGAGCACGTTATCAGTACCAGCCAGGATGACTTAGACAGCTTTAGCAGCGTAATGTTCAATTTCTATCTATGAAAGGTACCCCCCCCCCCCCCCCCCCCTCTCTCTCTCTCTCTCTCTCGCTCGCCCCCTCCTACCCCAGCTCCCTCCCTCCCCCAAGCATGGAACGTCATGGAAGCCATGAAAGGGGACGAAATCCAAGGCTAAATTTCCTCTGCCTGGCTAATCCTGCCGCCACTATCTGGACAAAATATTGACAGCATCCAAGCCAGCAGACAGGAGCACGTCTTGCAATGTACTGAGAGGACGTGATACAGAGAAGAAGGAGACCGAGGTTAGGGATAGAAAAATAGGGGACGGATTAGCTGAGTTCACATTTATTCCATTTTGCCTGTCCTGGAAATATAAACCAGAAATACCCACATGATGGTGTTTGGCAAGATAGTCCAAATGCTTCTTGTTAGACATAAATAATGAAAAAAAAAATATATAAAAAAGTAACGTGTCCAGAAAATTGATTGAGGAAGCATTTTTATTAATTGTGTCTTGCTAGAAGCTCTGCAAATCCCTGTGAATCCTAAGCACAGGAATTAAAAGTATCCAGAGGTGTCTTCTGTGTCTTTTGAGGAGCTTATAGCAGCATAATAATTAATAACCCCAGAGTAAACACTGTGAGGAATTGCTAAATAAATAATTGAGGAGAAATGTATAAATAATTTCCCTTCTTAATCTACTCCAGTGCACTTCCAGGTCTCCGAAGTGATGCTCATCCCCCTGGAAAGTCAGAAGGTTGACTTTCTTGCCTCATGGGGGCGCTCTTGGCATTCCACAGAAAGCAGCTTGCTTGCTTGCAGAGGGGAATTTAGGGGAGCATTAAAAATAGTACATACATCTGCAAAACTGGCCTTAACTCTATTAAAAACCATTTTTGGAGAAGAATACATTTCTCATCAACCTAATCTAAAAATCTGGGCGCTTTCAAGAAATGAGAGATTTTGTGCTGCTTGAGCAATTGCTCTCCATCCTGCTCTCAGGCTAATACAACATGCCAGAGAGGCTACTGAGGCGTGCCCATTTGACTTTGGATGAACGCTGCTTTATACTATTCCACGTCATAATTAAGAAATGTACATCTTGTGATTCTTTTTCCTCTCGTCTCCCTCGTGCCTCATAGATTGTTTCCTCATATTAGTCTCGTTTTCTCTTGCTTCCTCTCCCCCATTCCTTCCTTCCTTCCTTCCTCTGCCTCATATACAAATGACAACAGTTTGCTAATGAGAGTGAGCGGGGGCTCATTATTCAGTATATCATTAGCATTTAATTGCTCTCTGTTAATCCTAATAACTATCTAGCACAGTTTAATCGTTTGCCACTTTCTGGTCAGACCACAACTTTACTCTCTCTCATAAAGTGTCTCAGAAGGGATTTGAGGGTACGGTATTTGGTTAAACAGTCACATATGAGCAACTATATATCAAGTTAGTTCCTCATTACTGACTATTAGTGGGTTTTGGAGTCAGTGGCGGTCCAAGCTTGAATAGCGCCCCGGGCAAGACCTCTCTTACAAACGGCAATGATTTACATGTCATTATGCCAATGGAAAATCCTTTCACATCGCATTTATTTTGAGGGCCGCCTGTGTGGGGCCGCACGCGTTGCACATACCAGAAATCGTCACTGTTTGAAGTGCCTGTGGTGTTACGCTCTCATTGCAACGTCACTTTGTCACTCTGTCACTCTATCACTGATTTATTTTCAAGCCTTTTCAATGCATATCTGTTTGTGTGTGCCCACGCCTCCTCTTTCCCCATGCTCATCTTCTTCTATAAATTGTGCAGGTCCGATGCAACGAAGATGAGGGAGAGGCTGACAATCCAGCAGGCAGATCTGGCCCTATCATTCATCAGCTTAAATAAGGAGGCAGATTTGCACAAACATATGAGGGGATGAAGGGACAAAATGGGAAGAGAGAGAGAGATGGCGAAACGTGAGATGAAGAAAGAGAGGGGGTGAGCAGTCACCCGACACAATCATCAACTCCCTTCCATCCATCATCTGTCTCAGTTCAAAAACTGTGGCTGCTTGATCAGCATCAGCTCTCTGTGCATTACACAGGGATGTTTTTCAATACCGTGTGCACAATTACATGCGAATGTGAGCCTGATTAACTACTTTTTGTGTCCAACTTTAGTTGGAGGTCACGGAAAGAGATACTGTTGTTTCTGTGCAAGCTTAAAAATGTTTTGAGTTGTCATGAATGGGGACAGGCAGAAGTTGTCATTTGGTATTGATTGCACATCTAAAGAAAACCTTGCATATGAAAAACAACACTTTACTGCATAGAATCCATTCTCATTACAAAGCTTGAAAAAAAAAAAAAAGGTTTGAGCAAAGTGTTACACAGGGGAACACAATTTTTGTTGAATTAGATCTGACAACTGTTTTTAACAAATTTCTGGGTGCAGAATCCAAAACTGTTCTCAGTATTTCTCTATCCCAGGGGTGTCAAACATACGGCCTGCGGGCTGGATCAGGCCCGCAAAGGGGTTTAATCCGGCCCGCGACATGGTAAAGTAAAAAAAAATTGTAAAGTCGGACCAATTAATTAACCAGCCACAATCAAATATATAAATTTGTAATATCACAAGCAGTCCT
Source organism: Festucalex cinctus (assembly GCF_051991245.1). NCBI lineage: Eukaryota > Metazoa > Chordata > Actinopteri > Syngnathiformes > Syngnathidae > Festucalex > Festucalex cinctus. Next base: position 17,292,830 of record NC_135416.1, read on the forward strand.
CAGATGTGTAATGTAACTTGTACACGGAATTGCCCTGGAAGTCATTATTTTACACACATCTTAAAGTTATGGTTTGTTTAAAAAAAAAAAAATGTTTTTCTTTAAATCATAGATCATGTTAAATATGTCACAAATTCAATTACTGGTAACACAAATACATATAACAAGGATAACGTCCTTATAACTTCATTAACTGTGCCATACAATGCATTCTGGGAACTATATATATGCAAAACAGGTAGAATTACCGTGTCCAGAACTTATACCGGCAAAGTGTTGCTGCGTTTACAGTTGAGCTCCGTGATCTAGGGCTGGCCCAAAAATGGCAAAAATCAGTGTATAATTGACGGCAATTTATATATCATTATTTACAGATTCGGCCCACTTCGTAATATATTTTCCTCCATGTGTCCCCTGAGCTTATATGAGTTTGACACCCCTGCTCTATCCTATCGTGTCAAGTTTTTGCACTGTAGAATCTCCGTTTTCTTAAGACATTTGAACTTAAAGGGACACTTTACTTATTGATCCATTTTTAGCAGCAAAAAGTTGCTACTTTTTCAATAATTAATTTGGTGACGTGATTATTTTTTTATGTACATTTAATAACTTTTAAACCGATGTTAAAATGAATCGAACGCCGGCATGTTTGTTACACGTGACTAAATAACCCGGATGTTTACGTCACTAGTGTGTAAACGCTACACGATGGAAGCGCTATGCAACGCAGCCGTGCATCTAGCGTCAAACCCGGAAGGATTAAACCTTATCGCTTCGAGCCAACACAACAAAATAACCCTACCGAAGGAAAGTCTGCCTTGGATGTGAAAGTTGTGGCGCCAGATGGTCTTTTCGGGCACAAAATAAACTTTAATGAACGAGTGAATCAGGCGGTGGGTGAGTGGTGCTCGTGCGGGAGCTGCAGGAATGGACAATCCGCTAATGAATGTGTGCTGTCTGGAAATAAAAGAAATCGAGGATCGGTTCCTTGCGGACAATCTCAACTGCATCCTGGAACATCAGACATTCAACATGGCAATACTAAATAGACATTCTCAGGATAGCTTTGGTTGCGATGAAAGATGTGAAGAAGAAAAGTCTTGGAGGAGCAAATATCCAACAGGTAAAGTGACACACAGCACGAGCAATGCAAAACGTGTGGAACTGACAAACTATTTCAGGAAAAAGAAAAAAATAGTAAAATTATATGTATCGTCGTTACAGCGCCCAACCTCCCCTAGCTGTTTTTTTTTTTCTTTTTTTGCGTAGCGTCCCGATGATGTAAACGAAAGCTTGCAAGAAGGTTGTGTATTAACCGTGTTTATTTATAGACAAAATGAAGTAAGGAAATGCGAGACGCCGTTACCTAGGCTGGTTATCAATGGTTGGGATCCGAACGAAATTAATAGAAATGCAAATGAAACTGGAATGCACCACAGGAAGAACAGCGGGACAGAACACAAATGTAGTACGTCGCACATGCCGATGATAATGACACTAATACACATTCAATAATTTTTTTGTTAAAATAAGATTATGAACATGGTCAATTTGTGAACTATAAACAACTTACGAGCTAATAAAACATAACGTTCGCGCCTGCTTGTCCTTGCCGGGAGGTCGACAGCACTTAGCAAGCCATTTTCTACGCAAATAGTCTTTTTTTTGGGGGGATAACATACCAGTGTGCTCCTCGCGGGTTTTTCCTTGACGACACCTTGCAAAATTTTGCAATACAGTAAGGCATAAGTGACATTTGTGTCTTCCTCGTCGTTCTGTCTGCGTGAACTACTGTTCGCCAAGCGAGTATACACACTTGTTACGTCACCACTTGAGGGCGTTCCAACACGGAAGTACTTCTATGTTGAAAAAAGTTAAATAAATCAATATTGGGGTGTATTCTTCAGCTCTTATGCATGTTTCGTAGCTAAACTAACTATTTACTGCCAATCAAGCCATACATGTAAAATTAAAGGTGCCTTCCTTTAATGTGTATGTCTGTAAATAAAGCACAACAATTAAAATAGTTACAAGCTATGAAAACTAAGAAAAACAGCATAAATGAAATATAACTTACAACTCTATGCCCATGTTTACAAGGTTCAAAAGCTAGCACTAATCCTCTTAATTCCTACTGCGCTAACTTTGTGTTGCAGATACTGTATTTGTAGTATTGCACAAACCTCTCACCGCATTGTCTCAAACTTGTTGCCACGTAGCTGTAAGTCCAATTGCATAATCAGATGTTCTTACTACAGTCAGTCAGTGGAATTTTGATTATCTGGATGTTGGGATGAGTTTCAGCAACGATGTGGAACCCAACGTAGACCCAAGGACTCATGAGCAATTAAGTAGTGTTTCTATTACAAAGTAGCACACAAACTTAAAGGGACATTCAGTGATCTCAAGCACCATCAAGTGGTGAACTTAAAATTCATTCATTAAAAAAAAAATAAAAATAAAAAAAAAATGTCAATAGTATGCAAAAAAAAAAAACAAAAAACAACAAAAAAAAAAAACACGTTTCGCTTAAACCTGCTTTCGCTCGACGATGGTCGTTTGCTCACGCAAATAAGAATTGGTGGTAGGCTTGCGAAATATGGTCTCTCTGAGCCACCGTAGTGTGCGTGCTCTTGCGTGCTTCTAAATGCTATTCTTTGGCCACTAGATGGCGCTAGGCATCACTGATTGTCCCTTTAAAAACACACACAAAAACAAATGTTGAAAAAAAGGGCTGTTAGCAAAAACAAACCAATTATAGTACTAATTACTGCTGCTACAGAGAAAGGAAGGTACTAACTTAAGACCCAAGGACACAACACGAACTAATATGAAGAACGAAGCAGTTAAAAAGAAGCAAAGGCAGTGGGAACAAGCAGTCTGAAAAAATAAACCAGGACCCTCCTTCCTCTATGATCGACTTTAAATAGTATAGCCAATGATTGCCAACAGGCACAGCAAGGAAGCTCCGCCCACCAACACTTGCAAAAGCAACCAGAAGAGAAAACAAAGAATGAATAGGGAGCAAGAACATACAAAGGTGTGCTCGAAAAAAAAAAAAAATCTGTAATTTTGAAACCAACATACAAATTTTCCCCAAATTATTCTCCAGTGTTAACGTTGGGCAAAGTATGCAGTCATCATAACATGCACAATATGATCCGCAATCATTGAGCACATTTGTTTGATATACCGTAAATATCAATAACTTATTTCACAAAAGTGAAAAATCACTTAATAGCTGAATGTTGCCATAGTGTATGATGACAGTGAAAAATATATTGATAGAGCAACCCCCACCACTGATTTAAAAACACACTGACATTTTTGTGCTTCACTGGCTTTGACCTCTTTGATCGTGTTTATTGCTTCCACAAATGTTTTCTGCCCGCTACAATGGGGTTGAAAAACTCATTGCTAGTGCTAGTGAAGGCAAGGTAATGGAAGTAAAAAAGAAAAAAAAAATGTACATATTGTTCTTGTACTGTAGTAGTTTTAGTATCTAGGGATATTTGATACCACTTAAAAAAAAAATCAAAAAAACTATAGCAGTATGAATACTCAACTCTAGAGTAGTCACGATACTAATACAAAGTACTTTTGATACAAAAAAATTTCCCCAAAACACAATGACAGATCATTTTCAAGAAAGAACTATATATTCCAGTATAGAATTTTCCTTTAAAAATCAGGAAATTAATAGTTTCTGATCGAAAAACAGCCACATGATCATGAGTATCCATACCTTATAAATAAGGCTAGGTATCGGCCCAATACCTGATATCGATAGCGACTAGTGTTGTTCCGATACCGATACTGGTATCGGCAGAGGTGCCGATACTGCATTAAAACAGTGGTATCGGTATCGGTGACTACTCACAAGTAACATGCCGATACGATTAATTCCAACGCTAATATAGGATTTTGGATGCAGCATCTTGTGTCTTGCTCATGCACGACATTCACTGGTATGTGACATGCTCACTGCATGCCGATCTAAGATATCCTATTGGTCTTTGAATGCTCTGAACCAATGGCAGTCAGCTTTTTCATGTTGAGGAAAAAAAACCTTAAGTATCGGTATGCTATCGGTATCGGCCGATACTGCAAAGCTGGGTATTGGTATCGGGAGCCAAAAAACGGTATCGGAACAACACTAGTAGTGACCCGTCCCTAGTTTTAACCTTTGGGTTCCTATTCAAGTCATCTTGGTGCTAATCAGTCTTCTATTCACTTCAACATCTGCTCCAGACCGCCACATAATCTTCGCCTAAGTTTCTCAAACTCCACTCCCGCCTCCTCTGAATCAAGGGCACAGGAATGACGCTTACTGCATTGACAACAAACTTTTACCATAGCTCCCTCTTCTCCTCACTGCTTTCCACCCATTTTGCTAATGAGCAACAACAGCACTATTGACCTACTTGTGGTGTTCAACAAAATCTGATCAAAAAAGGCCTCAGGTTGCTTTTTTACCACTTTTGGAGATTAAAAAGATTTAATTCCCCCTGTCCATCCACCAGCATCATTACCATTCCTCCTTGCTCTTTTAATGTCTGTGCTCAGATGTCACCCTGCAAAAACACCTCGCTCTTGCTTTCCCTTGCTCCCTCTCTCTTGGTTGTTTTTCCTTTCTAAGCACAATAAGAATTGTGAACGCACCTGTGCAGATCATTATCAGCAGGACAAAGCTGTTCCTGGAGCAAGGAGAGGAATGAGGAAAGAAGGTCTTGTCAGCCACAGCATGAGAAATCATTGCTTGTTTTCCGATGTTATTTTAGACATGGAACTATTCCGCTTTAAAGTCAAAAGTTAGGGGTCACTTAAATAAAAAAAAAGTTTTGAGCATTCTTTCACAAAACATATTCTAAAGTCAGAATGGTTTATTATTATTATTTTAAATTAAAACACTTTTGTGATTTCATCAAAGAATCCTCAATTATTGCATTACTGCCTTGTGGATATTCGAGCTGTCAGCAGTATGAGGTAAACAAGAATATTGACTCATGCACCATCCTCAGGCTGAATTTGTTTCATGAGCAGTCACAACACAGTTGATTTTCATTTTCCTTTATTTTGTGGTTACTGTCACTTTTTGGCAACTTTGCTTTGAAGCGAGTAGTTCACAACACAGCATGATACCATTTTTTTTTTAATGGGGTGGGTGGTGGGCCTGACAGGTTTCATAAATTATTTTTAATGGCCATTTTGACACTTTAATAAAATCCACAAATGTTGATGCTCCAGTCACTCAACTCATCTATGCGAGGACTTATTTTAGCACAAATGTTGACACAACAATGCAAGATGTCTCTAATTAGATCAAACGTTATGCCATCTGGCCCAAATGTGTAAACGTGATTGAATGCTGTCCTGATAGATATCTGCTAGAGCTTTAAATAGGTGATCTCTAACACCCCCTATGATTGTAATTACTCCAGACCCCATACTGGGCTTCAGATGCTGCAGGGGGCAGAGCGACTGTTTGCTTTGTGTGGTGTTTGGCTTCGTGGATGCTGTGCACTAATAGAACACTATGACCCAAGGGGGTCCGCTAACAAAAACATAGAACTGACAACAATATAGCTCCCTATGAGGTGCATGTCATTTTCAGAAAATGAACATGTCTTCAAGTTGTTTCTCTCATTTCAACCAAACAGGCTTGTCCTCATTAGCAAGGAAGTGCCCATTAAAACAGAATCTACTGCAGTTCCTTGCAACAGGCTGCCATTTGTAGTGATTATACAATATCAAATTTTGGGTAACTATGGCAGCAATACTTCAAGCTACATTAGCTCTTTTGGTCAAATTAGACTAGAGGAAAAAAATAAATTCATCAAATATGCTCTAATTTTCCTGCGACCCTTGTGAGGAATAAGAGGTCAAGAAAATGGATGGTTGGATGGATGCTCTAATTTTCTTACAATTGCGATATGGGTGGTTGCACGCTGACATTGAGCTTCCTTACATGTTTCTAAAACATTCACATTAGGTTCATTGAAGACTCAAAATCAGAAATGGGCAACCTTTAAAGGACAAAATATGTGCATAGGGTCTGTCTATTTTTATTTTTTTTAATTGAACCAATTTACAAAAAAAGTATCTTATTATAAGCATATACAGCAAAAGAGCCACTCGTCAGTATTGGGTAGTAAAGTTCGTCCTGGTTGTATGTGGATACAGAGATCACACTAATCCAATATTTATACAACTAAAATCTTTAAAATTGAATGAACTGATGGAGTTTAACCACCTTAAAATAATGTATAAAGTCCATCATGAAATGTTACCAATTAAAGGTAAAATGAGTACAAATTAAGAGGAACAGATTTTTATTTTATTTTTTCCAAACCTAAATATAGAATAAAACAAAAAGAACGATGTATTTCCACTCAAGGTAATGGAATAAGGAATAATCTGCATTAAAAAACTAAATCATTCCATCTGTAATTTTTTAAAAATGTATAAAAGCACAATTACTGGAAATATATATTGAATATATGTTGAATTGTTTTTGTTTAATTGTTATATTGAAAGCATCTTAACTGTCATTTATTTTGTGTTGATCTTTTTTGGGGGGGAGGGGGGTGATCAGGGGCAGATATAAGTTTTACTTCTTTCTGTCCCCTTTTATTTATTTTTTTAAAGAATGGAATGAAAAATTTGAATTGAATTTTGGTGTTTTCACAGATGTGTGCAGTACAAATGGAAGGTTTACCCCATTGTGGGTGTGAACACAGCTGATTAGGCCAATGGAAACGGCTCCTATCCCTTTGAATTCCGCACGTGAGAGGCGCAGTCTTTCACGTGACAGAAGTAGAAGTTGACTCAATAGAGTCAATGCAGGAGATCATAAAGGATCCGCAAGCAGACCTGTTGGTGTAAAGTGTGCTAGCGCCATCACAAAACTCCACTGTCTAGTGGGCACTTGCAGGCGTAAAGTTTTGTATATTTTCAGCCACCAAATTGTCAAGCATGCCAGGGGCTACAGAAAACATTTTTATTTTCAAAAACGAATTGTGGGGCACTCTGAAGGTGTCCACAAACCGGATGGATGAAAGCAATGTGGGTTTTGCTTATGCCATGTGACAATTCAGTCACCATGGTCATGTAAATAAGGAAACCATTTCATCAAAATACAACCATTATACCGCAATGAAATCTGGTATGACTATTGGTAATTTGGTTGAAAATATTTTTTTACTAACGGCATCTGTGTTTCTTAGCAAGTATAGTTGTGATTGTGCAATCATGAAAGGGGTTATTTAAGGATGCAGTAACTTGAGCATCTTGTTAGAAACCATCATCAGCATCGATTCATGCACTCAGTACCCATTTCAGGAATTGAACCTCTTTGCGCCTGTGAACAACTTGTTTATCTGTGAAGTGCCGTTTAAGGTCTTCTGGGGATAAACGAAAAAAAAAAAGCAATATGCTGGGAACAGGCACTGGTCACATGGTACCTACTCTTAAAATAGGTAGTGTTTACTTCCAAAGTCCCTCCACATTTAGTAAAATGTTACTGAAACCTGAGACCTCACCTGCTTGATAGGGTAGATTTGATAATATTCTAATAATATTTTCAACGAGTAAGATGCCGGTAAAAGATGGATAACTAGAAAAATGTGTGCAGAAATTTTGCATGTGACTGCTGACTCTTGCAAGGTGGAAAGCCACATGCACCGGACAATTTGCCAAATCCTGTTGAAATCAAGTCACTTCCTGTTGAAATCAGGGCACTTCCTGATGAAATCAGGTCAGTTCTGGGTTACTTCCTGTTGAAATCAGGCTACTTCCTGTTGATTTTAGGCCACTTCCGGGTCACTTCCTGTTGAAATCAGGTAATTTCCTGTTGAAATTAGGTCAGTTCTGGGTTACTTCCTGTTGAAATCAAGTCACTTCCTGTTGATTTTAGGCCACTTCCGGGTCACTTCCTGTTGAAATCAGGTCACTTCTGGGTCACTTCCAGTTGAAATCAGCTCACTTCCAGGACACTTCCTACTGAAATCAAGTCACTTCCTGTTGAAATCAGGTCAATCCCAAGGTGCTTGATTTGTGGATCTTTTCACCCCTTCTCCATTCATTCCTATGGGAATTTTTGGCGGGCTGTTTTGGGAATTGCGTCACCATGGTAACTCAGAATTAAAAAAATAAATAATAATAATTCCCAGCCGAGTGAGATCGAGCCGCATTTTTTTATGCCTCATTTGTGCTGGTACGTTCAACGTTTCGGGCTGCATTTTGTCTGAAAAATTCCGGTAAATAAAGAAAAATAATGAACACCGTTTTCTAGGATAGGAATATGTGCCTGCTTTGGTTCGCAAGTGGTAGCTCCGCTACTGCTTTCCTCCACAGCAGTCACATATAAAAGAGCTCTGAACATGCTAAGTTGGTTCAATATATGGTGGCCCACGGAAGACGTCATTTGCTGTAATCCATGTGGTCTGGGGTCACTGACAGGGTCCACAAGTCTGGTGATATTTTGGAAGGCGGTGATGGAATCAGGTGTAAGTTGACAAAGAGAGTGGCGTCTCAGGTGAACCTGAGGTCACTCAACTCAGAAGAAAGAAGAAATTGCAACACTGAGCACTGTTGACCGGCTTGTCCAAACCCCTGAAAAATAACAACATCCTAACACAGCTTCGGCTAAAGAATTACATGAAATATATTTTCAATAATCTGAAAAATGTTAAATATCAAAGTGAACCCGACAATTCTTCTTTAGTACTATTGATTCATAACTGCAGCGTGCCTTGGAATGACGAAGCAGGACGGCCTCTCAATTTTTTAGTAGTATCAAGTATTGATTTATTATTATTATTATTATTTTTTGTGCTTCCTAGTCCCTCTCAGTCTGAAATGTTAAACGTACTCTTACAGAACACTCCTCAATAGCTAATTAAAAAGTTCTGCGCTTTTCTATCGTGTTTTAAATGGGGGTGCCACTCCACTACAAAAGGTATATTATAATATATTTATTACATTTGGACTGAGTATGTGCCTGGTAAGCTTCATAGAACATACTGTAGTAGTGGTAGTAGTAGTAGTAGTAGTAGTAGTAGTAGTAGTAGTAGTAGTAGTAATAATAATAATAATTATCAACGCTCAGGTTTACAGACATTACACACATATGCATATACACGCACACACCGACAATCACTTCAATGGTAGATGAAGTTTGGGTGTAAGACTTTATAACGTTAAAATACAAGCAAACTGCTGAGTACAGATAAAATTTTGGCTGGAAAATAATGAGAAGCGCAATTCAGGGAAACATGCATAAGACTCATAAATCCTAGTATATTTATAGCAGTGTATTTTGAATTGCAGTGTCACATTAACACGCACACACGCATGCAGAGTAGAGGTACCCTACGCCTGCTGTTAAATAATGCAATGACTTTGAAATTGGAGGGACTCCTATTATATTCTCTGTGTATGTGTGTCTTCGCTTCTGTCTGTGAAAAAGCTTTGCTCTTTATGAACAGACTTGGTTTTAAATGTGACTCTTTTGCGTACATCAACGTTTACGAGTCCATATATTCTCCTTCTTTTCTTTTCATTCCTAAGTGTATACAGTTCTGTAATTAGCACTTCCTGTTCTTTTTGATGTGCTAATATTAAGAAAAGGCTTTTAAAATGTTTCTCACTCAACTTGTGATGCCTCTAGTGCCCAATTAGGTGGCTTCTTTCAGCAACCTTCACATAGAATATAGCCATCGCGCTTGGCAGAAAATAACCTTTTCAGTCTGGAACTGTCTGGATTGGTGCAGACGAAAGTGTGTTGCAGGTCCTGCCAATATCTAGCAACTTCGCAAAGCCATTGAAGAGGAGTGGGCCACAACAGGCCACAAGAAACAACCTGATTCAAGTCAAGTTGTGTATTTTGTACAGCTTTTAATCACAGAAGCGTCTCAAAGGGCTTCGCAAGCCCATAGTTGACAAATATTAGCGATATCTCGTGATCTAAAAATGGGCAAGAAAAAACTCAAAAACCCCATATGAGGAAAAAAAAAAGAAGAAACCTGATCAACCCAATACATAAGAGAAGTGCTGCACTGAAGTGAGCCAAATGGTGCTCCCGCCTGATTAGTGCTGTCACTATCGTATATTTTTTAGAATAGATTCATCTATTGATTATTCAATTGTATAATGGACTAATCTGATTTATTTAAATTTTGCATTAAAGTGTATTACAAAAGCATTTTATACCCCAATTACTGTTTATTTACTTTGTATTCGTATAGTGATTTAAAAAAAAAAGGGGGATTGATGTACTATGTTACCGGTTTGCTCATTGTTTTCCAAAGTAAAAACAGATGTTTGCAAATGTCTTATTTTGTTCAAACACAGAAGATAATTAGTCTTATTTAATGAAGGACTACAGAAATACTGTTGGTATTCTGAAATCAGAGGATTTGGACCATTTTAAATTAAATAATGGCTCCAAACAATTACTTGATTATTAAAATAGTTGTTGATTACTTTGATAATCAATTACTTGTTGATTTATCGATTAATTTTTACAGCTCTGCACCAGATACCGACCGGCAGGGGTCACCAACTCCGATCCGCGAGTGCCCCTATCTATTCTGCATGTTTCCCTCTTCCAACACACCTGACTCAAATGATCAGGATCTTTATCGGGCTTTTGCAGAACTTGCTAATAATGATTTGATTCAGGTGCGACTAGTTTTATGCCACCTAAGACTCCAAATACAGTAAAATTGGAAATTTTACAATGGCCTTTTATTGTTGGCAGCCTGAGGCACACCTGTACAATGATGTTGTTATCTGAGTTGCATTTTAACATGCTGCATCTGTGAGGTGGATGGATTATCTTGGCAAACGAGAGGTTTTCACTTATATATATTTAGACAGATTTTTGAATAATATTTGAGAGAAAGTGGTATTTCGTGTACAAAGCCTTTGATCTCAAAGTTAAAGAAATGGGAGCAAACTCAAGTATTGCATTCTTTTTTTTAAAGTGATATATTCAAATAGTTGAGGGGAATGGAGAGAGAGTGTGATGAAAAGAGTTTCCTGCCAAACAGATGTTCATCAGTATTTCAGAATGTTCCTGTGAAGCCATTAGACTACATTACCAAGCGCTCACTAATTATGGAGGTGCATGGGGAATTGAGGGGTAATGCACTCAGCCACAGCCAAAAACACACCATGCACATTCCAATTATGTGAAATGTAAATACCCCTATTCAAACGAGTAAACATTCTCAAACAGAAAATCTTTCATAAAGCTTGTAAGGGTGTGTGGCTTCAGCCAGTCAGATGCAAAGTTGGGCCTCAGCACCAGGGTTATTGTAGTTTTGGAATTTTCATTTTAGTTAGTTTTTATTTCATTTTATTTTATTTTTTATTTAGTTAGTTTTAATTAGTTTTCAGGGTGATTCTGTTAGTTTTTATTAGTTTTAGTTAATTAATAAATGCTTAGTTTGAGTTTAGTTTTAGTTAGTTTCAGTATTAGTTTTAGTTTTAAAAGATGTGTATTGTGCGCAATATTTAAAAAACACCATGGGAGAGACGTCATCTGAAGGTGCTTTTCTATTTGCTGCTGCTAGATGTCAAATGTCCTTGTTATGGCGCTTAATATCAAAATAAATCTACCATACTTAAATTCACATTTAAAATCATCCCTAAATGGCCATGAATTAAATTAATTACCAAAGACTAAAACAACGGACATTTTTGCTATGATTAATTAGTTTTAGTTAGTTTTGTAAACATAAAATGTACTTTCAGTTAGATTTCGGTTTTTAAAAAGCATTTTCGTTTTTATTTTATTTCATGAATAAAATTGTTTTCTGAATTTTAGTTTTATTTTTTTCCATTAGTTTTAGTTAACTAAAACCTCGCACCAAGCAGTTTAGAAAATAAATAACTTAGACTTAAACTTAAACTAGACTCATGACACCGTGGATGGAAATTACTGCCTTAAAATACAAAACCTTGTATCGTCGTTTCAGCTCCTCTCCATCCCTCCTTAGCTTCTCAAATGCTCTCCATTTTGTCAGGCTTAGTCCTTGCTCAGCACATTCACTTCACTGACCTCCGCCTTCTTCCTTTCTCGTTTCGCCCAGCACCTGTCAAATTCGGTGGTCGGGCCTGTGGTAAGCAGCAGTATGGTTTTTATTATCACCTGCTGAGTACACACTGACCTTGGACATTATTCACACACAATGGATGGAGCTGTCCACACCCAGGAGCACAGCAACTGTGGAGGGCTGCTGTAAAATATTCGCTTGTGCGCGTGTGTATGTGTGTGTAAGAAAAACAGGCGGCGAGATGGAGGGGGACAGAAAGAGTGAGTGGACTAATTTCATACGAGCATAGGTGTGAATATGGAATTTGGAGAAATGAATCCATGGGAGGTAGATGATTAAGAATGCAATACAGTGGTCCCTCACTACTTCACGGTTCACTTACTGACTATGTTTACATGCAGGCAATAACCCTTTTAAAACCAATATTCAGATTTTGTAAGGCCATGTAAACACCCGCAATAAACGGAATATGCTCTTATTCGGGTTTTAAAAGCCCGAATAAGACCCCTGGGGTATCCCTTTCATAACCGGAATTCTTGCTCATATACACACATTCGGAATACCTCGATCGAACGGGCATTGTTTTCCGCTGTGCGCACATTCACTATTTTCTTCTTCTTCGCTTATTTGATTCGCAATCTTGGTCAATGTAGTCACGGCTTGTATGCGCAGCTCCGTCCTACTAGCTAAAGGAACCTCACTTGAATACATTGATTTCTCTGCTGCGTTTTGACGTTATTTTGTGACTCTACGGCAAAAATGCCACAGTTTGTGCCTATATACACGTACAGTAAATAGAATTATATAAGACTGTGCTTCTGGCATGCAACCCACCGGAAATACTAAAGCCAGTTGTAAAGTTCGATGGGACCTTTCACTGGTTCTTTAATCTTGAATGCTCGCTATACTAATAATAACAACCAGGAGACTGCAATTCTCAGTTGAACTATTTACTGGATGCCAGAAACACAGATACACAGCTGTGGAGGCTTATCTACTGAACGCGGAACAAGGCTTGCCCCAATCAAAATGGTCGCTAATCTTATACTACCTTGGCCGTCCACCCCCACTAGGGACGGCCTAGCCAAGCCAATGTAAAAATGTGTGACCTGATGGTCTTAACTGGTTTCTGCTGTATAAACACACATTTAAACATGTTACTTCAATTGTTTCAGAAACCGTAATTCCAACCTTTACCCGAATATTTTCTGCATGTAAATGTAGTTATTTATGAGTCACTCTATCGCAGATTTTTATTTGGGTCCATAACATCGCTAGATTCACTGTAGCACCATTGCAAAGGAAAGTGCATCAAATTATTTATAACATTTCAATGAAAATAAGCATTAAATGTGGAGCCCAAAGGTTTGACTGTTTTTGTTTGGAAACAAACCATTCAAAATGGACTCTGCCCTGCTGCCTCCTGCTCTTCGATTGGATGGAGAAGTAAACATTGACTTTCCACTGTTGGCAAATCACAATGAAATGGCAAAATACAGGCTTGGGCCGTGGTGGCTGAGGACAAAATCACCATCACACATTAACAGAAAGCCCAAAGGTGTTGATTGAGAATGAATTCATGTGTACACATTCCGTGTTTATCTACTTTTTATTTCTAAGTGAAAACTTTGGACTCCACCTTTAATATTCACACGCATAAGCATAAAGTGCAATAGAAAAGCTTACGGTATTGCTGCTTGATATTTCAACGTCAAAGGCAGTGTATTTCATTTCCATACTGCTCCGTGATGGCGGACGTGTTGCTCCACTCACAAACGTCGGCGGCATTGATGGAGTGGTCCCTGGAAAATGGATATACACATGTACTTTAAATTGTACTTTTTTGCTTCTAAAATAAACGTCCTGTTTTAGAAACAGTGACATGTAAGGAAAAAGCCATCATTTGTAATTATGCATAATAAAATTATCATAAATAAGCAGTTTGTAATGTAAAATGTATTTATTCATATTCATGAATATTACGTTATCTACTATAAAATTAAACTACATAATGTAAGTTAGTTAAGTTACTGTATGCAGTATACAATTACTTGGCTAACGTTATTTAGACCTAAAAATAAGGAGGGAAAAAGCTTCATAGACACTGAGATAATCTCTGGTCTGGGCATTTATTACACTTTCATTCATCTACATTACAGACTGGCATAAAAGTCTTTGCAAACACACGTATCAACCGCAAAAACGTGATTTAGCACTGTACTCTGATATTTATATTTGAGTACTAAGCTCAAATAAACAGATCTTGTAATTGACGTTTCATATAGTCGTTCGTGTCTGATATATAAAATAACAATCCATCTGGATCACTCGATCTATCTATCTATCTATCTATCTATCTATCTATCTCTTTTATGTAATGATGACATATACATTTGGCAATGTACTGTTTATTTGTTTATTTATTTATGTATTTATTGCAACAACTAAACTGCATTTGAAAAAATAATTGAGAAACTGAAAATCAGTCAGGCAAATAGGGCAATAACATCCATTCGCTGCGCTACAGTGCACATGCTATCATGTTATTATTTTGCAGTTAGTAAACAACTCTAGGTGTATTGTGATCCCTCTTTAGACCTTTGTATGCATGTTGTGCTGGGAAAATAGAGACAGACACAATTAGATTTGTAATCTGGATGCAAACAAAAGTTTAATAAATGAGATTTTCTCTACCCTAGAGACACTCAAATGGAAAAGATAGCGCCAAACAGTCTTGAGTGATAGGGGGAAATAAAGCACTTGAATATAATTACATTTCCGAAATATGAAGGTTATATCCAGTCCATGCACGCACAGACATGCACACGTACGCACACACAAACTGGACTCTGCAGGAGGCATGCAATGTTTATTTTATTGCAATCAAATGCCACTGTCTTGGCACTGTGAAATATTCTGTGCTTTTACAGGTGTTCAAAAGAATTGGAATTGTGAGACTGCGGCAGGCTGCCAGCTAAACATTAGTCAGTCTGTTAATATGAAATACAGTAATACATTGAAGGACAGGAAATCTGGCGATCATACTCAATTAAGCACAATAGAAAATGGATGGAAGATGAATGGGTGGATTTAAATTCTATGTGAGAGGATTTATAAGGAGGGTAAATGCAGTGAGGATATTTAAAAGTCTACACAAGACCCCTAAACTCAAGCTGGTTGGATAAATCCGGCAGATACAAGGAATAACAATATCCAATATCTCCGTGCAGAAGACTGCAAGTCAAAGTATTTATTCACATATAGGGTATAATAATATATTTTATTTGTGAGTGGCAGCACCTTTCAAGATCAAGGATACTGTACGTCAAAACAAAATAAAAAGAAAAATACAGGGCAATGAAGTTAAAGCATTGAACACAAACTGTATGTTTTAAGTTTAGATGGGACTATAATCAGAGAGAGGTCAGGTGGCAAAGAGTACAGCAGCTAAAAGTTCTGCTCCCTGTGGTACAGTCAGAGGGACGGAGGAGGAGGACCTGAGCCTGCGGGCTGAAAGTGGCGATTCGGTCAGACAAATATGGAGAGGCGATGACGAGAAAGGCCTTGAAGGTGTAAAGCAGGAGATGAAAGTGGATCGTCTGCTTCACCGGGAGGCATGGAGAAGTTCTTGGAGGATGGAAATATATATATTGAATATTTAAGTATAAAATTAATGGAACAATTTTGTATGTGTGTGTGTATAATTTATTTGGATGTAACTATTTAAGGTGACAAATGTTATAAATATGCAGAAAAGTGGCTTTCAAAAATCCACGCCTGTTTTTTTAAACACTGTTTAAAACAAAATGTGACAAAATATTGCTGTTATTGTTTTTGCAAACATTCCTAACATTTTCTCCTCTGAATGGCAAATAATATGCAATGTTTCCACACATTATGTTGTCATTCCCCTACAGCAAATGTTCATGTGGTCTTCACAATATTTACTAAATTAATAGTTACTAGTATAAAATTTGTTTGGCTATTGTTGATGCTGTGATTTGTTGAGCTATATTTTTTTTTATCAACAAGCCCTACTACTGTTTTTCAAATGATAACAATGAATTGTTTCTTGCCAGCAAGAATAAAGGCAGAATTTTACTACAAAGGCAAAAATAAAAAGTTGTTGCCATGTGGTTTGGCCTCTGAAAGTTCACCAACAAACATGGGGTCTGTTTTGGGTTACACATACTGTAGGTTTCTTGACACCCTTCTGTGTACAAAAGGAAAAAATGTTTTTGTCGTCGCTGACCGTGGTTTGTGATCGTTAGAGAACAAATCATAAGAGTCAACATCAGCAGGGACAGTCTGTGCTACATACAGAAGACGAGGTTGAAAACGGGGAGAAATGGACACATGCCTGAGCTTCATCTCAGTTGGGCCTCAAAATTAGTTGCGCTACAGTTCAGCGGGAACACTGATGTTTGGAACAACACAGGGCTGTCATGGGGTACGGTTAGTGAATGACTTTTCTGTTCAGTGGAATTGTAAACGTTTATACAATACACACAGCCAGCACACACACAAGAGTTTGAAGAGAGTCAATTGGTGGCTACTTTGGAGAAAGTCACCAGAGTACCGGCCAGGGCAGTACCACGCACAGCCCACAATCGCACAGTACAAACACTAACAACATGTGCTTCCTGCGGGGCTTTCAACATTAGCAGGCTTCTTTTTAAGGGGGATGTCACAAGAAATTAAAAGCAGAAATGTGACATGAGGGATGAGTGACTAAAAGTTTGCATGGGCAGAAACAAGTGCAAAGTTGATTGCTCACACAAACAGATAAGCAGAGGTGGGTAGAGTAGCCAAAAATTGTACTCAAGTAAGAGTAGCGTTACTTCAAAATAATATTACTTAAGTAAAAGTAAAAAGTAGTCATTAAAAAATTTACTCAAGTAGAAGTAAAAAAGTATTCGCTGAAAAGAATACTCAAGTACTGAGTAACTGCTTGAACATTGATGTATTTTTTAAAAACAATGTAATCAGACAGACAAAAATATTCATTTTGTTGGGGTGAACCCTCTGTTGACACAAAAAATATCAGGATATGAGTTTACAGGCGAGTAAGCCATTGAAATCACACGTTCAGTTTAATTTGCAAAGTTAAATTAAGTTAACAATATTAAGAGTAGGATTTCAGATGATTAATGTATTAAATCAGAGTGTACACCTGAAAATATTGTGGTCACTACATTTCTGTAAATACCCATCCAACAGAACAATTAGAAACTTGTACATTTTAGCCTAAATCTTTTTTGTTTACATATGCTATCATTGCTACATTGAATAAGTATGGCTTAACGTTGATATGTTTTCTACCAGGTTCTGGCATTACATGGAGTCAAGTATTTATCTGTTACCAAAACTATCTTTACCGTTAATAATTTGTGACACTTAGTGGCTTCTGCCAATTCATGCCTCCATATAACATGTATCGTGATCTGTTTCATTTATGGCAACAGTAAACAAAGTGTTTGCAAAAGAGTCTATGTGAAAAGGTCCTTTTCAACACTTGACAAGACAAATACCTCATTCACTGCCATTGATGGAAAAAGACGTCAAATGATGCATTTTTGCTGGGCTGGCAGTGAATGTGTTATCTGCCGAAATACAGCAAAAGGGGAATTTAGGTCAAACTTACCGTGACATGTTAACTCAGGTTCGATGTGGAATTTTTATATGCCGAAATATCCGTTTGTTTCGGCAGACAAATAAGACACCGCATTATAAAGCTGTTATTCCGCATGGCGTGTAAGGTAAACGTGCTAATTATTTGAGGTCATGGGTGTTCAGCTTCGTCCTCTCCCGCTGTCATGTTCCAAATGCCGACACTTCTGTGGTCATATAACTGCATTGTTACGTCTGATTGGTAGAATGTTAAGGGAAGGAGTCGCCATGTGATTATTGTTGCTACGTCTGATTGGTGAAACACAGTCATGTGGCAGAACCGCTGTTAGCGTCTCTGGTAAAGATAATGAACAAAAAAAGGAGGGAAAAAAAGTAACGACTTTAGTGTTGCCAAATATTACGGAGCCCCTAAGGTGACATGGTAGAAAAAACAACAACTTTGCGTTCCCTCGCAAAACATTTTGCGTTCCCTCGCAAAGGTTGCGAGAGAACGCAAAGATTGCATGCCTTCGCAAAAAACTTTGCGTGCCCTCGCAAAACATCTTTGCGTTCCCTCGCAAAGTTTGTGAGGGAACGCAATCTTTTCGTTCGAACGCAAAGTTGTTTTGCGAGGGAACGCAATCTTTTCGTTCGAACGCAAAGTTGTTTTGCGAGGGAACGCAAAGCTGTTTTTACCATGTCACCTTCGCTGCGGCGTAAACACTTCCGGGTCATCTTCCATGTGAACAAAAGCGACGTGTATACAAAGCAGTGGAAAAATACATGCTCCATCCTAGTCGCTTTGGGAAAGCTTTCCCACTGTTTTGTTTCATGTTTACAAACGTTCCATCCTCGTCGCTTTTGTTCACATGGAAGATGACCCGGAAGTGTTTACGGCGCAGCGAAGGTGACATGGCAGGCGAAAAAAACAACTTTGCGTTCCTTCGCAAAACAACTTTGCGTTCCCTCGCAACGCAAAATGTTTTGCGAGGGAACGCAAAGTTGTTTTTTTTTCTACCATGTCACCTTAGGGGCTCCGTAAAATATAGCGGAGTAAGAGTAGTGATCCTTTTCAATCAGGATCAGGAGGGATGAGGTGAGGCGGGGGGGAGACGCGCGCTCTGCAGACGTGCCTTAGCCAAATCTACTTCCGGGGAGATTGTGCGCATTTGCCGGCTGGCGCTGGGACAAAGACTGAGCAGTGAGCACGTCGTGCCCCTTTAATGGGAGCCACCAAATGCCAAACCTCGATCCAGGATGACACAGTTGACATCAATGGGAATCCTGAGTCCACTGGTTATGTTTACAAGTGAGTGGCAAACTTTTATTTTAATTAGTCAAGCCACACAGCACGGATGAATTGTAGCAATCCACAGTATGCTGTTAACAGACCCAAGCAGTCACACATACACAACAACAACTAAGCAGCATAAAATTATTTATCACTAAAGCAGTTGCAGTACAATGTGAGTTGAATTCTCTTTTTTATTGCCAAGTTTGTTCATGTTGATGACTGTCACTAAGTTCTAATAAAAAAAAACAGCACTTTACACATCCTTTTGGATTGATATTCTGCTTAGTTTTTCACTGAACCCATATGTTGTTTCTGTATATCATCGACATAACTCAACCTTATTTCTAAATCACTTTAAAACATCAATTGCTGCATACAAAGTGCTGTGCATGGAATAGAAATTAGTCTTTTCGTAGACACAAGTGAAATAAAATAACTAGTGCTGTCAAACGATTACAATTTTTAATCTGATTAATCACACTTTTTAATTTTGATTAATCACGATTAATCAGCTAAATTATTTGCTTAATATAAAATAAATACAAAATACCGTAATATTTTGACATTAACGCATTTTATTATCTGAATGTCATTTGCAAACATTGATTAAATGCATGTACGCAATTGCATGCATGCGTGTATTGTTCAAAACGTAACAGCATCATATCAATTGGGTGCAATTAAGCAATTATTAATTAAACGGAAATTACTTTTGTTTTATCTAAAGTCCCGTTGGGGTGTTTTTTAAAGCGAAATTTACCACCGAGCACACCAACTGGAGTTACTCCGCTCATTTTGGAACAACAGGCGTAGGAAATGCCGTGCATTGACCTAATCACGGACCTGCGCAGCCTTCAATGTAACCATCCGCGGTTACGTTCAAGGCTCAAGTGCGGTAAAAAAAAAAAATAGTGCGATTAATCTGCGTTAATACGTGATTAATGCGACATTTTTCTGTGATTAATTAATCTATTAACGCTTTAACTTTGACAGCCCTAAAAATAACACAAAATAAAATTAATTTGAGTAAATATAAGTAGATAAGTATACACACAAATAAAATACTAAAAAAAATAAATCTTTATAAGTATATAAATAAAATAACACAAAATACAGAAGGCACCATAAAAAAAGTAAAATGATGTGAAGTCTCATGCTGAGTCAAAGATCAAAGAATAGAGATGTCTGGCAAAAATGAAAGGAAATTTTGTCCATATCGTACAGCCCTAATCCAACATGCAAATTAAGGCAACTGCTCGCCAATTCCAGATAGAAGGGGCTGGGTCACAGAGTCATTCATTCGGACATAATTGTTTACAGAAGTGAAGAGTGGATTTGTTTCAAATGAACTTTTGAGTTGAATAAATGCAAAATGAACTACACATTTTTTTTTTCAGTTTGTCTTTTAGATTTCAGAATGAACTGCCGCTTTTAAGTGAACACTTTTGCAGTTGTCACAATGCCGCTGTTCAACCTGATGAACATTAGATTTAGGTTGATAAAGTGTGCCCCCCCCAAAAAAGGTAATGCCCCCCTACAATTTCTTTCTGGTGACGGGTCTGTTTGAAAGTATGTCACACAGAAGTGACGTCATCTAGCAGCAGCCAATAGAAAAGCACCTTCAGATGACATCGCTCCCACGGTGTTTTTTAAATATTGCGCACAAGTAATACACATTTAACAAAAAAACTAATACTAATACTGAAACTCACTAAAACTAAACTAAGACTAAGCATTTATTAAAGAACCAAAATGAAAAATTCCAAAAATATAATAACCGTACTGCCATATTACAAATAAATTGGTTTATATACTGTAGCATTTTTCTAAATATGCAAACACACAAATAAATTATTTGTACAATTTTTAGGACTAAACACAATTTCTCTTGATAACATTATGTGGCCCTTGTGTCCTTCTGATTTTCTGTATGTGGTCCTCAAATGAAAAAGTTTGGACACCCCTGTAATTGTGCTTTTGTTGATATCAAGCCACAGTCAGGTAGACCAAGAATGATTTTAGCCACAACTGTGAGGAAGAGTCTTCACGATGCCAAGAAACCCCTCAAGCAACTCCTGCTGGAATACAGGATTCAGTACAAATAAATGTGATGCGGCTGTTTCAAGAAGCACAACAAAAAGGTGCTTGAACAGAAATGGGCTGCCAAAAAGTCATTACAGTTACTGCGCAAACGTCACAAAACAGCCCACTTACAATACGTCAAACAGCAGCTAGGCAAGCTTCAAAACTTCGGGATCAAGTCATTTGGGCTCATTAATAACAAAATTGAGCTTTATAGTCACAATCATAAAAGCAATGTATGTAAGTGATTTGTCTAGACTTGGTCTACATCTTCCAGTTCCAAAATCTTATTGGTACCACTGCTTTTCATCTTTTCACTGCTTTTGTGCCTTGCACTCATTCGTCTTTGCCTTTTTCTATGTCTTTTTTTTTTTAAATATATATATATTTCTCCTTTATGACTCTCAGCAACTGAATTGAAGCTTTTGGTGCTTGTGACTGTTTTTCAAGAAATGTCTCTCCTCCTTATTGTGTAACTGGAGGTAGCTAGTTCTGAATCACTTTCATTCATATGCAATTCAGAGGCATGGCGGTATAGAAATAGTTAGCAGAAATAATCACCTCCAATCTCCTTGTTGGTAAAACACATTAAAAATCGAGCCAAAGTATTGGCAAAATGTATAACTTGAGGACATGGTGTGATATAAGACGGAGAAAGACAGTGCTAGTTTCCAGTCTGTAGGCTACATCTTGTCAATTGTAATAATGAATGAATGAGCTGACTTCATACTCGGCAGTCTAATTACATTTTACCGCAGGGGCAGTCATAGTGGCATTCTCATAATTCCTAATTTGCAGTTGCACACACAACACCACTCACGCACACGCATCAATTACATTAAATATTTTGTTTGACTTGGCCTGTTTGTCATTTTACCTTCTCTTCTACTTCTCTGTAAGTATAACAATGGCTGAACTGAGAAGTGACAGTTCCCTCAGCCTTTTAGCCGAAATTATGAAGTACATAAAAAGACAACTGTGCTTCAGTTCACTTTTGCTGGCAAAACTAGCTCGACAAAGCCACAGTGGGCCATGGGTCATTTTCTCCCTCTCTTCACAGTTTTGCAGTCTCGAGTTACTGGAGGAGCGCATCACAGTTAATCTAGTTTACTTGGGAAATTGTTCAAATGTTCGGCCCAATACAAAGCCGCATCCACTCTGTGAGCAACAGCAAAAGCGCAAGTGCTGTATGTCTCCTGACCATACAACTTGATAAGTGCAGCCTTCCTTTGGTCCATTTTTGATTTTCCTTCAACAGTCGTGCGCCAACACCCAGGGAACAATTTAAGAGATAGATGGGCAAGAAAAGGTTTTTGCTTTTATTCCATCAAATCCTCCACAGGGCCATATATCTGTCTTTCCATACTTTTGCTATATGTCTGCCTATCAGCTCCCAGGATGTTTGTGAACACATCAAATTCAGACAGTGTTATTTCACGGCTATCCCTGTGGTTATCTGGGAGATTTCACTTTGACCCTACAACAGGAGCAACCTTTGTTACATTAGCTGAAACTCCGAAAGTTTTTTCCCCCCCCTTCGGGTCAGATTTTTGTACAGGACTGCACCCCTAATTGGAAAGCAAGTTCACTGATGAGTTGAGAGCACCACTTCTTTCTAATGAGACACATACTGTACTTTGGAGCAGACAACCTCTGGCAAAGTGTACAGCACTGTTCACAAGGTAGAAGTTCAGCGAAAGGATTGTACTCTGAGATCATTTACTAGTCATTGTGGGAAAAGTGTGAATAATTAGCAGAAGGAATCATTTGCCCTTCTGCAAGGTACGGCGCCTCCACGAAGCCAGAGGTCGACCGCGTTAACATCTGTGCAAGAAGCTGAAACACACACTGCAAAATCTAAATCGCCTTTCAAACCTGCCAAAAAAAAATAAAAAAAATAAATAAATAATCAATCAAGAATACAAAATTGTTTGTAGATGACATCAAATTGTGTACTATTGTTTTTAAACAAATTTGTTGCATCTAAATAATGAATCAATGTTTGCTTTTTATTTATTTACAGTATTAATTGATCAATCTAGGGTTATTATTACTTTGGACAGTTTTAAGTTTCAAGTTCTCAGTCCTGCCATGTGCATCATAAGTGGAAGGGGGAATGCAACCCCCAAAACATTTACAATATTTCCCTAGTCTAAACATGGGATTGTGGTGACACACAAGGGTTGATGATGTCAACATGGTCAGAAAGCCAGTAAATGTATAAAAATATACAATATATTTTGAAAATGATTATTATTATTATTATGATTTCGGTTATCGTTGCTGCTGTGTGATAAGCACATGAGTCCATTTTTCCCCTCATTTTTTATTTTTATGTTTTTGGGGATGAAACTAAATGTGGACATCCCAAAAACCTAAAAATAATAATAATAAAAAAAAATGTACATAAGTGTTTTTCACATAGCAGCGCCGTTATATTTACGCTGTGTACATACAGCAGCTGTATCTATATTTTCATTTACTTGCAGAATGCTTTTTTTTTTCTTTTTTTTTTCCATCCAGGGCTCAGCTCAGGTTCAGCTTCGCCTCTCTCTCCTTCCTTGTCCGACTCACCTGTCTGCTCCACCATAATTCCAGTCTCCGTCGTCACAGTAAGCGCATGGATCAGCGAGACAGCGGCTGTCACACGTAATTGAAAAGAGAGTTACACCTCTGTAGTGTGCGTGTGTGTTTGAAAGCACCGTGAAACAAATCTTCTTTGATTCGAACACTGCGCCATCCGTGCTACATTCTCCACTTATAATTTCTTTCTTCAATCCTCCAGACTCTATCAGTCATATCTATCCCATCTCCTAAGACGATTTTTATTTCCTAGTTGAAACTCAGGCTTGTCTTTCTCTTGTAATGTATTATTCCCATTTCTATGCTTCCATCTCACATCCTTGTTTTGCACTATTCCAAAATGCTGATTTAATTTAAACACGATTATTACAACGCACCATAGAGCATGTTTTCATTTTCATCAATGTCCTCTTTTATTTTAGGCATCTTCTTTCCTTCCGCCATCCTTCTTTTCGCGGCTGTGGTGCGCTAACCCCCACTTTCCACCACGCTGTCATGGACTCCCAGTCTCAGTGTCATCTGGTAGGATAGATAGCACCTTTAGCCTTGGGCTGGGGGCTTCTGACAGATGGACTAAGCTCACCAGCGACAGCCAATCCGTGCTGTCAAAACACACAGGCTGACACACACATTCCCTCGGTGGTGGTGTGTCACAATGTAGTCAATGTAATTTTTGCTTTTAGTCCTGTAGCACCAATCCCATCCTATCCTCTGGCTGCAGTGGCAGTGCCAATTTAATTGGTGGATTTAGTGTCCTGATCAAGGTGAAAGGCTGTCTGCAAAACAATTTAAACCGCCTGGTATAGAGGAGGGTTACCCGGATTGAGTTTTCCTAATGACAGTGACATCTTTCCTCATTTGGATCAGAGGACCAACCATGGAGAGGAAGGTGGCTGGGGAGAAACCAGAGAGAAAACAAAAGGTTAGGTGAAGTTATATTTAAAAAGAAATGCCGGAGAAAGAGTAGCAGCTAACCAAAATGGAAGCGACGCCATCTGCACAAAAAGGACAATTAGATTTGTGTTACTCTCGCTAGGCTCATCTGCCTCACTGCCTTTGTTTCTGGCAGTCAAATAAAATGCCTTGTCTGACAGCAAAGAGACTAAATGAGGGACAGGACACAACACAAACAGGATTACATGCCAAAAATGAGGGATTTGTTTGCAAAAACAACTTGTCAATCGCTTTAAAGTCGAGATATTGACTTGCACAGAGGCGCTGAGAGCGCGCTCACCTTATTTCTACATTTTTGAACGGTGCCATCCACTCTGCATCTGTCAATAAAAAAGACACTCGCAGATTTAAAAGCATGTCCTCAGAGGTAAGAGACAAAAATACATCTTATATTTTCAGACTTTTAAAAAAGAAAGTTGCTTAATGTTCAGCCTTTGGTGCACAGAGTTAAATCAGCCAGCTTAAACTGTTAGATTGCTCTGAATGTCTGGAATGATTTCATCATTGAGATGTTGTGATGCAGCTGTCATTCCATTTTCACACTTCACACACTCCAAAATACTTCCATGCTGAAAACAGGTAATTTACTTCTACCTGTTACAAGCTTTGTCAGTTGTGCAAATAACATACAGGATATGGCCATGGTCTTATGCAACACATTGAAATGTCAAACTTGAGAGAGAAATTGGTTTATTCCAAGACTCTCACTTAAACTCATTACTCATTATATCAATCTAATCTTAATTTTCATGTTTATTTTGTGAATTCTTGGTATCAATAATGACCCTTTTTCATATACCCAATAATATACCACCTTCTTTAAAAGAAAGTAGAGGAAATCCAAGAAGAAGTGGTCATGGCAACTATTGTGTAATGTACGTTGCTAGTTTTCTACCACCTGTCATGGAAACAAACGAAGGGACCGTCTCCTCAGCTAGGTCACTGGTTTAACACGTGGAAACTGCCACAAAGATTTACAGCTCTAAACAACACAATAACAGACCAGAAGTCTACCTTCAGAGACAATGTGACATGGGATTCTAGTCAAGGTAAGCGATTTTAAACTAAAAGGAATTTCCAACTAGAAATTGTTCACTGCTGTTAATACGATTAGGCAATGCAGCAGTGAGTCCGAGCTGCAACTATGTCGCACCTGAGTATAAGTTTCAGAACTAAAACCATGAAACTAGAACTAGAACCATGAAAAAATGTGTGACTTGTAGTCCGAAAAATAGGGTAACTAGTTTATGGAATTATTGCATTTCAGGCTGATGACATCAAATAATACAATCAGCATATCCTCCTGACTACCAGGAAGAAAAAATATTGTCCAATCATGTTTATTTTGATATTCCCCAATCTTTGTGAAGTAACTGGAATACTGCAAAATAAATTTTTGAGAAAAAAAAAGGTTTTATTTTTAAGCTATGAAATGTCCACTACAGAGGACATTTTTTTAAAAACTTAAATGCTAGGCTCAAATACAGTTAAAATAATTCAAACAATAATTTAATGTGTTCTTAAGAGTCTTACAGAAAACATGCTAACAACATTTAAAGCCTAAATTCAGGAAACAATGAGCGAGAATGCGCTTGACGTCACATCCGCAGATACAGGGCAGGAAATTTAAACCCGAATGCTTCCTGAAAAATATTGGCCAGAGGCTTGTAGGAGTACCCATTGTGAACAGCTAAGATGTTAATCTACTCATTAGAAGATGTTTTCGTTATAAATGGCCAAATAAAAAGGCGATTGTAAAGATAAAGATATTTTGGTGGGGGAAATCCTCCATATTGCAGTCACTCTTGGGAGTTTTTAATCACTCTTAAAATAAGAGTGGTTAAATTTTGGCTTGTTATGAAACTCTCTGAGAGTAATTTTCTTGCTTTTAAATAAGGTTCAGAACTTTTCATTTGTCCGCGTTTTTTTTTTTTTTTTTTTTTTGTCAGTAAAGCCCCCCAAAACTTTTAAGCAAGATCTTAACTATTAGATCCAAGGTTTTTATCATCCTACTAATCATTAGCAAATCAAGGGAACCAATAAAATACTTGCACAAGTAGTTTAGGCTCTCGCAAGTTTATCTCTGAGATCTTTGATAAATGCATTTCAAATAAATGGAAGAATGCAAACTCATGGCCCTCTCATATATTACGAAGCAACCAAATGTGTTTGTTTTAATATGGGCTGTGTTGGAGGACGCTGGACCAAACACTAGCAGGGAACAGACAGCTTTTGTGTAACTTGAATAAAGTCCCAAATGCCCTAAAGCAGATAGACATGCAATAACTTTGAAAAGAAACTTAACCAAGAACCAAAACAAAGAGCACAGAACAAATGTAAAAATGCTAAGAAGAAAAAATGAGCTGATCAGAAACTGATGAACCACAAAGTCTGACTGAAGATCACACAGATGAAACACAGCTAGTAGAACACAAGGGTACACAAGAAAATGTCTGGTTGGCACAGAGTGAGCGGGATGGGTGAAATGAAGCCTCATTTGGTGAAACCAATTATGTGGCGAACAGACATTTTCAGATCACATCGGCGCAAATGGTTGGAGGATAAAGAGACGAAAAGGAATTTTCATGAGGTTTCATCCACAGTGGAAGATATGGTGTTGGTTGTTTACAACAATAAATCAACTAGCGAAGATAATACTTTTCTTATCCGGATGGTTTAAGATGATGTTCATACTGTATATCTTTAAGTAATAATAATAATAATAATAATAATTCCATTGTGTGCATTCATTCCATTGTGTTAAAATACAGCTGCATGTTATCGTTACTATTTAAATTTCAATTTTTGTTTTTTCCCCACAGGAATATAACAAATAATCTACACTGCTTCATATGTCATTTCTAAATTACTGTGTCTATTATTATTTTTTAAACACAAATCCAATGAACAGTGGGACTTCTTACATTGAAACAAATAATAAATTAAATAAATAAATAAATAAATAAATAAATAAATAAATATCATTTTATTTATGCTTTACATCTGTACCTCGTAAGGCTTTAATTGCCAGGTGAAGAATTGAAAGAACTGTTTTGTAGCACACGTTCAGTTAAATCTGAGGAGCAATTGTTGCTAGGTTTAGCAACTTTGCAAACTATCTTCTGCCCCCAACAGTCCATAACACCGAGCAACAGATGTAGCTACTTTTATAGAAGCCTGAACCAACTTATAATAAGTGACTCAGAAGCTCAAATGCATGCTTTTTCCCTCATGCATGCTTTTTCCCTCTGACACTTTTCTTTCTGTAGCACAGTCAGAAAAATGAAAAATACACGGCCTTTCTGCTAATAGCTCTAAGAGTGCATTGTGAGATAGGGCAGCAATAATCACGTCTCAGATTAATAGAGAAGCAGTCAGTCACAGCAATCATATTTGGCTGATTGCAGCGGACCAGCAGCTGTTGGATGCTTTTAGTGAGACATTATAGGGACTTTTTTTTTGTGTTTCTTTTTTTTGCTCAAATCATTTGAGATTTTTTTTGGGTAAGGAAGCCACGAAGTGCATGCACAACACTTGGCGCAATAACAATCTCAAAGGGGTAAAGTGTGATGAACCTGATCAGAGAGTGAAAGCTCCAGAAACCCTATAGCTGACGTGTTTAAAACACTACACATCAACAAGGGTCTAAAATACTGACAGAAAAATCACTCAAAATTATAAGATCTAAAAAGAAAAAGACAAACAAAAGTACAATACAATAGGCCTATATTTAATAGAATCAGCTTTCAAGGACCCTCAAATGGTCTGGCCGAGAATTCCATAGCTTGGAGGCAGCTGGACCAAGTTGACTTTATTTTTCCTGTGGCCACAGCAGCTCCATTTGCCAGAAACACTTTGACATTTCTCTCTCTATATTCATTTTTTTTTTTAAGTCTTGCAACAAAAATAAAGGGAAAATGGTGAAAATCCCACACAATACTATTTTTTTGTCAAACAAGGCTGCCATGGCTACTGGGAGAAATGTGTCAGACCGTAGCAGAACACATTGGGGTATATTCACTAAGAATGCGTTGCGTCCGGTAATAGCGCGAAATATTGCACCACAACATGCACCCGCAGCCTGCGCCCAGTTACCCACCTATTCACTAAGGATAGTGCTCTAATCATATATCGGCGCAAACACGCCCACAAAACTGACAGCTTGGAGCAAATTTGCATCTGATTTACCACACATGGCAATTGATTTGCACCAAGAACGTGGTTGTTATAGTAACAGTTGCGAGAAAGATGACATTATCAGAAAGCGAGGTTGGACCGAGAGTAAGCGTTTAGAGCGCCATTAAGCTGTACAGAGCAGAGAGGACGACAACAACGTCACTCATTCATAAAGTAAAAATTATTGGTGGAATCGTTTTTTAGAAATAAAAATTTTCAGAGGTTGGCGTGGCCGTACTGTATGCATCTGGCTCGTAAAAAAATATCATAAAATGCCTCCCCGCCATTCAGCCCGGGTTACGTTGTCCTAAATCAGCATTGAGGAATGCTTCCGTCAACCACCCTCCCTCCCTCCCTCTCTCTCTCTCTCTCTCTCTCTCTCTCTCTCTCTCTCTCTCTCTCTCTCTCTCTCTCTCTCTCTCTCTCTCTCTCTCCTCTCTGCGTGAACAGCCAGTGAGGGACGGTGCACCGTGCCATGCACTGCTGTCATGATCCCAGGATCGAGGTTGCGTCAGGTTAATACATGCTTTCCAAAAACGTTATTTGCGTCACGCAAACTCGGTGTGGCTGTTTGCGCTGGCGTTAGTGGATGAACGCTGCATATCAATGAGTCTCATTTGCATTGGGGTGGCATAGTTTGTGTCAAATATATGCAAATTACCTCATTTACATATGCACAAATAACACCAGCGCACCGTGGCGCAATCTGATTGGCCGTGTGCTTAGTGACGAATTTCCCCATCTGTGCGTGTTTAGTGAATTAGGTGCTCCCGGATTGCTCAATTTTTAATGGTTAGCGCTGTGCAAAGGCGACACAAACCTTTAGTGGATAGACCCCTATGTGTTGTATAACTCCAAGCCCCTAAACCATTACACATCGGAACATGCCATTATTGCACACAATGAAACGGCTGGCAAATACGCTAGCTAGCCATGAGAACCTTGACAAAACAGAAAAAACCTTGCAAGGACTGTGTGATGTCAGGGAATACCTATGCCGGACCACCTCCAAGTGCAGTTACGAGAGCGTTCAGTCTGTTCCACTGCGAAAATTTGAAACCTTTAAATCAGGGGTGGCGAGATCCGGTCCTCGAGGGCCGCAGTCCTGCTGGTTTTGGATATTTCCCTTCTTCAACACAGCTGATTCATGATCAGCTCATTAGCAAGCTCTGCAGAAACCTGATAACGAGCCTGTTAATTGGAATCAGCTGCACTTCGAGTAGGGAAATCTGCAAAACCTGCAGGACACCGGCCCTCGAGGACCGCAGTTTGCCACCCCTGCTTTAAATGAACATGTAATGATAACAACTTCGAAGGTGTGATACGACGGTTATTTGCATCCCATGCACCTAATAAAGTGCATCTCATATTCAACATTTACACTTGTAAGTTGTCACACAGGTTAAAGACTCATCAGGGTGGAATCAGCCTCTAGCCTAGTAGGATGGGAAACATAATAATGGAGGGGGCCACAATTTTTCATCAACGCTAGTCACATAGGCCCACACACTTCCTAACCATTTCTATGACAAAAAAATGGCATTTGAAATATGGACAAAATATGTGATTAGTGAAAATTTGCATTGATGTCCACTGAAATGTACAGTATAGGAAAAAATTAGCAAAAATAAAAATTATATATGTATATATCAGGGGCCACTCAGTGTGGTGCAGCCCACATGCGGCCCACAGGCCACCAGTTGCCATCCGTGCTCTACAACAGGTGCCCAGCAAAAAGTGGGAGGGGTTGGGACGCCTGCCAGTCGCCCACTGTCAAGACAAAAATGCTCTGCTTCACGACAACACTGAACCATATGTACAATTTCTCATGTACACTGGATGAAATAGTGCAAAGGTGATTTCGTGAACATCACTCAAATCTCTCCGCCAGCGCTCAATCATACTGAATTGTGAGCTCAGTCTCTTTTATTTGTCTCTGAGTCAGTGGTGCGTTGTCCTCACTCTGTGGCGTCCCAAGCCGTACCGCGGCCGGCCAAAGCCACCATCCACAAGGCAGGGGACACCGCCGGGAGAGTGGCGAGGCGCTGCTCTGCGACTGGAGACCTCTCATTCAAGTGAATGGGACCTGGTGAATGGCGCATACACTTGTGAATATTTGGACCACAAGCTTCCATATTTCAACCATTAATAAATATGAAATTGTAAATATGGTTCAGCGTTGTTGTAAAACACTATTATGTTTATTGTATGTACTGTATTTTTATAACTTTGTTTTGCAAAATAAAAAACAGGATTTGGGCGTTTGCAGTGGAGTTCCTTGATGCATCGCTGTCTGCTAATCAGATGTCAGTGATGACACTCTAAGGGGTCCTCTAAATGCCGTTGAGCTCTGCTGTAGCCTGTTGTGCAGATGCAAAGGGGCTGCAATATAATGCATGAAAGCACAATAAACAACAATATAACTCTCCTTTAATTTTTAAATACTGTTAAATAATGTTTTTCAATTCTATATTGAACATTGTAAGGTGGAAAAGCACCAGCTAAATGAAGTGCCATATAAGAATATGTTTTGCTTGGTAATAATTACACATGGGATAGAACCAAACATCATCTCAATTATCATTTGTGGGCGTTCTTGGCTGAATTACCTTCAAAATAGCCTTTGACCTTAAAAATAACCATGAAGCAGAAATTTGACTACTGAAATGAATCCATGACTTTAAAAACCATAGAAATAGTGATGTTGTACAAGGATCCCGTGCGAGTCTGAGATATGCCATCCAATCTTCTGTGGCGGCCATATTTGATTTTTCACAAATTGAGTGAGCCCAACTTGTATGTGGTGGATTTTGACGTCCATGCCCATCACCATGCAAAATTACACAAACTTGTCACAAAGTTAACAATTTGTTCAGATTTTCACAAATTGCCTCTCCGCTACTGCAAAAAATGACTGGATGGATATCGGCTTATTTTCGTGTGCTGGTGTCAGATCACTTCATGTAACGACAGTACTTATTTTTTTTTTATCTTCACACTTTCTTCTCATCAATTGCTGAGTCTAGTCCTTTTTTGGGAATTAGTGTGCGAAAAACCAAAACGCACATCCAAATGTAATTTGGTAGAGCTTACGTCTTATGTAACGTCATGCATGACAGCTTGTCAATGCAACTTTACAGGAAAATATTTGAATCTCAAATTGTACATTCTTCAAGGTTATTTAAATGTGGAGGTTGCACTGTAAATCTTCTATAGCTTGCTTCTACAGTGTGAATTTTGCCCCCCTCCCCCTCCTTTGCTATATCTCCACATGCATGCTTTTTCTTTTCCATCTCCTGCTGCTCATCTCCAACCTCAATATACAATCATTGTATGTGTTGTTCCTAGGCTATTTTCTCAAGACAAGTGGCGGTTAATCAATGGAGAAAACTCGGAATGGGATTAATCGTAGCCACGTCCTTCTTGCTGAGTGAGAGGAATAGGAAAGGGAACGGAAGATAGTGAGATGGGAGGGGCGTGGGAGGGTCGAAGTGACTGGGGTAAAGAAGTAAACCAACTTTCAGCTTTTACTTCTATGAATCTGATTAATTCCGAGCTGTGTTAGAATGCAGACATACAAATGCCTCAGAGCAGATTATATGTACATGCACAGACACACATGGTTGCACCAAATCAGACCAACCGCTGTTTAATATCAGCAACCCGCTCTGAGTTTCACCTCTACCCTCTTACTCTCCTGTCCCTCTTCATCTCTCATCGATTATTTGGCTTGTGTTCCAACAGCTGGAGGCTTCAATGAAATTAGTCCTGGTGTGTGTACCGGTGTGCGCGCCGGGGAGAGCTGCAATATTAAACCGAAGCCGACAAACAGCATGGTACAGCACACTTATCACACCCACAAATAGCGAAATAAAACATGTTCCAAAGTAAATTCCATTAATACTTTTTACAACACAATTCACCTTCGTTTCATATTGATTTCCCCAAATTAACCTCTGATCCAAATCAAATGCTTAATTTAACTTAACAGGCATGATGTAAACAGCTGGAGGCGGCCTTATAATAAGAAGGAAGTCATGTTTTTCTTTGCCAACATTGGTGAGCTTAATATTTGTGTTGATATAAGACTTGGATTTATCTCAGTGAAAGTGAATGAATGATATGAGGTGTCGGGCTGATATGACCAAAGAACAGCCAAGGTAACATTTGTAATAAGATGAAAGGAATCGCTCAGAAATGCAAGGTGTGTTAGAGATGGAGGACGAAAATGATGCTTTAAGGGAGATAAAGTGAGCATAGCGCAAAGAAAGCCAAGGTACATGCCGGAATACATTTTAGGTAGATGAAGATGATTGGTGGGGAAGGTGCAGAAGGGAGGTTTGGCTAAGATGGATGGAGGGAAGAGCACCTAATGACACTCAGAGGCAGAGGTTGGCTTAAAGGTTAGAGAGGAGGACACGAGTTAAAGTAGAACGGAGAGAGGTGGAAGAGATGACACCGGGTGAAAGGAGGGGAGGCATTGAGGGCGCGAGGCAGAACAAGGTGGAGAGGGAAGAAGGGAATGATGGATGGATGGAGGAGGATGAAATGCAGAGGTGGGCTTAGTGTTGATGGATGAAGCTGAGCCTGCAGACCCTGTGTATCTCCATAGGTCCCTTTGGAGCCCAATGTGTCATGCTCGTCTGTTATACAGTTTGCTTGCATCCCACTTGTGGAAGCAAAAAGATTTATAGTAGCAGACTGTTCATATGTGTGTTTTGGGAAGAGAGGGTGGATTGGTGAATAACGATCACTTTTTTTTTTTTTCTACAGCCCTCCATACTACGTGCATGTCAAATGTCACGGAAGTCACTTCTTAAGGGATTAAATGAAAGAAATCATGAATGTACTTTTTGATTTCTTGGTCTTTGTTCGTAAAGTTTGATTGACCTTCCTACGAAGAACTTGACATATTTTTGTTGGTTTAACCTCAATTTGGAGCAACCTTGCACATTTCAGCTTTTTTTTTTAGGCTCATGTGTTTATGGCTTCGAAAGATGTGACCAGACCAATGACTGTCCCCTATTGAGATGGCAGCTTAAAATGAAGTGAAAAGGGTGGATTGTCAGGACTCAGTGAAGTTAGTTCTGTTTCAAGTTGTCTATTATCCAGAACGATGCAACAACTAGGAATATTGTGTATTTTGAAAAAAAATAAAGCATTTGAACAGCTGAGTAGACAAGATAGAGTAGTCCTAGTTGTTGAGTGGAATCTCAAAACCCTAAAGGCCTGAAGGAAGCCAAACAAGCCATGCGAGCATTCCGACAATTCAGCTGATGTTGTATCTAAAAGATTAACACCACAAGTATTTATTTATTTATTTATTTATTTATGTATTTATTCTTTTTTTTGTGATGGCACCACCGAAAGATACTGACTGTGATATACCATAGAAATGCTACTGCAGGGGTCTCAATCTGAAATGACATGGGGTCCACACGAGGCAGGATGTCAGTGAGGTCGGTCCGCATCAGTAAAAATAAAATACTTGGTGAAGTTCAATGTGCAGATTTTATTTTTTTTTCTCACAAATTGTTGCTCTCAAATAGGCACATGATCATGACACTTGAACATTCGGGAAAGTTCAGGAAAGCTGGGACTATATTCTGTCAGAAATTGCCCAAGCTTGTCTGCCTTTCCACTCATGATTGTCCATGAACTTGACTTTGAGGTCAGAGTTGCACTGTAGGTCAATGAGCTCCATTTGAAGCACAGGAGGGACATTTTGCACATCATTTGAAAAGTAGCTCTGTGTGTGCTAAAGTCTGCTAAAGTCTGATCATGTTCCTCCTGTAGTTTCAGAATTGTATCGATATACTTTTGACTCCTGAGTGGTGTGCCTGCATCCACAAGTGCCTTGCATGCTGGGAAATGGCAAAGGTTTGTTTGAGAGAGGTGAACTTTCCATAACCATTTTTCCTCTCTGTCATTGATGGCGCGCCATCGGTTGTTATTCCAATTTCTTCGATGGCAAACCAGCATTCACAATGGCATCACGCAGCTAACAAAAAATCTCCTCTTCAGTGGTCTGACCATGCATTGGATTTAGTATGAGTAACTCTTACATCATTTCAAAATCGCCATCAACACCACGGATATAAATGGCGAGCTGGCCAGTTTCAGTGATGTATGCGTTTCTCGTCAAGAGCGACTGAGTACGCAACAAAACATCTGGCTTTCTCACAAAGTTGTTCACAAATGTTAGATGACATCAGAAATGTGCTGTGCCACGGTGTTGACAGAAAGGCTGATGTTGCAAAACTCTCCTTTCTTTTCTGGACAAACCATATTTGCAGCTTGCAATATGCATTTTTTTTACAACCTCACCTTCTGCGAAATGTGTTCCTGCCTTAGAAATAATCTAACTAACCAAGTAGCTTGCAGCAGCGTTATTCTCTCTTTGCTGTCTCACTAGACGTGTTTAAGATGAGCAAGTTGGTTGGCCCTCTCATCTCCCTGGTATTTGGTGTACTCCACAGCGTGGCTGATGTAGTCCTTGTGCACCGCAACATTCTCTGTATACTGTATCTTCCACTTTTGAAATTTTCTGTGCGAATTGACATGATTGTTAAGTATTACAGTTGGTGAGTTGCTGCTACCACTGCTCTTATTGTCTATTACTAAAGTTGATATGTATGTTTATGTCTTATTCTTGCAATATATAATGTATTACCATTGTTCATATGAACCATAAGAATGTGATATCTGTTACTATGTTCATGGTATGCCATTATATTGTCTATATATTGCTAAAAAGATTTTTAAGATATAAATACTGTAACTTGCAGGAAGTACTGTATATTTGTATTTTTATAGATTAGAGATGGGGTGGGATTAAATAAATTTTCTTCTTCCCACTCCCTTTCAGGCAAAATTAAATTTTCCTCTCTATTTATTTATTTATTTATTTATTTTTCTGTTTATATTATGAAACTACAGTATGACTTGTTGCCGCTGTGTTCAACTGTACACTATTGCCTGAAATAAATGAAAATGATGATGATGATGATGATGATGATGATGATGATGATGATGAGGTACTCACAATAAACAAGTGTTTAGCTAGCCAAAGATGTATGGAGAACATAATTTCCACAACTTACATTATTTCTGTTGTTACTTCCTGCAACAGCACCGTAAAGGTTATTAATAAACAGCAATCACTTTTATGTGCGTAATGACTTTTGCAGTGACGTGAACAACATGACACTTGTAAAAGGAAGAAAATACTTGAATATCGAACACAACAAAAGGCAAATGCTATCGCGCTGGTCATTAGAGACAGTGTGACACAGTGACACCGTTATTTATTTTATTACGTGCAAACCATGACTTGGAGGCATTATTTATTTTTTTATTTTTTGTATTGAATTCAGTGGTATGTCCTGACCAATCATTGACTATCTAACCAAATTGGTTTGGCTGCAGGCTGGAAGGGACAGCAGCGGATGGAAGCTTGCTGACTGGCCGCTTCAGAGGTCCTTTCTCCACTCTGACACAGTCAATGGAGCATCGGTGTTGGTTGTCAATTTTCAGATTCATTATAATGGAAATAAAAGTACCGTATTTTCCGGACTATAAGGCGCACCTTCAATGAATGACATATTTAAAAACTTTTTCCATATATATGAGGCGCACCGCATTATAAGGCGCACCTTCAATGAATGAAATATTTTAAAACTTTTCCCATATATAAGGCGCTACAGTAGAGGCTGGGGTTACGTTATGCATCCGTTAGATGGTGCTGCGCTAAAGGGAATGTCAACAAAACAGATAGGTCAGTCAAACTTTATTAATAGAATACAAACCAGCTTTCTGACAACTCCATTCACTCCCAAAATGAATAAACAGCTGTTTTGTTATTTTCTCAAAGGTAAAGTATTAGTATTAGCTAGCAATCCAAGATGGCGGGATCCTCTGCGCACGTGCATCACCGATCGTGCAGGGTCACCGATAGCGTCAGGGTCACCGAAAGCGAGACCTGTTGCGGCTCAATTTTGATCCATATATAAGGCGCACTGGATTAGAAGGCGCATGGTCAGCTTTTGAAAAAATTGAAGGCTTTTAGGTGCGCCTTATAGCGCGGAAAATATGGTACCAGCATGGATCGTGGATATCGCCAGTGAATTTGGAAGCAAATAGGAAGAAATTTAACAGTTAAATTCCCTTTCAATGGGTTTATCGTATGAATATGTATGGCAATACATACAACATGGCAAAAAAACAGTATGCCGGGATGGGACCTGCTTAGTATCAGTACAAGATTCCCTCCTAAAGCTGCTGCCCCTATGACCCGGCCCCCGATAAGTAGTAGATAATGGATAGAATCATTTCTGTAAGGGATAGAATGTCTGGAAGAAAATGCAGTGTTTTTAATACTGCTATAATTCTGAACGCAACTGTAGTGGTGTCCTTGCAGCTAGGGGCTGGGCATGGCTCCTGGTGTGGACGTCCCCCAACGACTTGTGTAGCAATTAGTCCCATTGTTATATTTATGTGTGGGAGTATGATGTTTTTGGGTTGTGTGTCTAGTGGTTGGGTGAGTGGTAAGGAGGAAGGAGTGTATTTTTTTTTCTTTTCAATATGTAAAGCACTTTTGAGTTATTTCTTTACACGATAATGTGCTATATAAATGAAGTTGACTTGTAGGTAGAATAGTGGGAAAATGTACATCTGTCTTTTTCCCTGCTGTTCAGTATAATATGACAAAATAAGTCGCTGTTTCCTTAAAGGGGTGAAGAAAATTTGTGACATTTTCACGTAAAAAGAAATGAAATGATGAAGAGGTTCTGAAAAAGTGAAGAAAAGGCAGCAGCACAGAAAAGTCTGCCGCTTGTCTGGCTTACTTCAAGTGGATAGCTTATAGAGATTAATGTCTTGAGTTGGTGGACAGGTTTGAGTGAGAGCTCCAGATGGCGGTGCGTGACCTGGATGCATGCTTGATGGAAGGTGCAGAGAACGATGAAGGTGAGAGAGGGGGCAGTTAGGGGGGCAAGGAAGAGCTGCAAAGTTCAGCATTCTGGGTGTGGTCCACAGTGAGCTGGCAGATTGATGAGGATAGAGTGAAGGTGCCCGAGCGAGCGGGAGGGTCACAGATTGGTGGCAGAGAGCTCGTGTGATCTGTGAGAGGAAAGACAAGAAGAGGAGTTGGCTCATCAGTGAGCACAGCAGCCAAATTCAAATGAAGTCAAGTCTCGAGTTTACGCATAATGACACCAAACTCACTGCTAATGTACACATGCTGAGATATGTATCAATTGTATTTGAGGAACCAACACCCACACATTTTATAATAATTCAAAATAATTTTGATTGTGGTGAAAATGTAAATTAGGGAAGCCTGAGCTCTCTCGCTCTCTTTCTCACACACACCCGCACACACTTAATATTTTGCCCCACCGCAGAGATAAGCCATAATGAGCTCCACCGGCACCTTCGACACACCTTTCACAGCCCTGCAGCTCTTTTGCTCTTCATCGCCAAATTCTGTCCATCATCTTATCTTCTGGCCTCCCACCTCTATTACTCTTAACTGTTTCTTTACCCCCTGGATTTTCTCAGCCCTCCCTTACTTTGTCTTTACTCTTCCACCTTCTCAACAACTTTGAGCTTTTACATGTAGTCATTTCCTTGCACTTTATCTTCCTTTCCTTTTTTCTCAGCTCATTGCTCTCTGCCACTTTTCACCGTTTTAATATTCATCACCTCAGTCTCATTTTGAGAAAACTATTGCAGCATACTCTCTAAATGCAGCAATGAGTGTAATATGTACATTCCTCTCTAAAACTACTGGAAAAGTGAGGCAAGTTCTTTTATTTATGCTCCATACTTAGTGGAGTAGGTAAATATGGATTTTGGGGTGAATCGTGCACTTTGTGATTGATGCAAGCACGGTGTATGCCATGCAAGGTTATTTTAGTTAACTAAAACTAACGAAAAAACTACAACTAAAATTCAAAAAACAATTTCGTTAATGAAATAAAAAAAAAACGAAAATGCTTTAAAAAAAAAAGAAAAGAAAACTAACTGAAACTACAATTTATGTTTACAAAACTAACTAAAACTA
Source organism: Festucalex cinctus (assembly GCF_051991245.1). NCBI lineage: Eukaryota > Metazoa > Chordata > Actinopteri > Syngnathiformes > Syngnathidae > Festucalex > Festucalex cinctus. Next base: position 17,331,657 of record NC_135416.1, read on the forward strand.
ACAATAATTATAGCAAAAATGTCGTCCGTTTTAGTCTTTGGTAATTAATTTAATGAATGAGAATTTGAGGATGATTTTAAATGTAGTTTTGAGTATATTTATTTTGGTATTAATAATACCAAAATACCGGAATAAGGACGTTTGAAAGTGTGTCACACATAAGTGACATCATCTAGCAACAGCCAATAGAACAGTACCTACAGATGACATCGCTTCCATGGTGTTTTTTTTTTTAAATATTGCACACAAGTAATGCATTTAAAAAAGCAAAAAATAGTAATAATAATAATAATAATAATAATAATACTGAAACTAACTAAAACTAAACAAAAACGAAACATTTATTACATAACTAAAACTAATAAAAAAACTAACCTGAACCACCCTGAAAACTACGGTAATTAAAGCTAACTAAATTTAAAAACAAAACTCCAAACAAAATCAAAAATAACTAAAATGAAAGATTCCAAAATTATAATAATCCTGATTCCATGAGAGTTCCTTAAAAAAAAAAAAAAAATGAAAATGTCGTACATTTTTCAAGATGGCTGCTAGATGGACATATTATCTGTTATGTTCTAAAAACCATGGTGCAAAATGTAAAATAATTATGAAATTTGGTAAGATCCCTTCTCTGCAGGCAACCATGGTGAAAAATGACCACCTTTCTGATATTTATTTATCTATTTATTTATTTATTTATTTATTTATTTATTTATACGCTATAGTGGAAAAATTGCCCACCCATAAGGAGCACACCTCACCATGTAAAAGTCCATCCTCTTACGTTCTCGCAGTGCACGGTGGGAATGTTGGTTACCAACAGTTAACAAGAGCTAACAAGGGGCACTGGCAAAAGGCCGGGGATGAGGATGTTGATGAAAATGGGAAATATGCCAGGCACAAGTGGAAGAGAGTACCCGGTCACCTGAGTCGAGTCGCTGACGTTTTTTTTTCCTGAAGCCGGAGGCTGGCCACCGTCTCTCACAGGGGAGTCGGTATTAGGGGCAGGAACACGTGCCAGAGTCACAGTAAGAGGAGGGCACAGGTCTAACATGCGCTAGCTACTGGGCTAGCCAACTGCAATTGCTGCCTCCGCTAATTTGTGAATATTTCATTCTCATTGCAACTGTAGCTCCAGTTGGTTACTGGGTAGTGGCCTGCCGATAAGTTTGTCAGGGCGGAAGGTGCCTGTGGTTCCTACTGAACTGATTAAGTGGGACTCTGGACAGCCAAAACAATGGGGAACCTCTGGAAGTTCTTACTCAAGGCATTGCAAGCTCCTGAAACACGGGCTGCGTCCGCAATGTACCCAAAATGAGGTATAGAAGATGAAACACTTGACCTCCCTATGGGAACGTATACTGCCAACCGGGTCATTTGGAACCTGGGGAACGCATTTCTCACAATCAAGTCTGTTGTATATTAATATTACAACTCTGTCTATAGGCCTATTTCTTTCTATCACAATTTTAATACGGTTTTAATTTTTTTCAGGCCATCTTGAAAAATGCCCACTATACTTTTTTCTTCTCTTTCTGAAAAAGTGACCTGTAAGGAACTTTCCAAATGCCATGTTTGTATCACAATTTCCAGGATGACACCTGACAACATCTCGATTTGACTGTACAAGATGAATGAGACAAAGGAGCAACATTTTACTTTGAATTTTGAGTTATTTGCATCTAGATTACATTCACAATTTAGATGATTAGCGCTGTTCGTAATAAAATCCCACATTTTTATCTTAGCTAAGTAATGAAACGGACTAAAACCACACTGAAGAGAATAAGACTTAATATTTAGTTGCAAATCCTTTGCTTGCTGTCAATGCATCAAGCTGGTGGCAACCCACTGACATCACCAAATTGCATTCTTCTTTTCTGGTGCTTTTACAGGTTTTCACCCCACACATGTTTAAGCTGTTTCTTTTGCAGGGCTCTCTCATTAGGCTCCTTTTTTTTTATGGCAAATAAAATGCTTTCTCTATAGCAGAGGTTGCCCCCAGGCATCTTCTGGCCCACCGGCCACCCATTTGTGGCCCCTATTGAGACCTTTTTACAGTGCACTAAGCACAGTGCAGTGTACCACTGAACAACCCATTCATTGTTTATGTGCTTCCACTGCACAACAGCATGCGGCTAAGGATGGAGGTACGTGGGGTCGGTGCCACACGTTTGTATGGGCCTGGGCCTTCACTGGGGACTTAAGTTTCCTACTCCACCTCTTGATACACTAATATGTCACAAAATAATATACAAAAATGCAATACAAGTAAATTCCAGAGGAATTTCACATATTTGAGGAGGAACTATTTCCCCCTTTTTTTGTTTGCACCGTATGTAATTTGTTTAAATGTTATCATGTCATTCAGAGGATTTAACATATGAATCAACACGCATGCACGCACATACTCCGCTTGATGGACTCTAAACACCACATAGTTAATTTGAATTAGCACCTTTGACCAGCAGAGCAATGTATGTATGTTTTTGTTTGTTGTTTAGACAAATTGGTAGAAATCATGTATTTCAATTATATCAGACAGTGAATAATACAAATGTGAACTGTTTTATACCGCAACTGATTTGATCCACAGTGAAAGCTATTGATCATTCTGTGATTGAATTTGCTTGCTTGGTTTCATGGCGACAATTTGTGCACCCGTCGAATTCATTTGTGATGGTGTAGATCTGGTCTGCTGGTTCCCTGACCAGGATGAAAACCACACTATTCCTCCTGAATCTGATATTCGACTTCCCGACGGAGGCTCATTTTCCAACCCCCCCTGAATAGACCTTGCCAGGGAAGCTGAGAAGTGTCATCCCACTGTATTTGGAACACACCCTCCGGTCTACTCTCATTACTGGGGAATCACCACTCCTATCTGCCAGGATCTGAAGTCCACAATCAGCATTTTTGATTCGCGGTTGCTTTTTGAATGAACTTGAAAAGAGACTTTGAGCCAGGCCGTTGCTATCAACATCGGTTACTTGTGACACCACGAATGGGCTTCCGGATGAATTGACAAAAACTTCCACGATGTAAATCTGGTATTTGCCAAGGTCAGTCATTTTGTACCATTTCCAGTTACTTTTGGTGTACTAGTGTTTTTGTCATATGGTGTATATTGTCAAACTGCTAATCATTCATACGCCTCTTTCAGTTGGGCCTGCCTTTCAAAGCTTTCTGTTCTCTATGAGATGTTTGCAGAAGTCTTCGAGAGGACAGTGCAGCAGCATAAAATGTGTCCTATTACTCGTGTTGGTTCTCTGCTCTTCCCCTTGTAGTTTTTCCTATCATTATTTTCCATGTGCTACTTCTCCAAACGTTGGACAAACCCTCCAATATTCCAAATTCCTCTGCTCTTTATTGTGCCATCAATCCCGCTTGGACTTGTGCTTAGACTTTTTACTTCAACCTTTTCTCCATACACCCTTCCTCATTTCATTTCAATTACCGCCCACCTCCTCTCTTCCAGCTGGCCCTTCATTCCCCTATTCCCATCTCCTTCCATTCTATTTGTGAATTTGTGTGTGTGGCAACTGGATGCTTGTGGTTATTTTTCAGGCAGCAGCCCAGAAGATTGGACTGTCATAATCTATGGTCTTGAGTTATAAGTGTTTCTAAACCAAACCTGGGGACAGGACTATTTTTCCTTTTTTTTTCATCACCACACCCTCTCTCTTTCCCCCTTTTTTTTCTTCACCTCCTATACCATCATCACTCATATTCTTTGGTGTCTCAGTATCCATTTTCCTAGTGGTCACAATTCAAATTCTTGCTATTGATCACTTCACTTTGGATCCCTGTTATCGCTCATGCAGTAAATTAAGCATTTACCATTGGCATGTTTTAGTACTTCATTAGGAAGCACTATATTAATCTGATTAGTGTGTTGATGACGGGAGCTTCTTATTGCAGTTCTCATTAAATGTTGAACACCATCATAGTGGTGCTTGTTCCTCTAGGGTATAAATATGGCTCTGCAACTATTTACACTCACTTCTTTAATGTTAACCATGGGCGGGCCTATATTTCCATTGTGACCCTTGTATCCCCTCTATCCATGTTTTTTATTTAACATTTTACACTGTAGAGTTTGCAACTGATTTGACATCATCGGGGCATTATAAAGACAGAGGAAAATCCATTGATTGGACATATAAGCAGCAACAAGATTCCTCAGTGACTACATTAACAGGATATAATGGCATATGGGGAATTGTGGGATGTGAGGAATACATTTTTGTTGCTTAAATATTACTTCTAAACTATAGTTTATAAAAAGAACAATTGTTAAAAAGAACACACACTATTGTTGTTGGGGTTCTATTGTTCACTTTGGAAGGTGCTGAAACACTTCCAATAATGGGCTAAATATGCGTCTGTCTTAAACTACTACTACTACTACTACTACTAATAATAATAATAATAATAATAATAACAGCAGCGTGACTAATGAAATGTTTGCAACATGATTATCTTCTGTTGATATTGTTGTGCTATATAGTAAGTATAATTAACAATTCAATTTATCTAACTCTAGCTCTGTCTCTCATTAGTTCCAATATGTTTTGTCTCCAAAGTCGTATGGCAAATGTTTTACCAAGATAGGTTAGTCACAACATCTACTGCATATTTCCAGTCCCCCCGAGAGGTTTCTTTTCCAACTCTCAGCCAATGTATCCTAATCAGTGATTACTTTGCATCTATGAGTGGTTTTGCAGTTTCCCATGGGGCATCCTCCCTTGATAATCCTCATGAAGGTTATTGTAGGCTACACATGAAAAAGACATAGCACTCATTCAACTCCACCCAGGGCCTTTCTTATCTCCACTGTTGTGAATTAAAAGCTTTGTTTCCTCTTTGTCAATACATACATTAGCTCAAGGTTTGTCTTTGCCAGGAGATATTAACAAAGGCATTCTTCAGATATTAGACAGCAGAGAATAAAGTAAAGTTGAGATTGATTCAGAGGTTGAAGAAGCTACTCAACTAGCAAGAGATGGCCATGGCGATAGAGCCACACTTTTGACATTTTCCCAGGAAAAGCTGTGCCAAACAGGACTGCGATAACGGGACAAATCTGGCATCCGAATAAGTATTTGCCTACACTGCAAGCAGACACGAAAGTCATTCAACTTGTCGTGCTGCCTTTGTCTCTTTGCCTTCCAGCCGCTCATCTATCAAGCTTGATAGGGATGTGACAGATATCATAATTCCACAGCTTTTGCCGACATTTAAAGACTCAGCCCCTATTCAACCCTGGAGGTTCTGGTGAGAGCAGGGCAAATCCATTGCAACACACTGGGACGCCATACAAAACATCTCAAAAGGCGCAAAATCTGTATTCGAATGACTGGCAGAATTTTGTATTTTATGTTTTGTCTGAACACGGACATGCAAGAATGAGCTCTGTTCTGTTAAACGCAAGTGATGATGGGGAAAATCTATGGATAACAAGCACTTTCTTTGAGCTCCTATGCTATAGTAAGGCAAAGATGATATCGGGTAATGTCTAGCACTAATCCCTCCATCTTTTTAACTGAACTCTATTGTGCTTGACAAAATCCCACCAGACATAAGCAGTATCACACATCTAAAATGGAGAAGGTAGAAAATGCTGCCAAGAATAAAAGGAAAGAAGAAAAAAGAGATTTATGAAAGGTTAGTGAGGTTTATTAGATTTGGGAGGCACATTTGTTAGAGGAGAGAATATGAATCGCTATATCAGTGGCAAACAAGGTAATCCATCCATCCATCCATTTTCTTGACCGCTTATTCCTCACAAGGGTCGCGGGGGGTGCTGGCGCCTATCTCAGCTGGCTCTGGGCAGTAGGCGGGGGACACCCTGGACTGGTTGCAAACCAATCGCAGGGCACACAGAGACAAACAACCATCCACACTCACACGCACACCTAGGGACAATTCGGAGCGCCCAATTAACCTGCCATGCATGTCTTTGGAATGTGGGAGGAGACCGGAGTACCCGGAGAAGACCCACGCGGGCACGGGGAGAACATGCAAACTCACAAAGAAGGTAATGAAATATTATTAGTTTATGTGAATCTGTATCCTCACCTTCATTGTGTGGCACATGACTTCATACTTAAAAGTTCTGAACAGTTTAGGGATGAAGCAGTTTACCAATAAACCTTAATGAAATCTCAGACAATTAGTTTTACCGTATTAATCATCTCCAATAGTCTTTTAGCTTCTCCCATCTGGTGTTCAAACAGCAAACAGAAAGCAAATGAGGGAAGTATAAGACACGGATGGTGGAAGAAGAAGCTGACAATGAAGAAGATGCGACTCAGACAGCATAACAGCAAAACGTGGCAAGAAGCAGCCCAGGTGGTGCAGATATTTGTCTCAAATCCAGTGTCATTTCACATCATACTTTTTTGCCAACAAAATATGTTTATATATTGCATTCTTAAACAGCTATACCAAATTAATGGATAATGAATATTATAAGCCTGTAACATAACCAAGAAATTGGCTTTTATGCCAAAAAAATAAAAAATAAATTCAAATAATAAAAGACAAACCTATTGGCTCCAAAACTAATCCCATTTAAGGGCAAATTAGCCATTTTAAGCATTTAATGAGTTTACACAACAAAACAGTAATGGAAACTTGGCAACTTTTCTACTCAGGGATAGTCAAAATTTAGAAAGATGCGTTTCGGAACTGAAACATTGCACCGTTTAATTTCACGTGAATCGGTGCACAGTATTGACCCAAATCAGTCCATACCAAAAACAGTAGTGTATTCAGTACCCATCCCTATCTCACGGTACACAAAAGCCAAGGACATAGAGTAGTGTTTAATGCAGACAACTCATGCTCTGTGTGGAATAAAACCTGCAGGCCAACAACAGCACTTGTTTTGAGCTTGTCCGACCCACTCAGACCCATTTGAGATCTCTGTTCTTCACTGCAGAAAAGGTTGTGCATATTCAAAAGGAGCTGTGAGAAAAAGAAATGCACCCCACTTAAGACAAAAATATGAGTTGGCAGAAGTCACATTGTGCTTGAATAATGAAACAGATGCCAACATAGTATAATTAGATAACGTAACTAAAATCTGTCTGGTGAGTCTATTGTGCTATTAGATGTTTGTTCACCAATTACGTAGTACCTGCGTTGTTTTTTCGCTGAATACATACTCCTGCTCACATTTGGAGTACGACTTTTTTTTAGTCATAATATTCTTACTTGAGTACTAGTTTGGCTGCTCTCCACACCTCTGGACTACTGTACATGGTATTTTTAAGCCTCACAATCTTCTATCATTAATGCTTACTCACGCTCAACACCTGTTTTCAATGTTGTATCATCCTTGCCTGTCATGGCACTAAAATACTCGGCTACGTGTGCTAGACACTTCATCAGGAAGTCTTCTTCGTCTGTCATTTATTGATTGACAACTTTGTGCTTAACGCTGCTCACGCTGGCATCTGCTACTGCTTTGAGTAAATGTTTTCTGCTTAAGTGGCACCTGCTGAAATGTAATGTTTTGCTTTTGGGGCAATTGCGTTTTCAAGGTACAGCAATACAAGAAAAAACTGTTAAAAATGTAAACGCAATATGATTTAGACACACTATATAGTCTACTTCAAAACCATCCCTGAATTTAACAGAGATCTGTGTCTGTAACAGTTGGTCTGGTTCAGATGTTTGTTTGCATTGTGTCCTGTCTGGCTAACAGGCGAGTCTTGCTTGGGTAAGCAAGTGATGTTTTATGTCTACTTTTTTTTTTTTTTTTTTTTTTTTTCAAGACGTCAGTCATCTCTATACATGGTGAGTCAGCTTGAAAAAGAAAAAGATATTACTGTCGATGGCAGCATAATATTGAAATTGGCAGAAAATAAAATGGGACAAGACTCCCTTTTGAAGAACCGACGTTCTTGTCTTTAGTGTGTCATTGTGGGTGTGTGCGTGCGCATGCGTGTGTGTTCTCATGTGTAAATGTGCAGATACAGTGTTTTTCTGCTGTAGTCACAGAAATAGAAAATGCTGACCTCGATGCTCATTACTGAGCTTTGTCTCCAACCAATAGGGTTGGCCACACTGACACAAGGTTCCGCACATTTCTACTTGATCCTACATCCTCCCGCATAATATGCTGACAGACAAGAAAGTGCAGGAACTTTCTGATTAAACTTGAAATACCATTTCTCAAAAAGTGAACATGAGCATGTCACGATGCGGGGACTAAAATACAAGAGTTTCATAGCTTACGGCACTGGTTCTCCAAACCGGTCCTCGAGTACCCTATCCAGCCTGTTTTCCATCGCTCCCCAGCCAACACAGCTGAGGATCGTTATCAGGCTTCATGCAGAGCTTGCTGGTTAGCTAATCCTTTGAAACACCTGTTTTGCTTGTTGGAAACATGGAAAACAATATGGATAGGGGTACTCGAGGACCGCAAGTGAGAACCACTGGCTTAGAGCATACTTAACATTGCTTTTTTTTGTTCTGGTGATAAATTTCCTGGAGATGAAATATCACTACATCACACATCTGTAAAAGTGTGAAACAAACAAACAAACAAGCCAAGTCAAGTCATCTTCATTTATATAGCGCTTTCAAACAAACAATAATAATTCTAAATAAGGAGTAGCAGTCGGGTGTGGGGCTGTTCTGTTGTCAGACACGGGCGCATATAATTGTGGTGGAAGGCTAACTGAATATCATCCACCCATGGAGGTCTGCTTGCAGTTCCATATAAAGGTACTTTGCACGTTTCAACTTCCTGGATGGACTCCAGCAAATGAGTTTCTCTTCCATTTTAAGGATTGTAAGCCTCTCACGTGCCGATTTCAAAGGGAATGAGATGAGCTGCTTCTATTGGTGGTATATCAAGTTGGCTGTGTAAGCGCGTACCCCAAAAACACGCATTTTAAACTGCACTAAGTTCAGTGTGGCTTTGGAAATACCAAAACAAAGTCTAGCCTGCCCCTGTGTAGTTTTTGACTGTGGCTCACACTAGGCATACCTACGTTTCAGTGTTAAAATATACATTGTCAAGTCACAATAGCATGCAACAAACTTGCCAGCGAGCTTGGTCACATTGTATGCGATTCTGTTTTTACAAGTTGCTTGACATGTTTAACCAATTTCCAATAAATTCATCTGAGAATAATGACCAACACTGCAAGTTTTGGGGAGAAGCAAATCTATGTAGAAATATGCCTGCAATTTTCATTAATTTGCAATTTATTTTTCAATGTTCTCCAATCTCCATAATGCTAATGTCATTTAATGTCTAGTTTATTATGACAGGTCATTATGTCGTCAAATAACATCCACAGCTTGCCATTTTTATTTTTAAATACAGCAAAAATACAATGCAGGTGGACATGAACAATATACAAACATGTACGCACAGAAGGCTTCTTTTTTTTTTTTTTTTCATTAGAGCCGTGCTTCCTCTCTGATTTCTTCACTTTGTTTGGTCTCGTGTGGCCACCATTTGCAATAGCAATCTGTTCATTGTGCCATGATATTAGGTGATTAAAAATCACCATATTGCAAGACAAGGAACGGAAAATGAAAATGTAAGAAAAAAAAAAAAAAGAAAGAGAGTGAGGAAGAAATGCTGTGGTTGCTTCATCTGCACCTGAGGAGAATTGTTTGTGTGCCAGATGCATCTGGACTGCTATTGATATTCTAAGCAGCTTTGCATGGTGAACATCCTTCACAGAAAAAAAACAAAAAAAAACAATAATAGGTAAACACAAATATTAATGACGACTCCCAGGACAAACAAAGCATGTTCTCCTTGTTCTAATTGCAGTTGCTGGTTGCTGCTTATAAGACCTGTGAATGAGGATTTCATCAGTGCTTACAAAGATAACAAAACGTACCTTCTCACAAAGCACAAATAACAAAGCTGATTCGAAGGATATGAGCTCCATTTCAATGCTAAAATAGGGAGAGTGAAGTGTGGAAATTGACAGGATGCAGCAGGTGTTGCTTGAAAATTGGCAGAAACGGAAATAATGCATTTGATGTTCAGGGATAATGAATTCATTATCTGTGGCAGTAACTTGTTGAGTAAATAGAAAGAAAACAGATTGCAACATTATGGGCAGCATGGACCAAGGACAACAAATGACCTGCACAATGGGGACCACAAGCACATACTTAGCTTTAATACATACACACTACTCTTTATACTTGTTGATGAATCTGGCCGCAATGCTCCTATTATGTGTTTTTAGTCAGATACAAGCCCAACCTCAGCAGAACACCCCAATTTCCTGCAGTCCTTTCACATCTCCTCCATTGCAGTCAGAGTCAACAAATATATAATATTTTTCCTGCTGATATGCTCCACCCTTATGAAGACATGGCCCAAATAAGACACCATTATATACCATATGAACATTTTCTAATACTCGATGGCAAGCAACAAATACACTATTCATCAGAGATGACCAACTTAGCAGTGTTGGTGCATTTCCCCATCATAAACAGAGGGACGGAAGTTTGCGAATAAATAATTATTATGTGATGTAAAGTAAACTAAATTATTGCAGACGCAATTACAATTTCAATCACAGTGTCATATAAGATAATTAAGTCCAAAGATATGTTGCTCTGATCACTTATCTGTGTTTGTCCACAGTTATGTTAAACTTGCTTGAGAATTAATGATATTCATTTGTGTTCATTCGTAAAGTTGACCAAGTTGCAGCTACAATGAATATTGCTCTGCATAGAGAGCATGATTAATTAGATGCGAGCGTGAAGGATAATGTCTGCATTGGACTGGTAAATGGACTGCTTTTTATATAGCGGATTAACTACACCATATGTTGCTTTACAACTGAAGCCTCACATTCACCCATTCACACACACTCAATAATGGGGTTTAAACCACGGAAGAGGCGGGACACGATTTTGCACATCAGTTTGTTTCCGGTCTGGGTTGCGAATGCGTAACCGAGGGGCACAAAGTCAGAAGTACAAGTATTTTTGACGCAGCCCACACGTCGCAAACCGAACCGGAAACAAACTGATGTGCAAAAAACAGTCCCACCTCTTCAGTGGCATATACCCCATATACCAGTGGTCAGCTGCTGCCATGCAAGGCGCTGCCAGGTCCAATGGGAGCAAACCAGGGTTGCTCAAGGACTCTTCGACATGGTCACCAGGGGTGAGGATTGAACCCACAACCTCACAGATGGCAGACAAATACTATCACTGAGTCATGCCACCCCATGATGATGGTTTCAGCTGCTGAACCATTTTTGCGACAGTTTTGTCATCAACTGTATCAAATTCTGGCATGATATTTGCATTATTCCTAGGTCGTTTTAGATGTTGCCTTACTTTGTGATGTTGATTTGTGCTGATTTGATGGACTGTACTTTTTCACTAAAATAACAAGTAAATTCTGTCTTTCTGTTGAGGAGTTGGAGCAAATGGCGCCATTAAGATGTACAGAGCAGAGGACGACAACGGCATCATTCATTCATAAAGTACAAATTATTGGTGCGATCGTATTTTAAAAATATATATTCAGAGGTTGGCGTGGGCGAACAGTATGCATCTGGGATGTAAAAATGATTGTAAAATGCCTCCCCGCGATTGCCAATCAGCCCGGGTTACGTTATGTGTCCTAAACTAACATGGAAAAATACCCCCCATGTTTCTTTTCCTGGCCTCCACCTGTTGTGTTACTCATTTCTGATGGTACTTCTTTCCTTAGCCTTGAGAAGCAGGAGGTAGCTACCCCGGACTTGATGAGCTTCTCTCAGGTCAATTACCCTTGCGTTGAGCCACTCTATGGGATTTGGAAACCAAACTCTCTCTCTCTCTCTCTCCTCTCTCTCTCTCTCTCTCTCTCTCTCTCTCTCTCTCTCTCTCTCTCTCTCTCTCTCTCTCTCTCTCTCTCTCTCTCTCTCTCTCTCTCTCTCTCTCTCTCTCTCCCCTGTATAACTTGATAATGGCACTTGCTGACTTTTCTCATTTGCTCTAGTATGTAATGTGTATCAATAGAAACATAACATGTTGTATCTGGTACATGTTTGTGTGTTAGTTTTGGGGGTGGGTGTGTCATTGTATTACATTAACATGAAGAACAAAGACTGTGATGGAAATATGCCTTTTCCTCTGACAGCTTGTTCCCATGACAACTGTTGTTGTGAGTGACATGGGCGGAGACACGTTCACTTTGGAGTTGCATGGATGTGCATACACACAAACATAAACACTTAAACCACTCCTCCTCGGAAGCTTCAGTCTGTGCTTTTGTGCATCCAAAATATTTCAGAACTCCCTTGCAGCCTATTGTTGCCCTTTTCTTGTTTATGCCTTCTCTTTCAACTCAAGGGTGGGTTGTCATTTCTAAAATTCCCCCAAGTCAAATGACAACTAACATGTAGGCTTTGCGTTGTTTCCAAAAGCTTTTGTCTCCTTGGCGGCCTCCTTCTATCTCCTGCTTTGTGCTTTCATGTCTTTTTTTCCCCTGAGTTCTTTCTTTTTTCTTTTCTCCGTTCTTAGTCCTTTCTTGCACACCAGCCACTGAAAAAGGTTTAAATCGACAAGTGGTGCTCAATCAGCCAACAAATCAGCCCATTTATCTGTTTGTTACTTTGCCCTGAGTCAGTTTACTTCTGCTTTTCACTCAACATCAGGCTTTTTCTGAAGCCCATTTCTGAAACCCCCACAGACGCACCTTTCGTAAATATCTTGCAGGCAGAAGAGAGAATGTTTATAAAGTCAGTGATCTGCTTCTTCTTCTTTTTCAAAAGGATTATGATAGCTTTTAAATCTTTGCCCATTAGCGCTGCAAGTGTGTGAACTGCCATTAGGGGAATCACAAAAGACCCGAGAAGGCTTTCCTTTGAAAACAACTCATCAGGTGGAAAAGATGACTCTTGGCACATCTGATGGAGTTTATTCTGTTATGTTCAGTGCCGCACCAAATGCAGCCAAAATGCATGGTCATGTTTCAGTTTATCTGTTTTTTTGTTTTGTTTTTTTTTGTACATTTTGTTTAAGTAAATATAAATTCAAACTGTGATCATCATATCAAGTCCTTATCTCTTCAGTCTCACGATCTTTACTCGCTCACTTATTCACATGGTGACTGTCGCTTTGGCAGGCCGAACACTCCATTAGGAATGAATGTCAGTATGTTTAGTTTACATTTTCAAATGTATGTTCCTCTTCTATTTGCATGGTCTAATCTTAACACTATATTTTCAGGCTGGTAATTCATTTGGAATATGGAAAAAAATAAATAAATTGCAACTATAACGGGGAACAGCTAGAAAAGACACTTGCAACACTGGCCACATTGGGGTACTGGAACATAGGACAAGAACCCTCTAAAATATAAATGTTTTTGCCAGGCCATATATGTATGTAAAGTATGCACCTAGATTTACTCTCAAAAACAGCATCATTTTTCTTTACAATCAGCACATCGCCACGGCAACAGCATGTGACAAAATAAAAAGCTTTCAATAAATTTGGCATCTTTAGATGAAACACTGAAGATGATCTAATGCCATTTATAGGAGTTAGTTAAAATTTGACCTCTATAAAAGGGCAAAAAAAAAAATTCAAAACAGAATCAAAATGTCAGAGTTCTTATTAAGGTTTGGGGTATGACTAAAATACATTTTTATAGGTCTTGGGTAGTTCAGAGAGCTCGATAAAACTTTTAAGCAGGATTGCTATATTAAAAATATATATAGGGGGCACTACTGAGCTAATTTTAAGAAACTGAACAATAACCCTCTAAAATGTGTGTTTTTTTTCTATGCCTGATGTGAGTACAATGTTTTGAAGTGGTTGGTTTAACATATCATTCTTTTCCTTACTGCTTGTCCCATTAGGGGTCATCATAGTGAGTCTTAAGTCTTCCTTTAGCTCTCTTATCCGACAGCTCCATCCTCACCATTATTCTGCCATTATATTCAAATGTCTCCTCTGAACATGACCAACCCATCTAAGTTTGGTATCTAACTCCTGCTGACGAGCTCATTACGAATCCTATCCATTGTGGTGACTCCTGAAGAAAATCTCAACATCTTAATTTTCACTACTCAGCTCCCTGTTGTCTCCTCTGTAAGCCGTACACAATGGCCGGCCTCATCACTGACTTCTAAACTTTCTCCTTCATCCGAGCAGAGATTCTTCTATCACGACATAACTGGCTCCCCCACCATCCCGACTTGCACGACTACTACTTTTTTCACCTGCCTATCTCACCTGCTATGGCTCGGGACTACTGAGCTTAAGTATTTGAAGTTCTCCACCCTTTAGCCTTACTCTTACCCTTCTACCCCTCACCTTTCTAAATGTTCCTCTGCTTCCATGCGCTCATTACAGATCACAATGTCATCTGTAAACACCATGGTCCAAGGGGCTTACTGTCTAACCTCATCTGTCAGCCTATCCATTAACTATTGCAAATAGGAAGGGGTTCCTATGTCACACCCATACCACCATGTCGCACCACTGTCCTACTCTCATACATGACCCCTGTACTATTCTAATAAATCTCTCTGTCACTCCTCACTTCCTCATGCAGTACCACAATTCTGCTCTAGTATGCTGTCATAGGCTTTCTCTAGATTGTGAAATATACAGGGTAGCTCCTAGTGATGTACGTAATTGCCTATGGGGTATATGCCACGGAAGAGGCGGGACTATTTTTGCACATCAGCTTTGGTCCGGTTCGGTTTGCGACGTGTGGGCTGCGTCAAATTACTTGTGCTTCCGACTTTGTGCCCCTCGGTTTCGCATTCGCAACCCCGGACCGGAACCAAAATCAAGTGCAAAATCACGGAAGTCGGAAGTCCTGCCTCTTCCGTGGCATATACCCCATTAACAACTTCAAGTAAATATTGTATCTGTGGTACTCTTCCTTAGCATGCTGCTCACAAATACACATTTATGTCCTGACCATAGCCTCCACTACTCTTTACAATGTCATTGAATGACTCATCAACTTTATTCCCCTCTAGTTCCCACAACTCTGCACAGCTTCTTTTAAAAATGGTCAAAGCACACTTGTCCTTCATTCCTCAGGCATTTACTAAATCTCTAAAATTCTAGAAATAATCTGGTACAAAAAAAAACAACAACTCATTTCCTAAACTCTTCCATACCTGCACAGGTATGTCATCAGGGCCAAATGCCTTTCCATTTGTCATCCTCTTATTTCAAGTTCCTTCATCATTACCACTTCCTGGTGCACAACTACTTCTACTTTTTCCTAATTCATCATATCATCAAAGTATTTTTTCTTTCCATACATCCAGCATATTGGAACCACTCACCATGTTCCCATCTCTTTCATAATTCCCCTAACCTGCACATCCTTCCCATTGCGATCTCGGGCCCACCTGTATAGGTTTTTCTCTCCCTCTACATACAAGTCACAATATGCCTTTTGTTTGGTCTTTGCCAGCCCTAGCATTGCCTTCTGTTACATTTGCTTGTCTTCTTATCCCTTCGCCTCAGTCCTTTCAGCGTCATACTTATTATGACCGAACCTCTTTCCCACTACGTTTTCCTGCACTTCCTTGTTCCACCATCAAGTCTCCTCTCATTTTTTTTTACACTCCAATACTCTCCTACCTGTCTGTCTGATGACTTTGGCGGCAGTGTTCCAGTCTTCTGGAAGAGCCATCAAGAGCCTGTCTCACCTGTTCCGAACGGCTCTGCTCAGGAAAGGGAGGTTACACAGACCAGGAGATTTAAAAATGGTTGAATGATAGTTGATAGTTTTAATTGGGATTGGTAGGGGTTTCACAATGCTTGTAAATGATAGCGAGTGGCAAAGACAATAGCCGAGCACTAAATGGCTCTAAACAGAGACTACAGTCAGACACAAATTGAGTAACAAAGGAAACATGAATACACAACAAGCACTAATGGCTCAACCGAGTGTCTCAATAACACACCGAAAACATAACGAGAAGAGTTGCACTGCTAAGTCCCAGCCTCCTCGAGTGACCGAAAAGCAGCACTTTTATTCGATGCAGCCCCGCCAAGTGTAGGTCGAGGATTGGCGGGGAGGTCCGGTGCTGTACCAGTCGAAGGCGTCAGGGATGGCAGCCAACCAGGAAGGGGCGCTCGCACAATCATCCAATCAGAAGCAAGCACTGGGGCAGTCATCGAATTAGAGGGTAGCGCTGGCACAGTCAAATTTGCATATGCAGGAAAACAGACAACACACACCCACAAGGGGAGCATAGACGCCGGCGGGCCCAAGCCAAGAGCCGTAACGTCACCTCTCCTCTGAAAGCCGCGTAGCACTCTTCCTTTCTCAGCTTTTCCAACCTGATTCTCAGCTCTGCCGTAAGCTTTCTCATCACCACTTTAGAGACATCTTACACATCACTATTATATGCTGTCTGGCTACAGACTCCCTGACCACCACTTCACAGTCACTGACCTCCTTCAGATTACATTATTTGCACAATTTAGAGTCTACCTGTGTGCTTCTTCCTCCGCTTTTGTAGGTCAATGTATGCTCCAGAAAGCAGAGATGGGAAGTAATTAAGTACAAATACTTTACTTGAATAGTTTTTTCAGTAATTTGTACTTTCCTGAGTATTTATTTTTTAGACTACTTTTTAGTTTTATCTGTTACATTTTAACATGAGTATCTGTATTTTTTAATTGACACATTTTCAAAACAAGGTTGCTACTTTTGTTTTCAAATGCATGAAAACAATTAATATACTTGACTTGAAGAAAAAGCAGCCATCAATGTATCCTCGCTCCGCCAATCATATGAAGTGTTACTTTCCAGCTTGTGATTGGCTCTACGACACACAATCACATGATATGCAATTGGCTAGATAGATCAGAGCAACCCGTAAATATGAGGATCATATTTTGCGCCATGTTATGTGGAAATGTATGGTGGTATGACAATAAGTTTGGATATTTGTATCCTTGAATTCTGAGGAAAAGAACACTCCTTGAATCCTTGAAAATTCAACTTCTTAGGGGCAATAGCGTGCCATGCATGAATGGAGTACACACTTGATAGAACAAAGTTGTGGTTGAGCTCCATTATAACTAATTTTTCACAGATTGGGGGAAAAAATGAATCGTGTTACCTTACCTGTTTGTGCATTTCTATCGCGTTTGTGTGTGAATATTTGTTATTTGAAGCAATATCACTCCTGAATTCAATGCTAATTAGCATGTCAATGGGATCCTACAATTAATTTAGCAATACTGTAGCTCTATTGCTGTATCAAAAGTGATATGTTTTGTATAAATACATCCATCCATCCATTTTCTTGACCGCTTATTCCTCACAGGGGTCGCGGGGGCTGCTGGCGCCTATCTCAGCTGGCTCTGGGCAGTAGGCGGGGGACACCCTGTTCTGGTTGCCAACCAATCGCAGGGCACACAGAGACGAACAACCATCCACACTCACACACACACCTAGGGACAATTTGGAGCGCCCAATTAACCTGCCATGCATGTCTTTGGAATGTGGGAGGAGACCGGAGTACCCGGAGAAGACCCACGCGGGCACGGGGAGAACATGCAAACTCCACCCAGGAAGGTCCGAGCCTGGACTCGAACCGGAGACCTCAGAACTGGGAAGCAGACGTGCTAACCACTCGACTACCGTGCCGCCTGTATAAATACATGATATGCGTAATCATGGCAGAATCACACGCTACACGCTTGCTAGACAAACAACATCGTGCTTTCAGGATACTTTCACTACGTCAGGAATTTGTAAATGCACTGCGCCGTTCGGCACATTCATTGTTTTTCTTCGATTATAACGTTTTAAAGATCGAGGGAAGCTAAAATTGAAATCACAATTGCACTTTGTTTAACGTCCAGCCCCAAGATAACACCCACTCAAACTCAGGCTGTGTGCTACCCTAAAAGAACCCCAAATAAGCAAGCAAGCCAAGAAAAAACTCCTGATTGGGATGAAACCTCAAGTAGACCCACGACCTAGTGTGAGATGGCCATCCGTCTTGATCAGTGGGGTTAGAGCAGGGGTCTCCAAGTTCGGTCCTCGAGAACCCCTATCCAGCCTGTTTTCCATGTCTCCGTCCTTCAGCACAGCTGGATCTAATGATCATCTAATCAGCAAGCTTTACAGAAGCCTGATAACGATCCCGATCATGAATCAGGTGTGTTAGAGGAGAGAAACATGGAAAACAGGCTGGATAGGGGCTCTCGAGGACCGAACTTGGAGAGCCCTGGGTTAGAGAGTAGAAAGGGAGAGCGACAGAGAGAGAATGTAATCTTCCTCTCATGACTGTGTTGTAACTGATAAATAAATAAATCTATCCATTCTCTAAAATCCTCCTTCTCCTGGCAGATTGCGGGCATGCTGGAACCTATCCCAGCTGGCATTGGGCGAGAGACAGGATACACCCTGAAAATAGATAAACAACCATTCAAACTCACATTCACACCTACAGAGTTTTGGAATGTTGGAGGAAGCCTCAGTAGCTAAAGAAAGTCCACACAGGCATGGGTATATTCAAACACCACACAGGAAGGCCATATGTGCAGATTTTGGTCGGAGACTACAACCTCTGCACTGTGAGGTGGATGTGCGAGTCAGTCGGCCGTTGTGCTGCCCAATAAATAAATACATATATAAATATTAATATTAATACAATAGAACAATACAACAGTTTTCTGGTGCAAATAGTAAAAATCAACGAGTAACTGGGGCTCCCTTTTATAATAAACCTTAGATTGCACCAAAGCAATACTTTTATTTTATCCTTTATGCTTTGTAGAACAACAAATAGGCGAGTTTCTCTGTGAACAAGATAGATTATTATTTTTTTTTTTAAAAGGACTTTGCAAATGCTGAGCCATGAATATGCAGCAATTCACTGTATCCTGATTGTTACAGCTCTGTTCTAACCCAGTCTACAGTAGACCCAGACTAAGAATCCATTTTTATGACATAATCCTATAAACCAGTATCATCGTGTTCCTGGCCAAGTTTCAGGAAAGCTTGAGCCTGGTGAGTGAGAATAATTGCTGGGAGATGACAGGAAAAGTGTCTCCTCACCTCTCCGAACCCCTGCGGCTAAAGCTCCCGCCTCCTGCCATGTCATGCATTAACCCCAGCAGAGGGACTGCAGAGAGAGAGGAAGTCGGGGAGCGGAAGATGACGGAAGCTGTGTCTCTGTGGGGGAGGATTAATAAACAGTTTGTGAGAATTAAAAGAGTGGATGTGAAAGAAGGGGAAGGTGTGTAAGCAATTCAGCCTGAACACTCAGTCCAAAATGTCACCACTGTTATCATCTGGCTCACTGTGGCTGCAATTCACGTTGTATAGCAAAAAGACTGGTGGCCATGCCGAAGAGCACAAACAGTAAGGCTGGGTATTGCCGGCAACCTCACGATACGATACGTATCACGATACATATGTATCCCACATAAGACACATTTTATTTCGTTTTTTAAAACAAAATATAAGAAAATTGGTGCATTAAGACACGTGCCATGTTAAGTTTATAAGTAAATAAATGTTGATATTCTTCCTCTGCTTAAATTTTTCTGAGCAAGACACAGTGTCCAATCCAAACTGGTGAGCTATTTTTGCATTAATTGAAGGCAATTAACTTCAAAGACGCTGCTGGTTTTTATTTTTTAGGTACAATGCAAGCTGCAAAGGCAAACGTTAACTGCCTATTTAAAGTTCACAAGCAATATCGATTCTGACACCTGCGTATCGATACGTGTATTGTAATGAAGCCCGCAACGATATATTGCCGTATCGATTTTTTGAGCACACCTCTAACAAACAGCACTACTTTATATTGTATAATGGCCGCATCAACTACTATTCAGCTTCTTTATAGGGAATCTATGGGGGTGAATCTGGAGGCAAACTGAACCACATCTTGTAATGCAGGTGACTAGTACAGATAAAGGAACTAGAGAGGGAAAGTATGATTCTGCAAGACAGTGGAGGATGAGATAGTGTCACGAACCAGCAAATGGGGGAAACTTTCTGTATTGCAAAGGATGGAAGGACGCTCAGTGGCAAACCTTTCCATTAAAAAGAAAAAGACTTGCAGAAGCGAATTTACATGGAGGAATATGTGATCATGGTGACTGAGTCACACTTTGGTGGGCATAGTACCCAAGGAAGATGGGATAATGGGGGCAGGGGGTGGCTGGAAAGATAAGAAGAGCCCCTGTCTGGCCATAGGAACGTTAGTCAGACAGAGAAGAGAGCGGACATGCTTGCACACACATAACTTTTCCTTACGCTTCATCTGTCACCTTTGCAGCTTTTCAACATGGCTGCTGAATCTCTTGCACACAATGCAATGCACGCACACACTCACGTACACGCTCAGAGGAAACGCTTCCTGTTCCCACAGTGAGAGTGAATGGCGGGCCACAGCTTGTGGAAGGCCACCGGCTGTTTGTAATTTTGACTGAACAGAAACTGCCTATAGATGGCAGTGTGACACTACAAAAACACTATAGCACATTTGTGACCTGAACAGAGGCACACACACAAACCATGACAGACCATGTGGGTGCATCATCATTCATGTTTGCAAAGTCCACTTTCTGATACAGCACAAGAGACATTCCCATACTCCCCTGACTGTTGTGTTGTCGGCCATTGTATGGCGATTGTATGTTTAGGTTATTGCTTGTAAAACATTTCTTATTATAAAACTGCTACAAGAAAGTTGATCAGCAGTATACTGTCAATGCCCTTCAAAAGATATTCAATGTCACTGTGATTACAAAATGGGAATAGTTTGCTTAGTTGTCGTCATCCTTGTAACATGCGCACACACGCACACATACACGCGCATCCATACATAACATGCACACATTAGTCCCCATAAAGCGAAAATGAATGTCTTCTGAATGAAACAACACTGCCAAATTTGAATGATTCCCAAACTCACCAAGTACATAAAACGAGACTTCAAAATCATGAAAACTCAAGCTTTTATCTCAGTTCTCAATCGCTGTGGGCGTGTCTTCTGAATGTGCTAAAAACCACACCCACTCAACTGTCAACTACACTGGAAAAACAGTTGGGTCAAAAAATAACCCAAATTGGATTATGAATGGACCAAATCAAATTTTCTGAGCTATTTAAGACAAAATGTTGGGCCAAATTAAATTAATAACCCACAAAGCCGGGGCGGCATGGCTCAGTGGTAGAGTGGTTGTGTTGCAACCCCGAAGTTATGGGTTAAATCCCAGGCCATTGAGACCACGTCGACGTATCCTTGAGCAAGATACTGAAAAGTTGTTCCTGACAATGCGTCATCAGTAAGTGAATGAGTACTCAAAAAGGTAGAGCGCTTTGAGGGCCTTGTAAGAAAAAGTACAATATAAATGATTTATTAGTTACCAAAGCAACCCAATTTTTTGGTTATTTTGTTATTTTCATTTTCCCAAGTTTGTATAAAGTCGAGGAGAGAAACTGCCGGTCGACCCATCCATGTCAATGGGCATCTGTTTTAGCCTTGCCCAAAAATCAGGAACACAGAAATGGTGAAAAACAGTTTCACACTATATGCAGAATACATTTCAGTACTACTTATATCTTAATCTTTCACTTTTCAGAAATTAACCGTCAAACATGCATAATCTATCTCTGACTGTGCAATTAATTGAAATTCACTTACATTTTCAATTATTACACTCCACAATTACAAAATCAGCATAATTGTTAAAAAAAATACTAATTTTTGAGTTGTTTAAATTTATACATTTGCACCTTTTTAAAAATGTTAAATGACTAATATAATAAATATTGTTTAATCCAAAAGGAACATGCATAATTATAGTGTTTCAAATAATTTTTTATTTGTTTTTTTTACATTGAAACATGTTCTTGTTTTGTACCAAAAAAATAAGTGAGCATTTTTGTGTTTTATTTTGAGCGTTAAGACTACTGAAGAGTGACTGTGCTGTTTATTTGTCAAAATTAAAGGAAATATATTTGTTTAAAAATATCTTTTAGTGACTTTTTTTATTTGTCAAAATGTACTACTGGTATTAGCAGTTGGTATCGGTATTGGTGAGTACTAAGGGTCCGAGTATGAGTATCGGTCTGAAAAAAAGTGGTATCGAACATCCCTATATATTATTATACATTATGTTTGGTTCACAAGGAACTTACATAATTATAGTGTTTCTATTTTTTTTATTTGGTCTTAATATTTTAACATGTGTAAATGTGTGTTTGAATAATCTTGATTTCAGTTATTGTCAAAATAATCATAATTATTATATTTTCCATAATTTTAAAGGGTCTTTAATGAGCTCCTTAGGATTTTGATCATCCCAACTCCAATGTCAAATCACACGTCTGTCAGCAATTGCATTTTTCACAAAAATGTCACTCTCCTCTTCCCTCTGTTCCACACGACATGTTTTCAGATCCACGCTGAAACACAAGGTAAGTCCCTCCCCAACCTGCAGACTTCAGAGGCGCTGAGTGTTCAGTTGTGTTGACGCCAAGAGAGGGGAAGGTTGCTGAAATAGATGACACGCTCAGGGCTGAACACACACTCAGGAGCAGATGCAACCACAGCACTTCTGTAATAGTTCTTGGCCCAGTAATGGTGGGGATATGTCTGCAGGGGTGAGTGTGTGTCTTGGTGTGTGACTCTACAACCTTTTGCAACTTTGTGGTATGATGATGATGATGATGATGATGATGATGGTGATGAGCATAATGGGAGTCACAATTTGTCACTTTCGATGGTCTAAACCTATTGCGGATGTAACAATGGCCTGGTAGCATTTTTACCCATGTTGTGGTATCCTATATTTTTCATTTAGGACTGGAAATTCACATTCAGAAGTAAGCTGTGAGTGAGTGAGTGAGTGAGTGAGAGAGAGAGAGAGAGAGAGAGAGAGAGAGAGAGAGAGAGAGAGAGAGAGAGAGAGAGAGAGAGAGAGAGAGAGAGAGAGAGAGAGAGAGAGAGAGAGAGAGAGAGAGAAAGAGAGAATTTGAATGCTTCATAGGAAATACAAAATTCTGTAGCTGCCCCTAGATCCGAGCTAATCCCATTGGTGTTTGGGGGAGACTTAATTAACAACTAAAGTCATGCTGTTGAGCTTCCTGCATAAATGTGTCTGGAGACAATTTTTGTTTCGCAGCCATTAACAATATTTATCCATTCCATGTTGTTGTAAAATATATTTAAAACCAATTAGCCTATTCGGACTGACGTTCGGCGATACGTGGAGTACACCCTGGACTGGTGGTCAGTCAGTCACATGGCCTGTCCAGGTTGCCGCTGACCAAATGTCAGGTTCATTAGTGACGTTCCCTAATTTCTCTATTAACATGGCTGCGAACAACGAGGAGACACTGGAGCCAGTTGGTTGCCAACCGTTTCAAGTCCTCTAGTGCAAAAAAAGCAACTAGTGACTTTGGTTCCCACAAAAAAAAAAAAAAAAAAAAAAAAAAATCCAAGCTGAATCATTTTCACATTGATTTCAGTAAGACCAGAAAAGAGCCGGGTGGAAGGCAATCACGGGGCCAGTCGCACTGAACATAACCAAAGACATGGTGCCATTTTGTGTTGTGCAAAAGCAGAAACTTTTGACTCATGGTTTGTTTTCAAAAGTTGCAATGTTTTGCTGAGGTGACTCTGCCTCACCTGTACAACACTACATGAGAAATGACTGACTGAGCGGAATGATGTTAGTCTTTGACAACAGACACTGATTAGTCAAGCCATGCAGATTTCACCATGTCACATTGGTTAAAATTTCATGTTAATCTATTGAGTGTGTTTACATACAGGCAGATTTTAAGAAAAGGGGCCATGATAGCTGCTGGAGAGTATATATATATATATATTTTATGAGTTTTTCCAAAAAACACCTACCTTTATTTTACATTTAAACGCGCCTCCATTTGCATGCTAGTGTTTCCCATTATAGTATAGTGAATCGGATTGAAGTGGAAACGTTTTTAAATGCCATGGAATGGGATCGAATGTCTTTAATATCATTGCACATTACTTAAAGGTGTATTCAAGGATCTATTGTTGCTGCGTCTTCCGGGTGGTTCATCTTAATGATTGGCCTGTCAATCAATCTACCTTAAAGCAAAAAAGCCTTATTAATAAATTTCCAGTATTGGATTAGGCATTGTGTACAAAGAATAAAAGTACAAATATCTTTAGCATCTTATTCCCTGAATTTTAGTTTAAACTGATTAAGTGTCCGAATTCGATCCTGCGGTGTGGGACGCAATGTACCTGGTCACGTGATCGTGATGACATATCCCGTGCGTAAGCGGAAGCCGTCTTCGCTCATTTCAATGGGAATTTGCTGACGTAATGTGCAAGAAAAAAAGATGACTTCGATCCCAAATACTGCCGTGGGATGCGATAATTCCTCGTGAGTTCAATGCTGCCAATGGCGGCCATGTCATTCAATGTGTATTATATGCACGCGATATATCACAATGATCACGTGACTGTCCAAAAATGCCGATACAGTAAAAATATTCATAAAAAGTGCTATAAAATCATAATTGCTCAACATAAATTGGCAAATTTGTCAGGGAAGTGTTATGACTGTGTTTTGTTTGGGGCAAGGATTATGTTCGGGTCATGACTGTGTGGTCAAGAGTCTGTTTTGAACTGATGCAATCAGCATATAACCGGCATCTAGTTTCAACTGGTATGAAGCTATGTGAAGTCAGAAGCTATGTGATGACAGGAATATTTAATCTTTTTATCTGGTCAGAAGCCAATCAGAGAAATTCATTTCATGTCTAGCCACAGCCAATCTGATCGATTCGCTGTCTATATAAGCCTGACAGAGAAGTATGTGTTTTCATCGGATTATTCTTCTGCTCCCTTGTGCACCTGCACACCCAAGTTAGCTTAGCGTCTCTTGATTCTTGATACATTCTTGTTGTTTCTGGTCTAGTCAAGTTAGTTCCACGCCTCTCGACGTTATGCGAATAAAGAGTTAAAATCTTATTTGCGTCTGCGTTTTTGGGATCCACTTCCAGAGCCCAACAGGAAGAGTTGCAATGATCAATTTCACAGAATAGCTGGTTAGTTTTTCATAAGTCTTCTGTTCCTTTTACGACATTGTGTATGCTCGTTCCGAGCTGCGCATGCGCACTTCGAGTGTTTGTAGCGTGTAGCTGCTGATCTTCGGATTCAGCCGTTCATCTTGCTCCACCAATCTCACTGCATATGGTGAAAATGGCTGAGAGCCACAAGAGCACATCCGTCTATGAAGTGAGGCCGGCTGTAGAGATTGATGAAGTTGATGATGAAGATGAGCTTGTATGTTCCCGACATTTGATAGACGTTTACCCACCGGACGAGCAGGAGAGATTGTAAGAGAGCTTGTCTTCTGCATGCGCATTATTTTTTTTTTAAGTGACAAACGGACGTTTGGCTTCTACTTTTGAGAAGATCTTGGGGCACACCTTTAACAAGCTAAACCCACATAAGAAACATGGAAAAACAATGACCACCAATGGGAGACAGGACATAAGTTGCAAAAAGGCTGCGGGCTGGTGTTTTTAAAAAAAAATTTTTTTTTAAAGCTTATTTCGTGTTAAATACAACACATCCACCCAGCCTTCCATTTTTCGAACCACTTATTTAAAAGGCAATATTTGTTTTGAATAGTGTCATTGCCATTTGCTGTTTCTGTAAGTGGAGGAGGAAACAAATAAATTAAAAATAAAATCATAAATCAGGTTTTCATGGAAAAAGTGGAAGATTTCCTTTTCAAGGCCATATCTCCAGTCAATTAGAAGAACAACTTCTCTGTTAGGCGAAGAGCCTTAATGGATAATTTGTATGTAATAAACACAAACACGCACACACACACACACGCATGCACGAGCACACACACACACACGCATGCACGAGCATGCACGCACGCAAGCACACACAAATACACAAATGGAATTAGTTAATGTTTAAGAATTTGTCCCAGGGTACTCAAAGCTGTTTGTACAGTATTTTAATCCACTGGCCTAACCTTGACTATATAGTTGAAGTGGATAGACTATGACACCAGAGGGACACTTTTGCAGTCATTATCTGAAGACGAAAATTAACATTTGATTAGACACATACAGTATATGTTATAGGCAGGGGTCACGAACAAGATGCCCACGGCACCTGTTTTCTAAGTTTGGTCATGTGATGGTTGCAATCTGAGCCAGTGGGCACTATAACGAATAGTCTCCCACAGTTGAACAATGTCCACACATTCTTAAGACCCCACACTCGAGAGACCACCACATCATGTTCACTCAACCTAATCTCACAGCCATTTTGGTGAGCTATTTCTGTTCTCATTCATTTGAAGAGCACAAAGCGGGAAGGTTAAGCTGCCACCCACTATTTTTCTCCTGTTTCTGTTAGTTTAGGATGGTAGTTTGAATCGATGTATTTTAGTTTGTTATTTCAGGTTTAGATAGCGGGTTGGGTACAGTTGTATGTGTTTTCTTTGTTATTTTGCCCTTGGTTTACAACTTACTTGTTAATTAATATAGTATTGTTCCTTGTTTCTGCATAAACAACACAATGATTCCATAATAAAATGATATCTTAATGATGGGCTAATGTATTTATGCTTCGTAGATTATGTTATATGCCATTCAAATTTGGCAGTCTTGTTAAATTAAACCCAATCAAGATTAAATGGTATACTGTACATATAGGACTGTTGTGTATCTAAAATGTAAGATCATCCATCCATCCATCCATTTTCTTCACCGCCTTTTCTCACTAGGATCGCGGGGGTGCTGGAGCCTATCCCAGCTGGCTTCAGGCAGTAGTCCGGGTACACCCTGAACTGGTTTCCAGCCAATCCAGGACATGTAAGATCACGTGACCCCAATTAACTGGGTTATCATAATTGCTGTGATATTGTTCATAAATGTAAAAATAGTTTCATTTCAAAACAGTAGTAAGTCAGAAATGTAAAACTATCATCTATGCTATTGTTTGGTCATTTTCAAAATAATCCGATCAATACGCCAATCAGAGAGAACCTGGACCAGTTTGTTGTCAAACTATGTTAGTAAACTCACCCCTGAACTGTTTTAGTTATTTACAAGCTACCTAGTTTCTCCTCCATTCTGCCTGCTTGCCCGTGGTGTCATCAAGTAAATATTTAACACCATTGTCCACCACACTCAAACTCATTGAACAACAACCATACTATAACTTTATTTATATAGTGCTTTCACAACAGCTGCAGATTTGACAAATAACTTTACAGGGCAAAACATAAAAAAAAAAAACTAATGCAACCATAACAAACCAGCAAAACCTTTTTCTCCATCCCTACATGAATTTTAAGAACCGTTGTTGTCCCGCTTACCGTAATTACAATTTTGTTGAATATTCATAAATGCAGTGCATTAACCTTTTTGTGAATCTCTGCGATTCACCTTGGGAGTCAGCTTTGATGGTGAAACTAATTGGGGAGGTCATAAATGGCAAGGCTGTGTCAGCTTCACCCGGACCATTCATTCTGAATATGTCTGCACACACACAAACAAAACACACACACCCCTGCACGTTTGTGTACACGCACACATGCAAACCAAATAATCAAATGACAAAAACAAAATTAATCTTTCATATGGAAAATGATCCAAACAAAAAAAATACCCAAATGAGATGAGTTAGGAGTTGTAATCGGCTCCCAAACAGTTGAGACTCAATTAAAAGTTTCTTCATTCTCCTAATGACAAATTGCATCAGTAATGCAGGGTGTGATTGAAATAAAGCAAAGCCACAAAGCCTCTGATTGCTTTTTGAATGAGCACAGCTATTGAGGTCAGTTTAGGAATAAGTCTCGGTTCTGCACATATGTCCAAGACACAGTAAGTCTGGGCACCTGATTATGGATACACAGCTATAAAAGCAAAGACAAAGATATAATTCAAATCCAAACAACAAACTGCAATGCACAGAACATTCAACAGTTCCTGGCCAAGATCAAGATCACCATGCTGGAGCTACCCCAGCCTACCCCCATGTGATTTTTACTTCTTTCCCAAAATCAAGGCAGATGTCAAGGAGACATGTTTTTACACATCACAACTTAATTGGAATTGGTGTTACTTGTATTTTTCCATGTCACACATGACACTGATCCTATCCAGTCTTGTCATAATTTATTATAATTGCTGTTATGTGCAGTGTAGCTCTGGTGTTCTCTGCCTCAGAGATGGACTTTAGATATCACGAAGTAAGGTAAGAGCGATCTTAAAAAGTTGTTTCCTTCTGATTGTGTCCACATTGCAGTTACACACATACTGTATAAAGTTAGAGAAACAATCTAATCTTAAACTTAGTTGTGAATCAGAACATCAGCAATTTCAAAAACACCCTGAGGTCAAGCTTCAACTGAGAGATGTGTCAGCCACAATGCTGATTTTTTTTTTTTTTTTTTTTTTTTTTTACAATATGTTTATATTTTGCAGTTACGTCGCAGTTCAGAATGCCCACCCAATGGGCTTTGTCCTATTGAGGATTAGAAAAAAAATAAATAAATCAGCATTGTGGCTGATGTAATTGTATTTACCAGTAGATAATTATTTCTATTTCAGTGAGTCTTAAAGTGATTTTGCATAAATTGGGCTCAATTCTCAATTATAGCGTCCTGAATCTTTGGCAAAGATTGGAGCTTTGGGACATGAAGCAGTGGTACAGTATGTAACACATACAGGATATGCTGAATTAAGTCCTGAATAACAAATTAGTGTCATATTACTGTTATGATCCATTTAATTATTGAATATTGTTTGTCTCCGATTGTGCTGTCCCTGTGCCCTTGGCAAGCACAACAAGGTCACTGTACTTCACTGCATTTTATCCTTGATCCTTGAACTAAATTGTGTCGATGTGTTCATGGTTTTCATAGTGTTTGATGACTACAATTTCTGTCTAGTGCTACCAAGCTGCAAATAAAGGGAATCACCCAAAACATCATGCTTGTTCATTGAGCGGAGATTCAACTAAAACAGTGCTTCTTTTGTTTGTATTTGTAGTATATCTGAGGAAATTCAAATGTATGCTAGAATACAGGAGAGTTTCATGAACATTGCGCATTTATGGTTTAAAGTGTTTACCCTATAAAGACAACTGTATGCTTTGCAGGATTCTGTACTTATCCACACATATAAAATTAGCCACATACAATTTTAAAACATTTCTCTACATCGTTCTCTCCGCATCAAACTCCACTCACTGATTCACTTGTTCCACTTGCTTTCCACGTATCCGTTCCATCTTCCTCCAATTTGAGTTTCTTCCCCATCTCAATTTCCACATCTGTCTCTTCCGCCTTTCACCTCTATCATACGATATCCTTGTCACCACATGGGTTTTGATATTTTTTTGTTACACTTTTTTTCCTCCTTTGTAACTTATTCTCTTTTTAAGTCTTTTTCTCACTTATTATGTCCTTGGTTTGTCCAGGCTTGTGTAGAAGGGAGCGACGTGTGGTGAAGAGAAACAATAACAATAGACCAAGAAAGGTCTCTCTTTGTTCTGTTTGGATCTTGCGTGTGTGCGTGTGTGTTTGCGTTCGACTTCTTGAAATTATGGTTGCCCTTGAGATTGAAATCAGACAACCGCTGATGTTTCAAACTAACTGCATAAGATCCTCAAAAGAGGACGTGCTTTTTAAGATGAACATACTGTAGATGGCATCTTTCATCCAAGTCCAGTAATTAGTTTTTTACACAACAGGAAAACTACCCTGGAATCATCAACTTTGCATATTCACAACACTCTTACAAAATTAACATTTTGGTGGCAGAAAGATAATCGTGCAAGTATGATAGTACTTTTGAAAGGCCCACAGATGTTTTTGGGAAGGACAAGGTTTGTAACACAGATTTTATAAGAATTTGCAGGATTCTATTACATCTATCACAACACAGCAAATCGGTCATTGTTAAATTTCCAGTGTCCGATCAAATATACAGCAGTGTTATTTTAAAACTGTTAGGTTAAGTTACTCTGCATGTCAAAGTAAATTTCCTTGAGTGTTGGGGCGGATGTTGGGTATAACCTGAATAACACACTACCTTAAGTGTTAAATTGACCACACCCTCATTTTCGGTGAAGGACAAACGTTCCAATTTTCCACATAAAATTTTAACACTGACACTAGTGCAATTCATTCACAAGTGTTTAAGCACCAGAGTTACTGTAAGTGTAGAAGATTGGCAGAGTTACATTTTTAACACTGACACTAGTGTAGAGTTTCAACTTTCAACACTACTTAGTGTTTACCAGTAGATTTATAATACAGTGTTGGAGTAACATTGGTTAAATGTGAAAAAAAGTAACACTTTAAAAAGCCTAAGATTTACACTAACACACTGGCAGTGTTAATCTAACACAGGCATTTTTGCTGTGCAGTCCTACACATAACACTGGGAAACTATTTGGTGAGAAAAAAATTCTGTTTAGTTAGATTTTTATGCTAATTCAATCTAAAATTGGCAGTCTGATTCCAAAATTGCAGTCATTTTTTTTTTTTTTTTTTTTCTAGCATGTCATTTTTTTTTCTCTCCACAGCTTACCCTCTAGACAAGCAACAGTCCACTGATTAGCTGTAGTAAGAGGAGCTGATTGTGATTGGGCTCATCTACAGCATCTACTTGTTTGTGTAGTCACAATTGAGACATTGAGAGGTGTGTGCAGCGCCCAATAGTTGAACGAGGCAAGAGGGACAGAGAGATGAGACGCTAGTATTGTGCGGTGCTGCTCGGCAGGGTTATGGCAGGAAGGGGAACTACAGTAGGCTACAGTACCTTAAATGTATGATGTGGCGCACATTTAAAAATGAACTTGCAAGCGAATTACAGCATTTTATGGCATATATAAAGACCAGTCAGCGGTTGTTTGTGTCTGTGAATGTTCCTACGTAAGTCGGATGTTAAGTAGGGGACTGCCTGCATCTGCATTTATATGTGCTTGGGACCTGCCTAAGGTTTACGATTGCTTGTCTCACGATCAGACTGCATTTTATATAAAGACAAGTGTTATATAAAAATATCAATGTCATTAAAAAGCGTCAACCAAAATGGCACTATGGTTCTTCTACAGTCCACTAGTGTGCATCCCAGGTTACGGTCTTTCATTTCATTCTTGGCATATAAGCTCACCATGTTATTTCTAACAGAACTGCATTTTCTTTTAGCTGATTGAACTTGAAGTTGTGTAAAAAACCAGCAGGAAAAAAAGATAAAGTGAGGCCTACATTATTCAGACATGTCAAGCTGCAGACTTTTGCTGCTTTATGTGGAAATGTTGTATCTGACCTGAGAGTATGCAGGGCATGTGTTCTCTCATTGGCCCCGCATGTGGCATGAGAAGAGGTGAGGTCAGTGGGTTATAGCCAAGCTTTCAGCCTGGCAGTGGGAATGAGACCATGATTGATGTGAGGACGGAAAAAGGTCGAGCCCTACCCTTTCAATCATGAGGTTAGACTGAAAATGCGATGGCGGATATTGTACACATGGAAGTAGCACCTTTCCCTAAAACGAGTGTAGCTTGCAAACACCCTCCCTTGAACTCTCTACTCGATGTGTCCATCAATCCCATCTGCAGTTGACGCTAATCAAATGAGACAGCCAAAACTCACCTCTCTCTCTGCTCTCATTCCTCTTCACTATGCTCATCCTTCCATCATACTTTACGTCCACAGTTTTGCTGCATCTTCAGCAGTATTTATTGCCCCTCCGTTTTTACACTGTCAGCATTTGAACCTGTTGAAGAGATTGTTTCATTTCTAACCCATTCTTTTCAAAAGTGTATTTATTTGCAATGATTCAAAATATGACAGACACATCTGACTGGCTGCCGTGAAGTAAGTCTCCAATATTTAAGTTCTCTCAAGTGGGATGCCAAGTGTTCCATCAAATAAAAAAATAATAATTTAGACCTAATTCTTCACTTTTATTTCATCTTTGCTTCTATAAGTCACCTTAGCTCTTATGTTCATCTTTAAGAGTATGGCAACTGCACTTAAGGACACTACAGACAGGGCAGGTGAAATTGCTTTTTGGGGTTAAAAACCATATAGAAGTTGTACGCCAAGGTTTTATTAGAATCTGGAAGAGGTACAGCAGAGGTGATGAGGCTGTGAAGA
This sequence comes from Festucalex cinctus, assembly GCF_051991245.1. Lineage (NCBI taxonomy): Eukaryota > Metazoa > Chordata > Actinopteri > Syngnathiformes > Syngnathidae > Festucalex > Festucalex cinctus. The sequence continues at coordinate 17,363,814 of NC_135416.1, forward strand.
TGTCATGACACCACTTAGGGAACCTCCCACACTGCAGGAAAGTGCATGTCCAATTTAGACCCATTTACATTTGTGGCTTGGCAGCTCTCACAGTCAGTAAAACTTGATTGAAAAACTCCATTTGTTGGAAGCTTCCAGCATATGAAGACCTTGAAGCAAATTAATGAATTTAAATCTCTTTTTTCATAGTCGCTCATACCAATAACACTCTGCCTTTCCTTAGAAAACAAATAAAAGCGTCACAACATTTCTGACACTCAAAAAAATAGTTATTTTGCCTGTTAATATAAATGTGTCTCATTTGCATAAATCGTGCAAGTACATGCCACTCATGCATGTGGATGTACAAACATAACCAAGTGGATCCTGACATCCAATTTCCCCTACTCCTCATTCACTTTATTCAATGAAAAAAAAAAAAAAAAAAAAAAAAAAAAAAGTTAATTGCAGCAGTCAGCCATGAGATACCTGATTCCTTTCATGTGTGTATACTGTATATGAACTGTAACTGTGTTGCTCCGTGTGCTACTTTATTGACACATCTATAGTGTGTGTGGGGGTGTGTGTGTGTGTGAGCGTGTGTGTATATATATATATATATATATATATATATATATATATATATATATATATATATATATATATATATATATATATATATATATAGTGTGCCCTTATGAGTACAATCAGGAACACCATAATCAGCCCAGTGGGCCCCAGATGGGAGAAAGCTGTGTTGCCCATGTGGGTTTTAGCTAGGGCCCATATGAGGCCCAACTTGAGACCATCTGCAAAAATTGGTTAAAAGTACAGGGTGATTCACAAAGAATGCACCAAAATAATCACGCAATATTTCAAAAATGAAAAATAATACAGAAATATAGCTTGGACATGTGTTGTACATACTTTCAATTTTTTTATTTAATGTTTTCCAAGTGCTCAACGTGGCCATCACTGGCAGCAAGGACAACATCAAACCGATATGGGAATTCCTCCCAAACCACAGGATGTTGCAACCTACAGTGTTGTTGATTGCAGCTGTTATTTGAGTTTTCATTTCATCGATATTTGCTGGAAGGGTTGGAACATCAACTAGTTTGTCTTTAAATTCACTGCCAGTCATTATAGAAAATTTTTACATTTCAAATACTCACATGATATTACATTCAATAATTATATATAAACAGAATCTACCAAATAACAGAATAGACTCCCTACTTTTTGTCCCGTCCCGTTCTTTTATAATTGACAGCAGAAAAATGTAGGTTTGCCAAAATACAGCCATTTCTCCCATGGACTCTGATACTGTGTTTATTTCCTATAAAATGGGGCAATGAGGTCATCTACCGGTGGTTGGGCATCAGTAAAGTTGTTTCCAAGTTTGATATTTACAGTGGAGCATGCTCAGATTCGCCCCCATTTAGCACCGCTCTAAAAAATACAATTGACAAGTATACTTGTCAAAGGCAGTGAATGAGTTAACATACAACCAACCTCCAACTCCCCACCCAGCGGTGGGCTGATTTCACGTTAAATGTATTTTTTAACAGCTACTTTATTATGTGGTTGTATAACTCAGTGGTTAGGGTGTCTGACTTTGGTTCCATGGTACCCTGGTTCAAATCACTGTCATCACTGCAATTGTTTTTTAGGAGTCAACATTTAACCGGGTCCTGGCTATAAAGCCATTCACCAGCCATGGGCATTCCATGCCCATGTGGGTTTTAGGCCGTTTACATGGAAGGAAAGCCGGCTTTGTTCCTCAAACAAATCTTGTATAGATAGAACTGTCTAAAGACATGACAAAAAAAAAAAAAAAAAAAAAAAGACATGCAAGTGTCCAAAAGAAGACGTTTAACGGTTGCAATATATAGGCCAAGCCTGGAGTGGCACTGTAGCGCTGCCACAGGGAAAGCGTAGAAGAAGAATCAGCGAAGAAGATGAACCACTGCTCTGAATAGCCGGTTTTGAAGCCTCAAGGCCACCATATTACTCCTTCGAAGAAAAGTTTCTCGGCATACGATCCTATACATATACAGTGTCGAAATTAGAGAGCATTTGAGACAGTACTTAGTAGAAACAACAGGAAATCTAGCAACTGAGCGATAAAAGAAAAGGGGTGTTCAAAGTAGTTTAAACATCAGTCTGCTCGTGAAATGGGAGGACTAAGATGGCTGCAACGGCTTGCACGAACCGGCGAAGTGAACATATGTAGTAAACATTTTGTTGGGGGTTAGTCCTGACCCCTTGCCGGCCACCATCTGTCCAGAAGACGGAAGCAATTTTCTTTTTTGTTTGGCTCTACCCTGACTGCCGGACGACGATAAAGAATGACGAGGAAACATGCTAAAATAGCTTTGCCACTGTTGTTCGAACCTGTGTTGCTTAATGCCTGATTTATTATAAAAAATATAAAAAATAAAAACATACAAATTGTGGCATGCTGTGAGATGAATGAACAGTTATCTGTAAGGCCATTTCTGCAGTAAGGAAACAGCCTTAGTAAGCGGGAAGGATAAAATAATTGAAAGAATTGAGGTTTGTTAATATACCAAGTGTTGTTGGTTGTCCCGAAGCAGAATTTCCAAGTAGAATTTATGATTGCTACACACACGCACACACAAAAAAAGTGATATAAATGTACCCAGAACAACTATCAAAGACATAAGACAACCAGATAAGACGAAAAAAAAAAAAAAACTTTACCTCTGGATCAGGTTGGCTCTTTTTCACGTCTTTTTCAGCCCTTTACACTCAAGCCATCTCTTCAAATGAACATTAGTATGTTCAGCAACATCTATACCAGACATCATCCTTGGTCAGAATTAGCTCAGACATCTCGCTCGTAGACTGTTTATATGCGTCTAGCATGACTGACCCGCCAAGTTTGACCCCGCTAGCCTCATGAATATCAATTATGTGCGGCACACTATTCGCTACGCAATTCGAGTCAGTACCGATTCCTGCCCAATCCTAATACATGTATAGTCCCTAGGTGTGAATTTGAATGGGAATGTTTGTTTGTCTAAACATGCCTATGACTGGCTGGACACCAGTTCAGGTTGTACTCTGTCTCTTGCAAAAAGTCACCTGTGATAGCCACGACCCCAGTGAGAATAAGCGGTACAGGGAATAGATAGATCGCTAGCTAGCTAGCTAGCTAGCTAGCTAGCTAGCTAGCTAGATAGATAGATAGATAGATAGATAGATAGATAGATAGATAGATAGATAGATAGATAGACAGACAGACAGACAGACAGACAGACCATCAAGGGTTTCCACTCACTTTCTCTTTGAATTTTGTCCTTCTCTAATTGTCTCTCATGTTCCTGTGTCTTTACTTCTTTATCGCTTTTCTTTTGACATTTGACTGTCAGCTCATATATCCCCTCATATTTATAATCGGTTCTACTGGATCAGATACGTTTGGGTAAACACTAGAAAAGTGCTTGGTAATTTATAAATCCTTTGTTTGCACCCACTTATCTTCTTTGGCTCATCGCTCTGTAACCTTGAGATAAAGAAGTGAATGACACTGGAAGCTGCTGATGTGTAATTAATCACAAGTGGACACACATGCAAAGATACACAATTGCACATGCATGAATATGTGTGTCCATGTGCTCACACAAAACATGCTGTCAGTAATTCTCAGAAGGATATTTTGTTTTGCATGAACAGGTTATTATGACAGGAAACTGTAGTGCATCTACAAATTATATGATCAAATGTTTATTCATGAAAGGCCATAAAAGTTAAAGGCACAACCCGCAATACACACTGACACTGACACACTGATATGCAGTCTTTCTACTTGTCATCAGCATGTGCATCACAGATGGGTGTACTAATTATGATTGTACAATATAATCCCATAGGTCATTTAAAACAGAGGGAATCATTCATTGTCAGTGTCATTGCAAAAATATATAGCAAAACACAACTAATTAGACTGCATTCTTGTCCAACACCAAAATTGCAATCGTATCAATAAATCCCATAATATACACCATTTATTTTACAACCCCAGAACAATTATGACCTATGGTTTCAAGTATGTTACAGGCTGCTAATGCTCAACCAATTTATTTACACGGCAAAAAAATGATTTTTAAGCAAGCTACAAAAACACAAAAAACAAAACAAAACACTTTTTCTGGTAAACACGGTCTTATGGACTGTCAATTGGCTGAAGCCAGGGGCAGCCATCTTAGGTTGCTACTTTTACTGGCAACTTCTGTTTTTTTTGTTTGTTTGTTTGTTTGTTTGTTTTTTTCAGAAAAAACTGTTATCAGTTCATGTTTTACGCTAGGATACCTACTTGTATATGGATTCACGAAAGCCTCGCGAAGAGCGAACTTAACTGTTTGCATCGACCATTTATCTCAAATTTGTGAATTGTGACTAGCTAAGGTTTACATTTCACATTTTTATTTCTGATGGGCTTCACTTTCACTTGATACTTTGTTGATGGTTCTGTCAACATTTGAACAGCACCCGGAGATATACTGTATAACAGAAACTGATTTATTATTATTATTATTTTTTTTATTAGTGCTTCTCCTATACTTAATGGTACAACTGGATGTCATACATGGTGGAATTTTCTCTGTAGAGGCAGAAAATGTGAAAACGCCACAGTGCCAATGTATTCAAGTTAGGCGACCTTTGTGAAGATGGGCTTCACTTCACTTCTCCCAATGGCGAGAAAGTGACATTGACAGTCCATTCATACGTAAGTCAGTGGCGATAGATCATACTATTGCTCAGAGCTGGGCACTTCTGTCTCTTGCCGCTATCCGTCGTTGAGGACGCCCACTTTTCCCCGAGCCTCCAATAAATACACGGACTGAGCACCGACTGAAGCACGTTGGTGTCCATCGATCAGGGTAAGTACAGATGGTGCCTCTCATTCCGTGCATTTTTGCGAGGCTCTGCATCATAAAGCATTGGCTGAATGTGCGGAAGTACTCGGCAAAAGGTGGGTGTCGTCAACAACGGGAAACGACTATTGCTAATAAAAAGTAGAAATGTCATTTTTATGTTAATTTTGTTTTAAAGTATAATCAATAGTTTCTGTGTAAATACTGTGCATGCACAACTTCATGCCACAGACATATGACATTATGAAAGTTATAGAGAAATGTGCTAATTAGGTCTCGTCACATAAAGACCCTATGGACGTTGCGCTCATCAAAAAAAAGTCAGTGTTAGTTTAAAATGAAACTAGGGTTTGTGAAATCTTGGTGCAAATAGACTCTTGCTAAGTTAGACACTCATCTCCTTCTGCTGTGTTCATTTGAAGTTGAAGTCTTATTGCCAAATGAGTTCAAAAGACAACCTGTCAACAAGGTAGCATCTCTCTTTCTCACAGACCAAATTCAATTGTTTACTGACTCAAGGTGAGACCATGAGAAAGACTCCACTAGAATGAGGAAAGGTTTCTTTTCCATTACATCTGTTGTAATTGTCTTTCTTCATCTGCCTGGCTGTTTGCATATTTTTTTTCAACTTATCATTATCCCGCCAGAGGATGTGAAAGCAAATTGTTGATTAGATCTTTCATCTCTCTTCGATCAAGTATTTCTTCCACATACTGGCCGTTTTAATGGGAAGATTATCATGCGCATGACTTAATTTAAATGCTGTCTTTATTATTTTGTTTGCCTTGTCGTCATTGGGTGTTAATGTGTTACCATGGGATGGAATTTAAAAATTTCATATAAATGATTCATGGAAATGATGTGATATCATTGGCAACTACAAAGCCAGTTTTAGGCTCATCCATCCATCGGAGAGCTGGTGAGCTGGAGTCAACCCCAAATAACTATGGGTGAGTGGCAGATTACACCATGGTGACAGGTACCAGGCAGGAATCATTGAGATCCAGGATAGGGCATAATAAAGTAAAAGAGAAATCCATGTCATGTCCAGGGAAACAGCCACATCTCTGTGGAACACAACAGGCTATTAGTTTGTCTGTTTTGTTGCCGAGTGACTTCACGCTCCCTGTAATGATCAATGGAAATAGCCATTTATAGCTTACCCTTTTCGATCCTCTTGCTTTCTTTGGTGTTGGCTGTCTTCCCTCAGTAAGTCCATCTTCACATCTTTTACGATTAGTGCGCCAAGGGGATGCATATGTGTAAAAGAAAGTATTTTCTTGCAGTTGTAGGTGCGGATCATAAACAAGCTGAGAACATAAAAGTCTGCTAGCCTTAATATTCTCCACCAGAAAATAGGTCATTCAAGAAAAGTCCTTGTGGACCATCGGTTGAAAACGATGACCACATTCATATTGACCATCGCAGCTGAGCGATTTGGAGCAGAGAAAATTTTGAACAACTGTTTTATTATTTTCTCTGAGGTAAAGTATTATTATTAGCTAGCGAACCAAGATGGCGGGATCTTCTGCGCATGCGCGTCACCTATCCTGCAGGGTCACCGATAGCGTCTTGACAGCAAGACCTGTTGCGGCTCAATTTTGATCCATATATAAGGCGCACTGATTATAAGGCGCATGGTCAGCTTTTGAAAAAATTGAAGGTTTTTAGGTGCGCCTTATAGTGCGGAAAACACGGTACATTAATTTGAAAGACCTATACTAGATCCCAAGATAGTATTTTTCCTTTCTTCTAATTTCTAGTTCCTGACCCTAAAACGGCCAGAAGATACAACATGAAACAAAATGAGCACATCTTTTCCAGAATAAAAATAAGAAAAAAAGATAGTTGCTGCTTGTGTGTTTCAGATTTGATACTGTTTCGATTCATCTTGCTGCTGTCTGTCACCTCAGCCTTCCAACTAAAGGCTGTCCCCATTGGGGACATCTACCATAATGAAAAAGGATGTATTTGAGTGTTTGTCAGTGTGCATTAACACCCAGCCGCACCTGTACGTGCGTGCGCGCACACACACACACACACACACACATACACCCGCACGCACGCGCACACGTGTGACGTGTTCGGTAATGAATAAGGATGTGCTGTGTTTAGAGCTGGTCGTTAATCACTGGCAGTGCTGGCAGCTAACAGATAAGCAGATTGATCCAAGGCCACAGAGGGAGCATAGCCTGGCACTGGCCATTCATCACATGCATGCAGCCCCTCCAACACCCACACAAACATGCTGTACTTTCATACACATGACTAAATGCTGGCTAAAGTGTTTGAGCTCATGATATGCTATTCACTTTATCACCCTCTCTGAGAATTACTTTTGTACTTGAGTAGGCTAAGAAGAAAGAGTCAAATGGTCAGGCACACACACACAAACATTTGAAAACAAAAAGACTTGACCTGAGATATAAAGTAAGTCCGTATTTTGGTCATCCATGAATCCCAGTGGAGACACCAAGACCTAGGGACTGTGAGAAGAATGGCCTGGTGGATAGACGGGAGAAGACAAGATGACAGGATGACAAAACAGAGTTACGGACACGCTCCAGTACAACGTGACAGCTTGGCAGGCCCGCAAGGGACCGAAAGGAAGATAGCCAGTAAATATATGGGAGGAGGGAATGTGGTCAAACATCTGTGGTTTCCTATCCTTTTTGTGGCACCACAGTGTCATTGATGGGCAAAGACAGCGATGGATAGAATGGTAGACAGAAAGAATTTAAGATGAGAATCAGAATCATCTTTATGAAGTATGTGTGAACGCACAAAGAATTTGTCTCCGGTTGTAAAAGCCACACTAGTATTGCGTTAACAAGAAACTACAGTAAAAATATAATTTAGGATGTGACACATCTGCTCTTTTCTTTGTGCATACCGCAATAGCATCTACTTGAGGGAAAGAGCTGAAAGAGGTGGTGACCAGGATGTGGAGGGTCCTAGAGAATTCTGCTTGCTCTTCCCATTGTTCTTGCCACGTGAGCCTGTATGAGTGGTACAGAATATTTTTTTCAGCAGTACTAACTGTCCGTTGCAGTCTGATTTTCTCCTTCTTCGTGGCAGCAACAAACCAAACAGTGATTGAGGAACACAGGACTGATTCAATGACCGTTATTTCAAACTTTCTCAACAGAATCTGTGTTTTTACCAAAGGAATTGTAATCTGGGTGATGTTTGTATGTTTATTATTACATACTGACGGACATTAGGACCATGCCTCTTACCCAGCCGGACAAGCAATGCAACTTGCTAGCTTGCAAATTCTGCTTGAAAAGCCCATCACATTTGAAACATGGGGGTTGGCATTTCTGCTCATTGTAATCATATGAAAAAATGAAGATAAAGAAAATATGAAACGCTTAACGCAAGATGCAGCACATCGTTAAATGCTGGCGGTCATGTAATTACGGTACATGATTGGGTGTTAGATTGGATGTATGATTAGTTTGTTGGGCAGATGGTGTTCGTTGCAGTGATGAGTGGGAATGAGAAAAAGCCATGCAAGCAAGCCATGAGCTGGAATCATTTAGTGAAAGTGCTGGGGTTCTCCTCCATTATTCATCCCTCCCTCTTCTCATCTATTGCTCTCATCACACATTGCTAGATCCCGTTATGGTTTTCTGTCATTATCATGTAATTGAGAACACGGCATGAGGATGCGAGTGTGCCTGTAAGAATGTTTCACACTTCATTCTTTCTTTTCCTGCAACTCGTACCCAGTTCAAGGTTGTGGGGAACTACAGACTAACACAGCTGAGTTGTGGGGAATAGCACACCATACCATAGACTGATCGTCAATCGATCTTGAGGCACAGACAACCATTCAAACATTCTCACCATCACTTAGAACTCGACCCATGCTGTCTAGGTGGTCAATCACTACATCAATGCCTTCTCACTTAAAATTTGTCCTCAAATAGGGTTGAACAAAACTTTATTGTGATGGCACATTTTGCAGTTGATTATTTCAGTCACCTCATACATTTAATTATCCACGTTAAAACTTAGGCCATATTATTTGTTTCCTACAATTGAAAACAGTTGTAAGATGGTCTTTAATGCATCTCTGACACTCGTCTGTCAAAATACATACAGGAAAGTAATTTAACCAACCGCTAAGTATACATTACCGGTGAGTCACACTCACAGTGGCAACTTTTCAGGACCGTGTGCACCTGTGCACATTCTCCCGTCCAGACTTCTGACACATCCACTGTGCATAACCTGGAAATTTGTGCGCAACCACCGAAGAGCCTCAGTGAAGTCTGAGGCTGACTGTAAATCATGGACCATAAGACTGTCTTAGAAATCTATTTGGAAAATATAGCACACTTTAAATCTGCAAATACCTTTTGTAGCACCAGTGGCATGCGAAACAACCATTGTTTTATGCCCCTGAAAATAATATTTTCTCAGCGTGTTAGAAGGGGGGTTGATTCGACCGCTTTCAAAAGCGCATAGGTGTTTTACATAACAAACAGCCAATATTTGTGCTGGCGGTCAATCAAAACATAACTTTTTCATCGACCGGTAGGGGCAATGTGGATGCCCAACAGAGATGGGGAAAAGTAGTGACATTCTGTACTTGAATAAAAGTACAATTACTTGTATAAATAACAAAGGACTTTAGTAAAAGTACTCATTCAAAAAATTCCTCAAGTAAACGTAAAAAAGTACAGGCTCAAAAATGTATTTCACGAGTAAGAGTAAAATGTATTTTCACGGGATGTTTTTTCCTTGTGTCATATAATTTGAAGACCATTAAATTTAAAAGATCATAACTTAAAACTCTCAAAACTGACTAGATCGCCTCATGAAGCCTATACATTATTTTTTAACTCCTCTAAATGGTGCTATTAGTTTAAAGATGCAATGGATATTAAGTTCACACAACCTCAACCAAGAATGACATTTATAAGAGTTAAAAAATATAAGTGTTTGTCATTAACCCCTTCAGACCCATATATGGTTGCATGTCTACCAATAAAACGCATATTCTGAACGATGTCAACACTTCTGGTTCATGATTGGATCTTACATAACCAATCACAATTGATACTCCGCCATTCACCCAAAGTCAACTAGAATAAGCTCCAGCTTCCTCATGTACCTCATGTGAACACGTGCTGAAAATAGGAATGATGGAGAGTTGAAGCTCATTGTGTTACCTATTGAGGATAAAAGTATCTGACTCTGTGGTATCCTTCCAAAAAAACAAAAACAACCTTTTGGACTCTGGTATCATTTTGTCTCTGTTCATAGAACTTTTCAGAGTGATGCTGTTTATTCTCTATCTCTGTTTATTCAGTTGGTTTACTTGCTTGCAGTGCATACAGTTTGCCAGCTGAGTTTGATAGCTGGCAATGAAGGATGTCAAAATTGTCTGTCTCTTCAGCATTAGATAAACGGGTGAATCGTGTCATAATCATTGCGACCAAAAGACCTACAGTAGATTAAGGTCCAGTCCATTTTTTAGGAGAATATGGACATATTGACTGTTTACATTGAGGAAAAATTGGTCATCTCCTCTGTGAAGCACCATTCAAGATAGCAACAGTCTTAAGTTTTTGTCATCAAGGCTATTTTAGTTTATTTCGATATTAACTGGAATAAAGACCTTTGAAAGTGTGTCGCACAGAAGTGACGTCATCTAACAGCAGCCAATAGAAAAGCATCTTCAGATGACATTGCTCTGAGCTGACAATTTTGCGTGTTTGACTTTTGGCTCCAATGGCTCGCCTTGCCTGCTTCTTCATTTTATTCAGCCGAAACACAACGCTAGGTAAGAAGTGTGCTACTTTTTTCATTTTACCATGGTGTTTATTATTACATTTTGCACACAAGTAAGATGTTTTTTTTTAAACGAAAACTAATAGTAAAACTATATTAAAACCAAGCATTTTTTTAAATAACCAAAACTAATATAAACTAACAAAGCTGCCCTGAAAACTAATTCAAACTAGCTAAATTTAAAAAAACTACATTAAAAATGAAATTTCCAAAACTATAATAACCCTGTTTGTCATTCGTTAGTAAAACACTGTTTAAAGCTATATAGTAAAACATTATCATGATTATAATTGTATTACAAGTATGACAGACCTTGGATATGAGGATTATGTAAAGACGAAGACATCTCATAGTTAGTTGGAGTATGACAAGAATAATAAAATCCCAATTCTATCAGCATCTCAGGGGTTTCAGCTCAGCAAATAGCTGATATATGAAGAAAAACCGGAAATGGATATGAGAATGATGGAGATGGGATGTGTCTAGATTGAGAGAAATACAATAGATGCACACACATACACAATCACAAAACCCCATGTGTATCAGTTTTGATTTAGTGTTGTGGGTTGGCGTCTCTATGACTTCTAAAGAAGAAAAGGAAATGAAAAGCTGATAACACAAAATATAAACACACAGCAATACAAACACAAATACAGACACACACGTTACATGGCGTTCAGCTATAGTGATATTAAAGTTTGATTTTGTTTCATTTTCACAATTGCAAGCTGTGATTGACAGGGTCTGACCTATGCTGCGACAAGGAAAGGCAACTTGAGAAAACACCCCGCTGCATCTATACACACTCACATGCTCTGCCGTTCGCTCACAAGTGGTGGCCACTGTCTGTTGCTGTGTTGTTGTTTATTTACTTTGGCAATCCCTGTTTATTTAGATGGCGTAAGTTAACTGTATTAAAATTCTTGAACTTTAAAAATGTGTACAGTTGTCTCACATTAGTAACTCTGAACACTGACATTTTATTATTTTGTCCGTATGACTACGGGCTGTAATACAAATTTGGGAAATGTCTTGTACTGTGACATTTCAGTGCAAAAGTATGTGCTTTGTGTGACTCAGTTGTTATTCCAAGAGTCGGGGTGTCGGACTGAAACCAAGTTGCACCTCCAAAATAGGCATGTTTGTTCATCCATCAAATCTTCAAAGATTTTTTATCTTTGTCAGATGCCACACATAAAGATAAAAGATCGGGCATTTAACAGCTTTGGTCGTATTGTGTGTAAGGTGTGCAGATAATCTCATCACAGCTCCCTCACGAACTTAAAGATTATCATCTCAACACTGGTCAAGATTCCAGTCCTCCGTGAATGACCTCTCGCATGATTATACGTGATCTAATCAAAACCGGAAGGGAAAAAAAACAACTTGGAAACGATGAGACACACAACAACAAACGCAACGAACTGGAAATAATGATGGTGGTTTGCGGACTACTTCTCCCATGAGCTGGTCCTCCATGGTAGCGGTCCACCGGACTTTGTGCTTCTGGTCGGACATGCTTTCTGATATGCTTGTTGTTTTCGTGTATGCGCACTTCCGTCTTTTTCAGTTAGGGTGCCTCTTGATTGGCTACATTCCGTTTGACGTCACAGTTGGTGGCGCAGGCGCACCTCGCCGCCCCAGTCGACGTGAAAGGCGCAGTCTGCCGGATTCACTCAGGAAAATGCACTTTTTAAATACAGGATGTACACACTTTAACTTTCTCTCAGTCTACACATCTGTGTTTATGTTAATCTTCGGTGGTGATTTCGTCCTAAACCCCCCAGCCTGTATTTTGCCATTTTGTGTTTGTTTTGTAAACAGCCGGACGTTTCTGTGGAAAGACAGTGTTGACACCCCTCCAGCCAATCGCAGAGCGGGGGGTGGCGTGTCGCTAACGGGGCCGGGCGAATGTGTCGGCTTCGTGACGTCACTCCCGCGGCAATTTGAAAACACGCACGGATTATTGTTTTTTTTTCACTCACTCACTCACTCACTCACTCACTCACTCACTCACTCACTCACTCACTCACTCACTCACTCACTCACTCACTCACTCACTCACTCACAGGAGCTTATGTGTTTGAATGAGTTACAAAACAAACACAAAATGGCAAAATACAGGCTGGGGGTGTGGGGGGTTAGGACAAAATCACCTCCACACGTTATGAAAAGCCCATATTTATAAATTGAGAAGTAGTTTGTTTGTTTAAATCCTGTATTTAAAAAGTGCATTTTCCTGATTGAAACCGGCAGACAGCCCCTTTAAATAATGAACATGTTCAATATTTACGACAAAAATCTTAAGATTGTCGGCCCGACTGGTTTTGGACACAATTATCGGGACAAATTCACTCTTAACACATCTCACATATAAAGATAATCTTATAAAATAATCTTATAAGACAAAAGATTGTCGGGCGCTTGACATCCTTCGTCGGGACAAAAACAGCCCGATTCTCTTTGTGTGTGAACCAGGCTTTAGCATATCCCAGCTGACTTCAGGTGAAAGGCGGGGCACGCCCTGGATTGCCAACCAATCACATACTTCAATTTCAATTTGATGTTAAAAATGGACAGGTCTATAATAACATCCAAATGCAGGTGCAATTGTATACATGTTATAATATGGGGGTGGTAAAAAAGTTATAAATAATGTTTTCAGTCATAACGGCTCTCTGATGAATGTGGCCCATTACACAAATCAGTTTAATTTCATAATCAGTTTAATTTAACTCCTGCTCTGAATAAACTTAAAAGGTCTACCGCCTTTTCATTGAACTATTGAAACAAATCTGAAGTTTGTCGTCGTATTGGGGTTCTCGTACACAAACCACATCAATGATGAGGTATTGTGCTATACTACATTGGGAGGCCTTGTAGAGACAGGAGTGTTCCATTAGCTAATGCATTGAGTGTGGCCACTGCTGACTCATCACTCGCGTCCCATCTAGTCGAGATAGGGAAAGAAAGAGGCTTCACATTGTAAAAGGAGAAAACAACAATAAGAAATGTGAAACACGGTCACAGGGAAAGGAATTAAGAGCAAACAAGGATGTGAGTGAAATAAATCAGCAAAATCATTTCACGCATCTCAGTCAGCAAATGATTAGTCAGCATTTATTGTACAAAAGGGGAGATAGAACAATGTATTTACCATTTAAGGTTGTTTTAATGTTTCTGTGTGATTTACTATGGTTGCAATAGCACATCATTCCCCAGTTACTTGCCATATAGTTATCAAAGGGATTGTGTTTTTATTGGAATCTAACGAGACTATATACAACAATTACTCATAGCACAATGGGGCTTTTCTCGAGATACTAATCATGCTAGTGTTGAGTGAGGACAAGAATGCGTCACTGTCCATCTGCTTTCAAAACAATTATATACATGCAATGATTATTTTCCTTCTGTCCTCTCCTCATCTAAACTTTCCTCACCTTCTTTGTTTTTTTTTTTAGATTCATGTTTACAGAACAGCAACAGGAAAAGTCCTGATGCACAATTAAAGGGGAAGTCAACCTTAAATATATATTGGCAATATTATGTTATATCTGACCTCACGAGTCTAAACATGACATTCGAATTAATATTACAATTGTGAAATATGAGTTTTTATCCATCTGAGGGGGCGGCCATTTCGCCACTTGCTGTCGACTGAAGATGACATCACAGCTGGCCGGGACTCAAGCAACGACCAAATACAGCCCACCTGTTTTCTGAAACTGAGCTGTGACTGGTTATTACCTGATACCAGAGCAACTGTGATGTCATTTTCACTCGACAGCAAGTGGCAAAATGGCCGCCCCGTGTAATGAAGAAAAACAGGTGGATTTTGCTGCTTAACTCATATTCCACTAATGCAATACTAACCAAAATACCGTATTTAGACCAGTGGGCCTACATAGAACATATTAGTGTCAAAAATTTGAGGTTGACTTCCCCTTTAAACAGGGCTGTTCGAGGGTTCAGGGTCCTATGGTACATTTAACATCTTTTGTGAGCATACATGCTGTAACTGAAACTGTAGTAGAATTGAAGGTTGAGTTTAATATACATCCGCTATAACGGCTCCATTGTTCATTACTTATTACTTAGCAATTACTTGGTGGACCGCTAGCGGGAGCGCCTCATAAGAGTGGCGGACAAATTTACGGAAGTCTTCAGGCGATGAATGGTACGAAAATAAACTATTTTCTCATTGAAAAAACATCAGTTTATATCTTGATTAGTTTTATCATAGATTATCGTGGACTCATTACCTGACTTATATATCGATAATCGCTGTATCGTCATATCGTGAGATAATCGTTATCGTGAGCCTTGTATCACATGTCGTACCGTGAGGTACCCAGAGGTTCCCACCCCTAATGTTGCAGGTTGTGTTCTTATTTCTTGTTCAAATACATGGGACGAAAGTGAGACAGACGAGATTCTGCCTCCACACTGTGCAGCCTCTTTTGTCTGGCTGTCAGCAACACTAAAGGCAGCATACAAGACCACACAAGTTCACATCATTCTATGCCTAGGGAGCGAGCCGGTTCTTTGACTTTGTCAGACTAATAGGTTGTTCTCAGTGGATTGTAAAGCTCACAAAAGGTGGCAAATAAATGCAAAACTTCCGGACAGATTCTCATCTTTTTATGATCAAGTGTACCAGTAGGGACAAAAGTTAGTCCAGCTTGTGCTCACTGTGGCAATTACAATGATGTCTGTGGAAAGATCATTCATTATTTAAATTGAGAGACTTTTGAAGCTCAAAGAAGGAATGGAAATTATTCTGAACACTTTTACAGTAAAGTAAGAATTCATGTTACATGTTGATGATTGTCCAAAAGTAGTATGAAACAAAATTGTCATTAATTGAAAATATATTATATATATTATATAATATATATGCTTGAGGAGCGCTCATTTGTAAGATTTTTCTACATTTAAATAGCACAGACACAAATATGTGCATGTTTACGCCGTATTAATGTTTTATTTATACACTGGTAGCAGATATTAACAAATACAAACAAATACTGTACAAATAGATGTAGATTATGCTTCACTATGGCATGGATCATGTGTGTCTCTCATATCATATGGCTACTTTGATGAGTGGGTAGGAAAGGGGACATTCGGGATAACCCGTTTACATACTTCACGTTGGACATTGGAGTTACTTTTGCATAATCCGATTTAAACAGAGACGCATGGACAACGTCATGATTACATTATTATTTTTATTTCAAGTTATTATTATAGCCAATATGAGGGTTTTGAAATGGCTGATTTTTTTTTCACATTTACTTGAGACTTGCTTGAAATTTGAAGTCTACGACTTGAGACTTTCTTATGACTTGCACGTGTAGCTTACACACACCTCTGCATATAATATACAATATATAAAACACAGTAGGGTATTTCTTTGCTGTTGCCCCCCACCAAAGTCATATTAGCTGTATTTGCTATTTCTTTCCCCAACTAAATATGTCAAGCTTTCCCTGAGGCCCAAAACTATTTTTGTGCAACAAAGAAAGAGTTAAATGTGTTGATATCCTAAAGGCAAGTTATTATTTAAATAAATTCCTCTACTTTATTTGAACTGTGGGTTGGGGAAAGTAAATTACAATAGTAATTTTTGAATGCAAACATTTTGCAGCCTAGGCAGAAAGAGATCATTTATCAATGCTTATTACATATTATAAACACACAAGACTATACAGTACAGTACAATTAACTGCTGGCACCATAAAACAATATTTTGTTGAATATGTTCAGACTAAGCCATGTTTTAACAGAACACAATACACATTTGCTGTACTCTGGGAATAAAAATAAATAAAGTGTTAAAGTAACAATTTGTGTTAACATTGCATTGTGCGGCTGTTTGAGTTTTAATGTCATGTTTCAAAACTTTTATTGAACCAAGGCAGCCATTTATAATAATCTCACAGCATTTGACCAGAAACAAAAAAAAAAAAAAAAAAAAAAAAAATCACAAAAATTTTATGTACTTAAGTAATGATGATCTGGCCTCAATTTTCTCATGAATTTACTTAGTGCACAATCTGGGCCTATTCAACTGAACACTTGCACTTGAAGGAAACTGGTTTATTATATTGTCTGAAAGGCTACAGGTTTATGGTGTAATGGAAAAGCATTTCATTGTTCTGGTTTTTACTATATGTCACTTGCAGTGATACAAATGAAGTAAAAATTGATGATTTCCTACATCACTCCTGCTGATCTTCCACGACATGGTAAGGTGTCAAGGCACCATGGTTGGGGAAAGGGACAGACAAATATTATTCAACCATAGTAAAATTTACAGACGGGATTTTAAAAATGCCCTTTTTTTTTTTCCTTGAGCATTCCCCAAACATTCCTAATGGTTTCCTAGCAAGCAGCCATGAAACAGAGCTGTTCCTTTTTCAATGCACAGAAAAAACACCCTGGATGTCCTCAATTGCTGTCTTTTGCATACTGTAACATTTTTTACTGCATCACTGCTCTCCAAAGTTATCATGCAACTGCTGACACAGCAATCTACGCCCTGCATTGAAAACACATAATGGAAACGTTAGCTCTGATCAGGGTTAACCAATCCAAACTGGCTACTCACTCGCACTTGTGTCCACGTGACACACGTTGTAGGTCACATACGCATACAAATCGGAAGCGGATTGCACTATGTTGAACTCAGCACCCATTTGTTGAGCAAAGCATCTGATTAAATTCATGCTAATTGATTCAAATGATTTTCAATCAATCAATCAATCAATCAATCAATCAATCAATCAAAATCACCCAGACAGGTAAATAAGTGGATGTCTGGTCTCCCTAATTTATACATCCTCTACACCAGGGATGGCAGGCTGCAGTCCTCGAAGGCCGGAGTCCTGCAGGTTTTAGAGGTTTCCCAACTTGAACTGCAGCTAATTCCAATTAACAGGATCCTTATCAGGCTTATGCCGAGCTTGCTAATGAGCTGATCATGAATCAGCTGTGTTGAAGAAGGGAAATATCCGAGACCTGCAGGACTCCGGCCCTCGAGGACCGGATTTCACCACCCCTGTTCTACACAGCATGCTACAAATCTCGAATCATATTTTCGTCACAAGAGATTATCCAACTGCCTGATTCGGTTTAGTAACATCCTGTCTTGCCTTCACTGTGGCCTCAATCCATCAAAGGCCTACAAGTCATCCAGCTGTGGCACACTTTAGTCTTTAGACACTTCCCCGTGTTATACCTGTCACACAATCCAACCGCCGGCTGCTCATACTGAATACAAAATCTAGATGGCAAACGATTGCAATGTGATCCGCACAGGCACACCAACCTTCCCTGTCCACTCCAAAATCAACACTCTGCCTCTGCTTGATTGTTCTGGTTTGTCTTGTCTTTCTGTCCTTCCCTCTCAACAAAACACATTTTCTCATCATGTGCAGTGCATAGGAAACATTTACACACCGCTGTTCAGATGGCATCTTTTTTCGAAGTAATATCATGAGTATGCTGGCCACAGAAAGACTGGGATATTTTTAAATTCCAGACATTGGGTTCAGATGTGACCGTGCATTCTTTATGCTGCAACATGAGGCAGTGGTGGTGGATGAATGGCACAACAATGGGCCTGTGGTATTTCTGTGCATTCATCGCTTAAATGCAGGATAATCATTAAATGCCATACAACAAAATTAGTTTGTTGTGGATAGCATACCTGGATTGGATGGATGGATGGATGGATGGATGGATGGATGGATGGATGGATGGATGGATGGAGAGTGTTGCTGTCGGCCTTTGTGCAGCCTCTCTGACCTCTTTTACTTCCATCTTTCCATCAATTCATCATCATGTGTTGTTAATGTCATTGTTGTGCCAGAATTTTTCCATTTGATGATGACTGTTGATGATTGACACCATTGAAAAATGAGATTAGATTTCTCTGTTGCTATGGAAGCTCTTTCTGTATAGACCACAGCTTGCACCCTAAGACATGTCAGGAAAAGTCTACTAGAACATATGAACTTCATCTGGGTTTTATCAAAGGCACTTTAAATGGGGGCTGGCGTGTGCGCTCATTTAACATGTTTAAAAGTGCTTCATTAATTCTAAACACAACCAGTTATAGAGTGTGTATACACTTGTGCAAGCACATTGTCTCAGTTGTTTATTTTGACTCTCCTCTCGACAACATATAATTTCAAAACTGTTTAATTGAGTTGTAAATGTTTTAGGTCACATTATTGCTGGACAAAGTTTTAAATTATGTATCTTGGTCTTAATTTTTTTTTTTATCTCATAGGCACAGAGGTGTGTAGACTTTATAAACATCAAAACTGAGCATACATGTTAGTAATTGCACACTTCCTGGAGTCTGCCCACATCCTAAATATGTGCAAAGTTTCAACTTTCATAAATTATCCTGCAACCTCATATGTGGGAGCTCTACCGAAAGGACCATTAGCTGCACTGACACATTGGTGGGCACGGGGAGAACATGCAAACTCCACCCAGGAAGGCCGGAGCCTGGACTCGAACCAGAGTCCTCAGAACTGGGAGCCAGACGTGCTAACCACTCAACCACCGTGCCACCAAACCATTCTTCCAGTTTAATGTAATGCAAAAATACATTGGTCGAAAAACTCATACCTTTTCACATGAATCTCATATCCGCAAGTTCACTGTTTTTTCTTTGACTATTTTATGGAAACAGGTCTCACTGTCATTGCCCACATGAGCGTTGAATGCATGATGAAGGAGTTCCCAGGTTGATCACTCTTCAGCACACCCTCCAAGGCCTCCAGAAAAAAAAACGGGGGGGGGGTTTGGGGGGGGGGGGGTACTCTGAACTGCTGTTTGGTGCAAACAACCGTCTAAGGCGCCGGGGGTAGGAAGTTTGCCCACGCCTGCTCTGTGCCTCTCACCATGGGCAATTCCAGAGTGGAAAAGAGTCCAGCCCCTCTCAAGAGAACTGGCTGTGTGTGGAGGCGAGTCCGACTAATGTCTAGTCGGAACTTCTCGGCCTCACACACCAGCTCAGGCACCTTCCCCACCAGAGAAGTGACATTCCATGTCCTAAGAGCTCGCTTCTGCAGCCCGACCAAAGGTCCCCGCCCTTGGTTTCCGCCTAGCTCTCTGTGCATCCCGACCCTTTCAGCCCCTCACACGGGAAGTGGATAAACGGTGCAGAAATTGTATGGATGGATGGCCTACAGATATGCAATTGAACAGATGCACGTCTTTTACACTGTTGGGCTCCATTTAAAGTTTTGTGAAAAAGTATTTATTTACAAAACATGATATGTTTGATTGACGCCAGTTGCGCAAGGCCCAAGGAGGAAGATACCTGCTGGTTCATGGTTTTTATTCAATTGTCTCTCTCATTTCTCTCAAAGTGCTTTTCCTGTCTCTTGTCTATTAAGAGTTCACATTTTTCCCACGGCAATGGCAATGAGTCTTTCACACCTCTGTGAATTTATGTTGGCCCACTCTTCCTTGCAGAATCACTTTAATTCAGGAACACTGGAAGATTTTCAAGCATGAATGGCCTTTTTAAGGTCATGTAATAGCATTTCCATCAAATTTGGTGAAGGACCCAGGTACAAAATGCATGCATTATGTAGTGCCTTTAGAATATTTTGATGCGGGCAAAATTTGTTGTTCACATTGCACACTACAATTTCATTATATGGAACCAATACATTTGACAAATTCAATCTAAATATAGTACTTAGAATATGAAAATAATCTGTCCAAAAATGAAATAAGCCTGCTCCTAATTCTGTGAATGCTAAAGCTCAGCTTCTCTTTGAAAATGGTTTGAGGTGGCTGTTCACTTTGCATCCATTTTCACTTTGTTGCCGACTTGTTTTTTCACACTTCCTACATGTTCTTTGAGAAGAAGGGAAGTGCAAAATGGGTAAATGATGAAAGATCGAGGAAGGAGATGCCAGACAGAGTGAGACGAAGATGAAAAGTCAAGTGGGATAAAGGTGAAATGGAGGTGCCTGTGAAGCTGGGTGCATCTTTCACTTGGTGAATGAATGGATGAATGGATGGATACAACAAGCCAATGAATGGATTAATTATTGGAGATGAAAGGCCTTGAGGTATAGATATTAAAAGCTGAGTGAAAATAGAGCAGCCTCTTCTCAATACTTTTCACTCTGTGCTCCCCTCTCCCCCTCTGTCTTATTCTGACCAGATGAGTAATAGCTTTGGTGCTGTGACTTGACTGATTAATGCACTCGAAGGGAGGTGGAGCACAACAAGCAGATGAGAGGGCTGGAGGTATAGAGAGGAAGAAAGAGAGAATGTGTATGTGTATGTGTGTGCTTTTTTGGAAACCTCAGTCTGGCCACTCGGCCAGTGCATCAAGTGATTTGATTCTCCCAGGGAGGTATATTTCTCCTCATCAACAAAAGTGCTGTCTCTGGTCCCGTTTTGAGCAATCATGCTCACTCATACTGTTTCACGGATGAATCAGCAGTGACAATTCTCAGACAGAATGATGAAGGGACTCACTCATGGTGACAAACTGTCAAAAGAGAAAATAAATAAAGGTGCGGGAAGAAAAAAAAAGTGTAAGAGTAATGTGTCACTTTGCAGCTGGCATTTCAGTTGTAAGATCATTAGAGGTGATCCAGGGCACTTAACTCCTTATCACTATGTGACTCTCCAGTCCATCTCATCTCTGCTTACTCTAATGGCTTTCCTCTATCTTTCCGCTCTGCCTCATCTTAATGATATTCTAATGGTGCACCATACAGTAGATGAAACACCCTCATGTTTGTTGATTGTTTTGGACCATGGCAACAAAGCACTCCTTTTCGTGTTCACTGATAGAATAATGGAATAAAACCAGCGCAGCTTCTCCAGCCAGACAAAGGATCAATTCAACATTATCCTACTTCAAACTTTAAAATAGCTCTACCATTTAGACATTTGGATTACAGTCCAAATTGAGCCATTCTAGCACATTTTCACCACACTTGCCCCGAATGTGATTGCGGGAACTTCGTGAAATGCTGTCGGGCCTGGCAGGCACCCTTGGCGGCGGAGGTAACGTTAACAAAGGCGGGGCTTCCAAGATGGGCTAAACTAAACTCTAACCAAACTCCTATGTTGAGTACCTCTGCCTCTCCAGCACCAGATCCATAACTCATAAAACAATGCTCTTAAGTGTATATTTACTTGTTTACTGAAGGAATACTCACTAAAGTCAGAGGTGTCAAACGTATGGCCCCCGTCACTGACAGATTGGTGGACCTTCTGTCAATATTAATAATTGATAATCCCACCTGGGAACTACTTGTATTTTGTAAATCACAACTGTCTGTTGCAAAATGGCATGTGTATTTAAATTAGAGCTGTCAAACGATTACATTTTTTTTTAAATCAAATTAATCACATCGTAGAATTTTGATTAATCATGATTAATCACTGACTTAAAAAAGCTTTTTTTCCCCAACATATTTTGCCCTAAATTTGAAGCGCACCTGTTATGTGTTAATTTTTTCGTCATTTAATGTTATGAGGACGTCTTCAAAAATGTATATCCACTGCACACGCTCATCCTGCTTTTTCTAATCAATTAATTATTTGCAAAATTCTAAATGGGAAAAAATGACCTACGGCATATGTAAACATTTATTAAATGCTTTACTTTAATGCATGTAGTTATGTTAATTGCTCAAACTCCAACAGCTACCTTTAATGTAACCATCCACTGTCAGCTAAAAATGATCATCTGTGGTCAAAATTAATATTGTGATTAATCTGTACAATGATTAATGCGATAATTTTTTGTGATTAATTAATTAGTTAACGCTTTAACTTTGACAGCACTAATTTAAATGTTCATCAAAACTTAGTTTTCTTCAAAGTCGTAATGCTGGGAACACAACAAGATTTCATGGCTTGCTTCCTGGTGGGGTGGACTGCCAGTGTTAAAGTTACACACCAAAAAAAAAAATAAATACAAATGACAAAAGGGTCAAGAACACACCTGAGATGACGTCTGTTGCACAGGAGAAACAGTCACCTACATATACTCATATACTGCAGGGAGTGCAACCCCATAATCAAGGCGCAATTTAATCATTGCTCTGATGCATATTTTTGTCTGCACATTCAGAAAAAAAGTGTGTCCTTGAACTATTAGAAGTACAGTTGCATGTCACTGTTGTGATTCCCCATTTACCGCATCGCTATCACTCTATGGGTGGCCTTGAGGTGGCTGCATTTTTGTTGCAAAAACTATTTCCAGTTGGCCACACCATTGCTAAAATTTAACAAAAAATAAAATAATTAAAGGTGATACGACACAAGACATAATTGGAACTCAAGAAAACAAAAATATTTCAAATAGTTTATGATAAATGCTCATTTTCCCCTTCTCCTTCCGTGTCTCAACTGCCACCTCGTTTTTCACTCAACCATCAAAGAAGCTGTTAGTTTCACCAAGAACACTTTTAATGGTTTACGTTCACCCTCTATTGAATGTGTCTCAATTCATCATCAGTCCATAAATGTCTCCTCTTTTGTGTGACTCTGCAGTTGTAATGCTTTTATGTTTTTTAGACCACTTGGTGGCACTGTGGCACTGGGATTTAGTAATGACCAAATTCAGCTGTTTTTTTTTTTTTCCTTATCTTTTCTAATGAAGTTGGGTGAAGGTGTGAATGACAAACAAGGTAGGGGAGAAGAATTGGGGTGGTCAATTTTACTGTACAACACAGATGCAATGTAATAGTGGCACATAAAAACGCTATCCTGTTGGAAACTGTCTCATCACAAACAAGTGATGAGTATGTTTTTTGTTTTGTTTTTTGTTTTTGTTTTAAAACAAAACGGTCCTCAAACAGTGGTTAATAAAGGACACTATGGTGGTCACCACATTACTTTTTCTTGAAGACAAATAATAATCCTTAATAGAAGTATTTCTACTGTTAGATGAGCATGATATACAGTAACTGTTGTTGTTCAAATGTAATCAGAACAGATTTTGATAATGGGTTGGACCAATTCTTGAAAATGCTTTGTTCAAAACCAAAAATTGATTCAGAACTGAAATTGAATTAGATCACCTAATATTGGTTTCAAACTGGATCAAACCGTCTGTTTGGGTTGTTCAAAACTTTCTAGCAGGATTGGACAACTTTGATACAAAAAATCTGGATTATTCTGTTCCCAGCATTTTGGTGGATTCTGTGTGGATATCAGGAACAATTTAAATTAAACTCTATCTGTTCAAATAAAAAATATTCACCATGCAGTAGATATCCAATGATTTACTGATTTTCAATTCATATACTGCCAAAAGTAATCCAACCAAACGCTACAAATTAATCTGATCCAGGATAGCAAAAAAGGGGTGTGAAGGAATTACAAAATCCAGGTCATTCTGATCAAGTTGACATGTTTTGGAATACTGAGCACAGGCAGTATATCTGGCCATTGCTTCTGAACCAGATCAAAGACTTTCTCTCCTACATCAACAATGCCATTGGGCTTGATCCATGGGTGTGGCATCCTGGCCATCTCCCTACATGACTCAGAAGTCTCCATTTGGTCTGGTGTCCTGGTTGTCCTCCTGATCAACACCACTATGCCCCCTGAATTCCCAACAATCACCTCCTCCTCCTGACCTCTTGAAATTGCTTGAACCAAAGTATGGCTCACTGGTACCATGACAACAGCTTCAAGTGGACAAACAGTGATGATGCTATAATCCTGAGTTTAGAGTCTGACATTTCTTCCTTCACTGTCCAGTGTGTGAATATCTTGTGAATCAGCTTACCACTCCATTCATTTCATTAGCACGGTTCATGTTACGTAGATGCCAAACCCCAATGAAGTACACCGTGTTTTGGAAAATGTATTTATTTCATTGAAATCAGTAATACTGGTAATAATAATAATAATAATAATAATAATAATAATAATAATAATAATAATAATAATAATAATAATAATAATAATAATGATAATAATAAATAATCAAGATAAACAGTCCCTGAGAAATCTGCTGCCCCTACGACCCGACCGCAGATAAACGGTATATATGAGTGGGTGGATGGATGGACGGATGAGGCGGGTTCTTGGTGTCCTTGTTGTTTCTGGTTGCTGGCGTTCTGATGGAGCTTGCTTTCTGTGTCTGGGGGCTTGCGAGTTTGGGGGAAGGTTGGGCTGAGCACCTTGACGCAATAGCAAGAGCTTTCTGTCTTTCTGAGTGAGAAATTAATAAAATAGCTGAATTGTGTTATGATGACGATGATTTGTTTTAATTTATTTTAGCTTCAGAGACGACAAAGATAGCATTGCATCTGTAAATCAACAAAACAATAAACAGATGGACATGAAGCAACTTGGACTCTGAAATATGATTTGCTTTCCACAACACTGAAGCAAGACAGCATATGTATGTCATTGTGTCCTTTCCTTGTCCACATTGTTGGAACAGAATTTGATTAGCAGTACAACCTTTTTTTGTGAATGATGTATGCTATCTGGATTTTTTTTTCTGCCAGCAATGCAGGAATGGAATGTTTTTCAGATCCAAGTAATAACCGCTATGCATTCAGTTATTACAAAACAATTTTTTCATTCCAAACAATACTGCACCCACATGGTATTTTTTTTTCTATTGAAAGAAGGTGGTACCTTGACCTACAAGTTCATTTTAATCCTTAACCAGGCTCGTCATAAAATTTTCTCATCTATCAAATAAATGTTCCCCATTGAAATTAATTGAAATCTCATAAATCCATTTCAGCCCTGCAAAATGCTTACTTTGTATGTTTATTTTATACTGTGCATGCTTTTTAATAATAATAATAATAATAATAATAATAATAATAATAATAATAAAGAAATAAAGAATAAAGAAATGATTGTATGAAGTTTAATTTAGCCCCCAAGCCACCCAAACATAGAATAGAATGGAATAGAATAGAATGAAATGATATTTATTGTCATTAGACATCACAAAACGAGAAAGGAGAGGCAATAAATTCTGATCAAACGGTACAACAACAGAAGGTGACTGGAGGAATCTGACTGTGTAATGGCAACAAACTCTCCAACTTCAAGTTGATGTTTCTTTTTTGACTCTGCTTGCCTTTGTAGCTGACTGGATTGAAACAGTGATCTTGCTATGACCCAACTTTTGGAAACAGAGCTGCCAAAATATTGCATTAAATTATTAGAATTGCATTAGCAATGACTGTGCACTAACCTCACAAGGCATTGTAATTGTGCAAGTGAATATTAATTAATGTATTTGGCTCAATGTGCTAACCATTAAAGGTTAAAGTACCACTTGTTGTCACACCCACCTAAATGGGGAGCACCACTCGCTATGTGACGTTAACAGCAACAGTGAGAGAAACAAATACTGGAGGTTTATTACCATCCCATTTCAGTCATAAACAATTTTCTATTGCACATTGACAGTGGGCTGCTACAATGTCCAATGTTCGACATTAGCTTTCGGGCTAACATTCGCTAGTTAGTTTGTACTAACTAGCTAGCTCATGAATCCAATCCTTATTCAGCTGGGTCTTACCCTGCCTTCACGTGCTATAGGAAAGATGGACTTTACCACTCGGACACTCCTAATTACGACTGAGTTCTGGTCATGTGCTTTTGTTGTTGGAGCAACAAAATACACAGGGCAGCTGACGTCATCTTTGCTCGTAAAACCTAACAATTACGACAAATAATGAGCTGTAAAGGACAGGACATTGAATTGTGTAAACTCCGTATTTATCGATTCTAAAACAACCTACTAGCGGACTATGGGAACCGAGTCTTTACAGAGAGCCGTTCAACAACCTTAAATCCAACCCCACATCAGTTTCGAAACCTTTCTGACATACCTTATAGAATCATTTAATTCCACCCATGAGTTATTATTAGGTGGCCTTTGTGCCCTTGAAAGCTGCCTTTTGTCCCCATTTATGAACAGTGGTTAAATCGAAAGAATCCACAGGAGAAATATAGAATGAATCTAAACAGAAGTCATTCACAGCTCTCTGGGAGTTACCAATTCAATTCCTCAACATTAATTTTCTACACTTTTCCTGTTCACCTGCTCTCTCTTCCATCCCCTCTTACTCTCATGATCTCATCCATCCTGCACGCTTGCTTAATACTTCACTTTCTCAAGGCTTTCTTAAACTTAATCTGTCCCTGTCTCTAGTATACAATGATCACGTCAGTTGTTTCCTTCCCTTCTATTTGTTCCACTTCTTCACTCCTAACACCCGCTATGCCCTACCAAAGCTCAGGGCTTCTTCGAGGTCTCCTTTGACATGAGCTCTTGCTATTCTGCCTGACTGAAATGAATTATCCCTCAAGTTACTTGGATAATTCACAAGCATAATCATCTCATGCATTTGGAATGTAAATGCTTTCATGAGCGCCATTAATGTCCTATTGTGTCAAAATCCCTCTACAATAACAGTTTCACATAACATTGGATAAAATACTCTCAAGGTAATCAAAGGCATCCGTTTTTGAACATTTAAAATGACAATAAAACAAAAGAGCACATTTCAACAATTGTGTCAAAAACAAATAATAAGCAAAAACATTTAAGTTATTCCACAAAACAAGGATGATGTATCACTGTTTTCATTCTCCATAAATAATAATAGCTTTAAAGAAATTCATTTACAAAAGAAAAGACTTACTGCTCGAAATGATACAAAATGATTATATGATACAGCTGTGTTTGAGGAGCGAAACCTCTAAAACATGCAGGACTGCGGCCCTCGACGACTGGAGTTTGAGTCCTGTGATCTATTGTCTTATCAGACAACCACTCGTTTCGGGCCATCATTTCCCTGTCTTTGTTCATTAACCAACTGTGCCTCAGATGTGTGATTATCACAAGTGGATTTAGTTTTTCCAGTCACGTTCAGTCTTTGTCAAATCCTTGCACTATTGGTATCGTCAGCCTGTGATTCTCCTTCATGAAACCTTTGTGCAATATGTAATTAATAGAAAGTAATTGGCTCAGAACAATTGGCTGGCAACCAGTTCAGGGTGTAATGTACCCCGCCTACTGCCCGAAGCCAGCTGGGATGGATTCCAGCACCCCCGTAACCCTTGTGAGGAATAAGCAGTTCAGGAGATGGATGGATGGATGGATGGATGGATGGATGGATGGATGGATGGCTGGATGGATGGATGGATGGATGGTTTCAGACTTTACAGTTGTGTATATCTAATACTGTACATTTGTGGTATTTGAATGGACAATGGAAAAATCTCCATGACAAAAGTCCAATAATTGAAAATTAACAACATAAGAAGAGGATATGCAGTATGTTAATCACAATGTCTGCATTCCCACCATTGCCAATCCACAACACTTACCAACCAATCAATACAGTACTTTTGTATAATTTAGCATTTGCCTAAACAAAGTTGACTCTTAACCTTGGAGGTCAGGTACCGGCTGCATTATGTATTTCCATAGCGAACACTGCAATAGCCTCCTGGTGACAGCTTAATTCAATTCAGAGTCATGGGAGAAGCATAACATTGATTGGTCTGTTGATGTGGCAAAGCAGGCGGCAGATGAACACAGATTTGCATGCACATGAAGTCAAGTGAAAAATAAACGTGTTTTTAGGTGTCCAAGTATACAAAATAATTGGCATTCATATGCCATAAAGATGTTATGCAAAAGTAAAAACATGCACATTTGAGGGGTGGTATAATACATTGGGTGAGGGGAGAAATTAAAATTCATCGCATAATATATAGGCTACAGTACATGTTTACCTGGTACCCTAAGGGTTGTAAAAAAAAAGGTGTACTTTCATTCCGATATATTTACTGTTTAATGTTCCAAATTTATAGATAATTATTATGTGGTTTTGACATAATTCCTCGACAGAATAAAGGACCAATTCGTATGTTACACACATGTCGAACTTGAGGGGTTATGGTGCTGAAAAGTACAATAAAGTGCCAATAAAGTGCCCTTTCCACGACTCCCTTTTTTGGCTCTACAAAAACATAATAGACTCTAAGCATGCAGTTCCGTTAATCGTCAATTCACACCCATGACGATGCCCACCTTTTGCCGAGTGCTTCCACGTATTCGGTGAATGCTTTATGAGGCGAAGCTAGTAAAAATAAACGGAGTGACAGGGACCGTCTATACTTTTCCCGATCGATGAACGTAATTCATGTGAAGTTACTGTTGATGATAGATTTCCTTTCTAATTGCTTCATTTACCCAATATCTCAAAGCTAATAACTAAGCATTATGAAACAAACATGTAAAAAACATCAGTATTTCCTTATACACTTATTTTTACAACACTTGGGGTTATATTCACTAAGAATGCGCTGCGTCCGGTAATAGCGCGAAATATTGCACCACAACTGCACCCGCAGTATGCGCCCAGTTACCCACCTATTCACTAAGGATATTGCTCTAATGATATACCGGCGCAAACACGCCCACAAAACTGACAGCTTGGAGCAAATGTGCACCTGATTTACCACACATGGCAATGGATTTGCGCCAAGAACATGGTTGTTATAGTAACAGTTGCAAGAAAGATGACATTATCAGAAAGCGAGGTTGGACCGAGAGTAAGCGTTTAGACGCCATTAAGCTGTACAGAGCAGAGAGGACGACAACGGCGCCATTCATTCATTCATAAAGTACAAATTATCGGTGCAACCGTTTTTTAAAAATATATTTTCGGAGGTTGGCGTGGGCGTACAGTATGCATCTGGCACGTAAAAATGATTGTAAAATGCCTCCCTGCCATTGCCGATCAGCCCGGGTTACGTTATGTGTCCTACAAGAAAAAAAATCCCCCTCACTCCCTCTCTCTCAATCTCTCGCTCTCTCCTCTCTGCGTGATCAGTGCGTGATCAGCAAAGTGACGTGCACCGTGCACCGTGCCACATGCGCTGCTGTCATGATCCCAGGATCGAGGTTGCATCAGGTTAATGCATGCTTTCCAAAAACGTTAACACCGGCACACCGTGGTGTGCACTTAGTGACGGATTTCTCCATCTGCGCGTGTTTAGTGAATTAGGCGCTCCAGAATTGCTCAATTTTTATCGGTTAGCGCGGTGCAAAGGTGACGCAAACGTTTAGTGAATAGGCCCCTTGGTTTCCTTCAGAAAACGGGTCTTTTATCCCTCTTTGTGATGATCATAGATATCATATCATATGATATCAATCATGTGTCTGTGGCAGCCATCTTGGGGAATATGCCGACATGGTAGGCATAATGGGGAGGTCAATGTTACCATCAAATGCAATGCATGGACATTGAAATTAAGTCATAACTTGCTCATTTCTCAACCGTTTTCCACAAGGTTTAGTTTTTGTGATATCCACATTTATGAAATATGACGACTTGGACCTCCTAGCTTAGTGTTACTGTGGGCATGCATGTTGTATTGACATATTGCTACTGGTATTCATATTTGTGGGTCTGAGCGGTAATGAAAACTGTTAGCAAGGAACTTGTCTTCACACACAAAAAGTATACCTGAACATGAAAAATCCCAAATTAGCAAATTACTATGCATATTATTTTTTCTTTTAGCATGTATACCACTATTTTTTATGTAATTTCACTATGCATAAGGAGAGAGTGAAAAAAATGCTTTTGAAGGAGGATTTTGTGGGGTGCATTATGTTCAACAGCTTATCCTAATTGAGAAATTATGGTACAAAAAAAAATATGCATGATAATGAAAAGTGAAGAAATGAAGAGGAAAAATGTACATTGATAATAAGAAGTGGGCTAGTTTCAAGTTTATAATAATTACTGTGTTCAAGTGTTTATTTCAAGCAGAGAACATGATTTAAATGCATATGCATTTTTTGGAAGCTTTACTGTCTAGAGATATTGCCAGATCTAAATCTAGAAATGAACAAGAATAAATTCACTGTCAGTCTTCGCTGTTTTTTATTTATTTATTTATTTTTGTGTGTTTTTTATTTTGTTTCTCTGTACGTTATTTTATCCAGGGATCAAAGATGAAACACCAAACAAAAACAAAAAAACTTTCACCACAATTATTTTGCTTTGTTACCTTCGACTTTGATCACAGATGATGAAGGAAACCGCTTTGAAAGTAAATGAAGTTGAAAATTCTTCAAATAAATACCAAAACAGCATCTTCAGTCAAAAATATATATATATACGTTGTGGTGAATCATAAATACAACATTCCAATTTATTACATCAGCTTCAACTGCAGGATCTGAGAAACTTTCCATGGTTTCAACTTTTCTTGCCCAATCAGATGCAACCTTGATGAACTTCACAAGCAAACACTAACTGAGGGCCATCACAAGATATCAAACGCTGTCGTTGGTATGGTTAGAGGGAAGATTTGATTTAGAAAAGGAGGAGGAGAGGGGGGTGACAGGAGGAGAGACGAGAAGGATGAGAGGAACAGACTGATTTGTGAAACCCTACAGCAGCCCTCCAGCAAAAATCCATAACGGTGCCACTGTATGCTGGCTGTCATAGTGCTGCAGTCAGTCACTCATCCACATGCACGTGCGCACGCACCCCCACACACATACACACGTGTGCTATAAATACACTCTGACTTCGATTTTTTTCAAGCATAAATAATACAAGCACATACCAAAACCTACAAATATATAAATGTAACGTAACATATTTGCATAGTTTCATTTATAAATCTGTCTTGTATTCAATTAAATTCCATAAAAAAAAGAACTTTTTTCCTTACATAGTGCCAGAAAATTGTGTAATGATGTATGAGAGAGAAACTATGAACATGTTCAAAATTTGATGGCGACAAGAAAAACGGTTTGAGGGTATAAAGAGGGTTTGAGAGAGTATGGCAAGTGGCTTTGCAACATTTTGCAACACTGAAGGAAGTCTGCCAAAAAGCAACACTCGCAGTCGCCGCTCATTGAGATATGGGCTTTACGCACTTGAAATGCGTAACAATTCTCCCGTCTAGGCTTTTGACACACCCACCTGCGTACCCAGTGAAAACTCGCCATCAAAGAGGTGTAACCCACTGACTTGTGAGGGTGCATGCCAGACACCGATTGTGGAGCTTCCCTGAGACGTGAATTCTATGGCGATCCATTTTGAATGTATTTCACATCTCAAATGTGAAGTTGACTTGCGTAGGGATCTGGGAGTTATACTGATTGTCCCCAGTGATGTGCGCGTGGCTCAATTAAAGGGCTACTTTGAAGGAGCATTCTTTTTTTTTTTTTTTTTTTTTGCATTATATATTTAATAAAGACAATACAAGTAACTTAATCAGAGTACTGTGAATGCATATGCATAATGGAGCTGTACTACTGTAGTAATAATCGGGTGAGTGCCTGTTGTTTAATTAAAGGGTAACTCAACACTATTTAAAAAGAATAAAAAAAAAAAAGAAGCATTTTCAGTTAATGGATGGATCATACTGTAGTTCCAACAACTGGAAAATCCATTTTTGAACAATGAAACAAAACCTAGCACACTAAATTCCGCACTCTTCAGACTCATCATCTGAAGAACAATTCAGCATACGTTAACAGAGTTGCCAGAGATGCTTTTTCATTGGCCCATTTTTTGCATATGTGACAACAAACCTCAAAATGACTGAGACAAGTTGCCCCAAACTACCATGTTGGCTAATACTCACTCTAGTTTAAACTTAGCTTAAAACAGAGCTGTGATTGAGGCATGCCCGAGTCTCTCCTCTAATGAGTCCACATGATTTGTTGCTAGAATTTGTCTATGTACCACAGCTGTTTCAAAATATATGGAGTTGAAATATTTTACTTTGGGTGTTGCAAAACATAACTGGCACTCTTCTCAGCTCACAATGTGCTATTCTCTTCTCAGACAGTACACAACCCCTGACCATTTATTCGAAGAAAACTGGTATTTCGGAAGAAAATTGCAATGTGACAACTTACCCGTGATACAACTAGCCCCGGTCTCCTAAATAACTATGACGTTACGTATAAATGGCCTAGGCCTATTAAAAATATGTGTGTTGCTGGTCAGTTCTGTCACTTTGTGCCACATGCCTGCAGTGGCCCCCAAAACACCACAGGCCATGCCTCCAGCCAATCAAAGTCAAAAGCCCTCACAGTGACAGCTGTAGCAGTTGTTTGCCACTCAGACTTATCACCATGGCGACCACCCTGGATTTTGATGTTCTTCGCTTAAAATTAATACTGCACCTGTCTGGCACAGGGCAAGTGCACTGAAATTCACCTGGCCAATATTTTGATGGACCTTTTTCCCCTGACTTGTGTGTGTGTGTGTGTGTGTGTGTGTGTGTGTGTGTGTAGGTGTGTGTGTGTGTGTGTGTTCTACGCAGCCATCATCTAGTCCATTCTTTCCTCCTCCATTAGCGTGTGGTATGCTGGTGCTCCTTCCAGGCACAAAATGTAGCACACTGTGCTTGCTGCTGAGAAGGTGAGTGGCTTTAAGTTCCCATTCACTCAGAAGTTGCATGTCTCTAGGATCCAGGGGCGTGCAGGTCGGATTGAAGCTGACCATACTCACCCTCGACACAGCATGTTCGACACTCTCACCTCAGGCCGTAAGGCTGCGGCCCATTCGGACCAGAATCCCAGGCTCCCGCTAAATGAACAGCTTCTTCTTCTCGAGTATCAGACACTGAACACTAAATAAAGCAGGATCATAGCGGATGTCTGTTGCACCTTGGATGGGCACAACTGTTTATTTATTTATTTGTTTGTTTGTTTGTTTGTTTGTTTTTAAGTTAACAACAAAAACAATTACATTGCATTTCAATGGCCGCGAATTGCACATGGA
The DNA here is from genome assembly GCF_051991245.1 of Festucalex cinctus. Taxonomy (NCBI): domain Eukaryota; kingdom Metazoa; phylum Chordata; class Actinopteri; order Syngnathiformes; family Syngnathidae; genus Festucalex; species Festucalex cinctus. The sequence goes on from NC_135416.1 coordinate 17,397,328, forward strand.
TTTTCGCTATTTGCTGGCTGGCCTGGTCACTAGCCCTTCTCCGGTTTATAGTTTTAATTTGATATCACCATTCAACACGAGATGGTAGACATTGCTTAGCGCTTGCACCAGGTTTTATACTGCTAATGTGATTATGCCTTTTTATGCAGATCGAATGACATGCATGACAAACATATACCGTATTTTCCGCACTATAAGGCTCACCTAAAAGCCTTCAATTTTTTCAAAAGCTGACCATGCGCCTTATAATCCAGTGCGCCTTATATATGGATCAATATTGAGCCGCAACAGGTCTCGCTGTCAAGACACTATCGGTGACCGCAGAATATCCCACCATCTTGGATCGCTTGGATTGCTAGCTAATACTAATACTTTACTTCAGAGAAAATAACAAAACAGCTGTTTATTCATTTTGGGAGTGAATGGAGTTGTCAGAAAGCTGGTTTGTAATCTATTAATGTTAAGATTCCGGTGCGACCGGAGAGTGGATCCCAGAATCACAGAACACAGAGGAGTAAGCGAGAGGTTTTATTCACCAAAACACGTGAATATGAACATAAAGCGCTGGACACAGCCAGGAAAAAGGTTAACAAAAAGTGCTTGCAAATTGCAAGGAGGGAAATTAACACAACACAAAAAGACCCGAAGGCTACAAACCGCAAACACAAGAAAGCAACAACTTACTATAGCTATGAAACACGCCACATAAAAGTGGGAACAAAAAGAGACGTAGCAAAACTTACGTAGATGAAAATCGAGAATCTTGGAACTATAATAATTAGCGAAGGCGGAAAAACAGTAGAAACACTAGACGATGGCTGTGAGCAGACGGAGCAACGACCCGACAGTGGCTGCAAGGAGTCCCAGTCCTTATGAAGGCCTAATAGGTGATGCACTGCAGGTGTGGTGCAGGGGACACGCCCCTCTCATTAATCAGGCACTGTGAGACAAGGAAAACACACTGAGAGCCCAGCAACATGACAATTAATAAAACTTGACTGACCTATCTGACTCTTGTTGAGATTCCCTTTAGCGCAGCACCATCTAATGGATGCATAACGTAACCCCAGCTTCTAATGTAGCGCCTTATATATGGAAAAAGTTTGAAAATATGTCATACATTGAAGGTGCGCCTTATAATGAGGTGCGTCTTATAGTGTGGAAAATACAGTACTTGAGGAATTTTGTGTGATTTTATTGTAATGACACGTTTGCTTTATATTATTTATTTGGTTGTTACTAACATAGGCTAACTATGAGATTCATTTTTCAAAAATCTTTTCCAGTTTAATACATTTAATAATACAAAACTCTTGAATGCGTCTGGTGAATGACGAGAACTCGGCGTGAGGGAGGGTGACTCTCCCTATTGCATGTTGTGTCTTTAGGAAACACGCAATGAATGTGTTGCGATGTAAATAACAATGGTGGCGTACGTCCAAAAAAAGTTTCTACAAAATGTGTTAAACTGGAATTGATTTTTGAAAAATGAAGCTAACAGTCATTTTAGTAACAACCAAATAAATAATATAAAGCAAATTTGTCATTACAGTTGTGGTTCAGTTTAAGATAATGTACAGGGGTTCAAGAAAAAAACAGAAATATGCACATTGTCTGTATTTAAAATTACATTTTTGTAATACATCTGGCCCAGAAGTGTGTGGTCTTATGTGGCCCCATAGTATCACTGATTAGCAATTGTGGCCCCCTCCATCATTGCCCATCCCTGGTGTAGGCTATTGCACATTGTTTGTTTTTTCTTTACTTTTATTGTTTTTTTGTTTTTTTTTAAATTATCCTTTCTGTTTAATCTCCTTAACCTCCTAGGTGTGAATGTACCTTTCAGTGAAATGGCAATAAAATCGATTCTAACTCCATTAAAAATAACTGTACACAAAATCACAAAAGATTGCCATTCAAAATAACAGGACAAGAGCAAGTTGTTTCCTTGTCTAGCTTTTTAATAATAGACTATATTCCTGCCATTGTATTCCTTTATTTCCAGTTGCCTTGCTTCCAATGATTCTTCTGCTCTTGGTGATGCACTCATTTACCTTTCTTCCCTCTACGACATGCACTATCACTCTCCTAGCTCTCTCCCTTGGTTGCTTGAAGCCTTGTATGAATTCCAGCGATGGAATATTGCATTTCTAATCTTGCTGACAGCAGACAAAACCTGTTTTTTTCTTTTTCCAATATCCAGGCCCCATTCTCACATACTGTTTTTTTTTTCCCTTTTCCAGATTTAATACTACAACACAAACAGGTGCCTTTCTCATTCTTGTTTTTCTTCCATCCGTCTTTTTTTCTTTGAGCGCACTTAAGAGGAGAAGGACCTGAAATTAATGTTGGGAGTAAAACAGAAGGGTGTTCTGGAAGTACAGCCAAGAGTGCTTCTGCTGGTGGTGTTGGCAATCCACAAAAAGGAGCAAGACCTTATCAACAACATGATTGGGGCTTAGAGACTTGTTGGAGGGTTCTGTTTACAAAGAGCAGCAGATCCTGCGCTATACTGTGGGGAAATAACTTTTCCTTGGCATTCAACTCTCTGCTTCTGTGGTGTGTGTGATCCCCCCCCCCCCTCTCTCTCACCCCCACCCCCACCCACAAGCTCCCTTTCTCTGTCTCTCTGGCTGTCTTTCTTGTGCAGCCAAATGCCATTGTAAGTCCGCTCACATTGTCTGTACGGTGTCTGTTACAAGCCTGTTGGTCTACACCTCCATCAACCTCAACACACACATACACACAGTCCCTTTGGCTCTGACCCTGGTTAATATGAGACAGCTCTCGTCCAGAATAGCCACGTGATCTGCATCGGAATAACCATACAAGAATATAAACAGGAACTGAATAATGGGAGCAAAATCAAAAGTACACTAGTCTAATACTTGCTACAATTTATTACCTTCTATTAGCGTTTTGTTGGGTTCCCCCACTCATCAGGCACCCTTGGCAAGTTATTACTCCTGAAATGACACACTCTGTTTTGAAAGGCATAACGATTTTAGTGTGCACGTGTGCATATTTGTCCTTGATCAGTGTTGCATGTTTGCAAGTCTTTATCTGAGACCATAATACAAACAACACGCACACTTTTCCATAATGTTTTTTGTGCTCATGTGCAAACAACAGGAAAGACTAAATGATCCATAAACAATGATTTATGAGATGTTGTGAATGTCAGGAGTAAAATATTCAACAGTCATTCCCTATTCAAGGCTGGCATTGAGGTTCACGGGTCTGCCACAGCGTGTCCGGTTACACACACTCTGATGCACTCTATCACCCGGGAGATCGAAGCGTGCATGTTAGTTTGTCAAACACTGGCTGGGAAAAAGTTGCTATATAGCCAGCATCATCACTTTTTCCGCACTTATAATCACGTCTGTTGGAGTGTGTGGAGGTTTGTCAATGTTTAGAGACACATTAGGAAGCGGGTAACACATGCATGCGTTCAAAAACAAATTGTAAAACACGGACAGATTGAAAAAAAAAAATGCTGTGCTGTTCATACGCATCTGATGAACGCACACACGCCCAGTGACTTCAGTGATGAAATTAAAGTGAAGGCTGGTAACCATCTTTTTAAATTGCATTAAGTATTAAAGTCTTGGGTTTCCTCTTTGGGATTAGAAGCCTTCAACAATCCAGACTTTTATATGCTCATCTGCCAGGTCTGATTTTCACCACAGTTCCACTGCACAGACGTGATGAGCTACAGCAGTACACATTCACCCAATGCAGACAAACTTCCACACTGCTTCGACAGTGGTACATTATTAACTGCTATACAAATATAAGTAGAAGGTCGCCAGGTTAATATGAACCCTTTAAATATTCTCTCAAATAATGAATGAGAAGTGATCATAAACATTGCTTCTCTTTTCAGCTGCGTAAGTATATAATGAATTGCCACAAATATAATAAGAAATGTCAAAACATAAAATAGTCGACCTTTTAATTAAGTGAGAGCAGGATATGTCCATTGCGCCAATGGCAATAGCATGAAATAGGAAGTAGAAATCTAACTAAATGAAAGGGAAAAACAACTAGTTTTATTTTCCAGAATTCTAGGACAGTTCCAAATGTTACCAAAAATGTTTTGAAGGAGGCTGACAAGAATCATAAAATTGATTGTGTTTGACTATTATATATATATATATATATATATATATATATATATATATATATTGCCCTGCGATTGGCTGGCAACCAGTCCAGGGTGTCCCCCGCCTACTGCCCAGAGCCAGCTGAGATAGGCGCCAGCAGCCCCCGCGACCCTTGTGAGGAATAAGCGGTCAAGAAAATGGATGGATGGATATATATATATATATATATATATATATATATATATATATATATATATATATATATATATATGTATATATATATATATATATATATATGTACACTTTGTCCATTTTAATTAAAGATCAATCCATAATTAAACTTAAAAATATTGTATATATTGTTCGAATTGCTTTGGTATATAATGGGATATTTGCAGTTATATTAGCAACAATGTTAATATTTTAAACACCACAATTGTTTGAAGCATTTGATTGCAATGATGCCACATCAGATAGTATGTATGAGGTGGGTAGCTGCTTGAAAAATGGTCTCAATGTCATTAAATCCCCACTGGTTTACAGTATATTCTTGTATTATTTTCAAAATCATTTGTTGATATTGAGCAACACTCTTTGGGGAGCCAATTTCTCCTCAAATGCCACTTGCAAAGTTTGTTATGTTTAATTGGTCACAAGGGAACTTCACCACTGTGGATCTCATCTTTTACTGTCTTTCCAAATGTATTCATGTGCATTTTGTGATAAATAAACTAATCAAGATATTCACACAAACAGAAACACTTTTGTAAATGGTATCTATTTAGGAATCAACTGTTCTCCCTTTGCGTGATTTTTTTTTTTTTTTTTTTTTTTTTATACAAACCTGGCATTGCGTAAACCAGTGATTCCCAAACGATGCACATAAGTGAGAAATTATCCAGTTTCACTTGATTTGTCTGAAAATTATTAGTTGAGAATATATTTATGTTCATCTATCTATGCCAAAGCCTCCCAGTGAAAGGCAGAAAAATTAAATGCTGTAGTTACCCCAAACTGCAATAAACCTGTTGCCATTCATGAGAAAAAAAACCCCAAAAAAAATCACATTGGTACTTGGTGTTCAGTTCAGCTGGGCCACATTTCACACCGAGTAAGTCAATTTGTGAGTAAATTAAGATGAGATCATCATTATTTCGGTATTAATATTTAGATATAGCGTGTGGTACAAGCAGGTTGAAATGGATTTGTCCAGACCGTTTGCCTCCGCATTTGTTCATCATTACATTGAGCTTATATAGTGTGGAGAAGGCTCAAATGTTCCTTTATGGCCGCTGTACAAACACACTTCTGTCATATCTCAGGTGCTCTGGGCAAGGAGAGAACTATCGGTGCTGCTAAAGGGACGACACAATAGTGCCATAATAGCATCCACTTCAATGGTTAAAGAGTTTATTGTGCCGTAAACCATTTTATCATGTCTCATGTTAGGCTACGTTCACACTGCATTACACACATGCTTGGTAGCAGTTGATATAAGTTTAAAATACATGTTGTTATGTTGTATTAGACAAAACAGTTACAATATTCTACTGTAGTTTCCTTGCAAATTTTCCTTGCAAAGTGCCAATAAATACAAATTAAAATTAGCTTTATGATGTTCAGATCAGGCAACAAAAGCGACACTTGTTGGCACTGTTGTCCTCACAGGAAGACACTTCCGGCTTAAGACCGTATCTCAAAGAGCTGTGAACTCTTACGAAGTTAGTGAACGTTGGATTCGGCGTCTTTATGCCAAATTTTGGCAAAAATCAGGGGTCACCTCTGCCATTAACAACAAGCAGCAACATTTACCAATGCTAAGAGTCAATATGCTAATGTTTGGGGTATGTGTTTGTGAAAGACAAATGGTGACTATCAGCGGCTATTTGGGACCATATTACAGAGTTCAACAACTATTTACCATTCCTTTGACACTATTTGGGAACCTTTGAGAGCATTTCCTGAGCAAGTCTATGAACCCAACCCAATGAAATGGTGCCCGAATCATTGCCAGCATTTAGTTTTCTTGCTGTCCATCCTCAAAGATGGATATGTGTAAATTATAAAATGTAACACCAAAAAAAATAATAAATAAATAAATATTTACAGGTTGGTGCAGCCCTGCACTTTTCTTCAAATGTATCTTTCATGAACTGCTTCACCACTCCCTTTCGTTTTTTTTTTTTTTTTTTTTTTACAAAATAACATGGAACTGTGATGGTGTAGGAACAATTGTTTGTCCAATCAAAACGACAGTAAAGAGTCCTAGAACATGGCACATTGTGCAATTGTATAATTAAATTGTTGAAGAGATTTCGGTTGCATATTATTTTAATTAAATAACACACATTTAAAAAATGAAATAGGTTAATGTCACAAATAGGAACGGTAGAAGTTGTGATATCGGTGTTGCAAAACGCAACAATGTAACCTATGTGAGAACCTGTTCAGAAAATACTATGGAGTGAAGAAGCATAGATGAATTGAGTACTGTCTATATACAGTAAACAACATATACAGTAATACAACTCAAAGCGTGGCAAACATCAGTCCCTGCAGAGAACAAGGCTTTTACCAATGCATGGTTGGCACTAAATTTGCTATGCTAATTTAAATCCAATGCACATGTTTTCACTGTAGGGTATTATCCCTGAGGAAATGGTCTGAATTGAAAATGACAAGGATGTTTCTTGTTGAAGGTGTGCTATGATTGTTTGATGAAGACTACCGTGCTACAGCAACACAAAGTTCCACAGCTGTAAACAAATGAGCCCAAACACATTCATGCGACACAGATGAACTAATATTATATTTGGCAAATGGTTGGAGAGATGCACACGGTTGTATTCACACACAAATGGCCTTCAGTGACCTTTATCAGATGAAGGGAACCGTATGCGGAAAATACATTACACATTCCTTTCACTTGTCCCTCTCCATCTACCCCCTCAAAATCCACTAAATACTACAGAGACAAAACATTACCAATTAATCTTCAAGTGCTTTAATTATTCACGTTTGGCGTCATGTGCTGTGTTGTCTCAACATGTCACGAGTCTGCTGCACACGCATCTCAACATACTTGAATTAAAGATGTCAGCAGTTGACCTTGACAAAACAAACTTTTAAAGCAACTTTTAAGTTCCTATGGAGCCTGCGGCGGAAAAACATACCTGTGCATTTGTTTCTTTGGACACAATAAATAAATAAATAAATAAATAAAAAGTGATTTAATTGAAACAGTTGGACAAAAGCATGCTTAAAGTAAATACATTGTATGTTCTGAAATACAGCTTCCGACAAAGGCACAGAGCTTATTATTATCTGAATGTTACAAAGTCACAATGTGGAAATAGTAATTGGTTAAAATAAGGATGCAGCTGTAGATCTCATATATTATGTGTGTATACATTGTATGAACATTGTTTGTATGGTGTTATACTGCCTTAATGACTGATTAGTTGGCTTTTCATGTTTTTTTTTCTCAAACAAAAGGCATGTACATTTTTAGTCAAGGCATGTACATTTCTCCAAGAAACTGAACTTGACCCATACTCAAATGATGACTTTGTTGCTGCATGTTCAAGCCAAAACTTAACCAATTCTCCAGGAAGATATAACAAAGGACTCGGACATTCACCTTATCATGGATACACAGAGCAGAAAAATGAATAAAATCAAATATAAAACATGTCAGAAACGAATTACCATATTTATAATAAGCCATATTTGTTTTCATAGTTTTGGCTAGTCCTGCGATTTAAGGCCTAGATACACCAATCCGACGTCGGCCATTTGTGACCGATGCCCGAGGTGTCGGCCCAGACGTCGGCACGTCACGTGGAAAATTGACATAAATACACATACCGACCTCGTACCTTCAGCGCATGCACAAGAAGTAATTCCCCTCCATACCATCGGTGGCGGTAGACATTATTCCTAATGGCAACAGGAAACCTCTTTACAGGGGCGGGATATAAAAACGTAAACAATGCATGCAGTTCACTTTTTCTCTCACGATGTCATCCCACGTGAATGAAACCCTGTGGCTTTTTGCACAGTATTGTATATAAAAGTAAATCCTACCTGGCATATCCAGTCGCGTCCCCATGTCATGCCATAGTTTGGCTTTCATACAAACCTTTTAACGGTAATATCAAATAATGTCGGACTCTCTTGAACCAGTGTCACACCGCGGTGAGGTTGGGTCGTGCAGGGGTTTTACTGTCTTTCACTTCTTGTTTTATTTTGAAAATCTTGACTCTCCTTTCATTTCAGGTCACTTGCACTTCCTCGTGTGCCATCAGTGTCAACCCTGATTCCTGATTGTGTCCACCTGTTTCCCGTTGCCCTCATGTGTTAAATAGTCGTGTCTCCACTGTCTTGTGCCAAAGTGTTTTATCACAATCGCCGAAGCCCATCCACAGTCTCGGTCCATTGTCTTGTTGTCCTTTGTCTCATGGGAGTCTTTTTGTTGTAACTTTACATAGGCACAGTTTAGTCTTTAGTTTAGGAGTGCCCTTCTGATTGGTTTGTTTTTAGCTTCGATATCTTCCCTTTTGGAGCGCTTTTAGTTTAACTCTTCATAGCCTTTGTTTCTTTTTTCCCTCAGAGCGAGGAGTTTTTGTTTAATAAACATCTGCCTTGGCGTCCAACTTCTCTTTGCACCTACGCCCTAAATTTGCCACATACTGTCACAGAGAGACAAAGTCATCTTCCCGGTCTTCTGTCCAGGCAGACATTTTATGTTCAAATTTTGACTTGTTCTGCCATGGAACAATCTGGATTCATTTGATTTGTCCTTTTCCTAATGTTCACTCTGTCTGTCAGCATAGGGCATACTACTACATATTGATTGCAAATGTTACTGGGGGTATTTGAGGGCAAGAGATGGATAGTGGGACATGCACAGCCAGTGAGCTTGTCTGCAGCCAACATACAAACGTTTGTTGAAAGTGGCTGGAATCTGTCTGGTGCTGGCCGCAGATGTTTTCAACAGGAAAAAGAGTGCAAATAGAGAACAGACTCTGCAAGTGACACAGACTCGCTCACTCTTCTCTCTCCACCCTCCCAGCATTGCAAGAACAATACTGAATCAGCCTCACATTACGCTTTAATTGGCAGTAGGCAGGGAGAGGCTATCACTTATCTTGTCACTGACCAATTGATATGGCTAATGAAAGTGGTGTGTATGTCTACATGTGTGTGCCTGAGGGGCTAATTGTAATTTTGTGTTGCTTATGCATGTGTAGGTGTGTTTGTGGGAAATTCTACTTGGGCTTGAATCTCTCCCTACCTTGCCTCTGTGTCAAGTTGTTGTTGCTGGTACCATGCTGTATTGAATCCCAACAGTAACATAGATGACCCAACAAATTGTACAAGTACACCCCCAATGCGCACATCTCTATGTATGTTCAAGTATATTGCACACATATGCTTCAAATGAAAGTTTAGAAATATGAACACAATTTTGTCAAAAGTGGTCATTCACATGCCTTGACTTGCCGTGCATTTCTATCGCCATTCAGCCAATGTTCATGTTCATATAACGTCAAAACACTATAGCTTCAGCAATAATCATGCTATGCTCACAAAACTAACAAAAACTGGCCATTTAGAATTTGGAGAAATTGGATATGGCCTACAAACCAAAACCTACAAAAGCCAATTAAGTATCAAATAATGACATGATATGATTGACACCATTTTCGACCAATAGTGATTTCTATGACCTCGCTAGTGGGCTAACATGGTGGTTGTAGTTCTTTTTAGATGTATGTTTCCTGATCTAATGCACTATGAAAATGCTGTATTTCATGGCCAACTATTGTCACAATTTTAAGATTTCATGTTCTTCTATGTGGGGATTCAAAAAGGTGCCAGTGCAAAACGCATTGTAGCCAGGAAAAAGAGACTTCTTGGCTTTTCAGCTTCAGTATGCTTGTGCTGGCAATGCCTCTACAACAGGGGTGTCAAACTCATGTTAGCCCAGGGGCCGCATGAAGGAAAATATATTACCAAGTGGGCCACATCAGTAAAATAACGGTATATAAACTTAAAAACGGATGCTGTCAATTAGACGCAGATTTTCGCTATTTGTGTGCCAGCCCTAAATTTCGGAGCTCAACTGTAATCATATTGTTCCAAAAAATAATACAAATGCAAATGGAGCCTAGCAACACTGAGTCCTGGATGTGTTAAATCTACCTGTTTTGCATATATATTGTTCCCAGAATGCATTGCGTGGCGCAGTTAATTACGTTATAAGGACGCTAATCCTTGTCATATCTGTGTTACCAGTAATTGAATTTGTGTCATATTTAACACGTTTGTCGGTCTATGATTAAAATAAATAATAATAATAATAATAATAATAATAATAATAATAACAATAATAATAATAATTAAACAAACCGCAACTTTTAAGTGGTGTGTAAAATCATGACATCCAGGACGATTCCCCCGTACAAGTTGCATTGCTCATCTGATTTTATATATTTTGATTGTGGCCGGCTGATTAATTGGTCCGATAATACAATTTTTTTCTTTTTTTTTAACTTTACAAAATCATCTCGCGGACCAGATTAAACCCCTTTGCGGGCCTAATCCGGCCTCCGGGCCTTATGTTTGACACCCCTGTTCTACAGTATGTACAGTACAGCAGTGATCCTCAATAAAATAATACTATTTCCTTTTCATTTTATTTATATGCAATTTTGTAAATATATTTTCCATGAAAAATGTATCTGTACCATTAATCAAACTATGGTATTTTGATCCTACTTCTACATCAACAATGAGCATTACTGCTTTTGATCCTATTTTGAAACAATTTTGATCCTATTAAAGCCTGCAGTATTCTTGAAGGCAAACTTCAAAATAACCTCAAAGCTCATTTTAAAATGTATAGAATTGAAACTGTGCTCGGCGGTTAAAACTGCACCAAAAAAGTTGGATTTAGTATACAACATAAACAAAGCACAAAACTGACTGTGTCAGCAGAATGTGGCAAGGCAGACAGGAGACATATGGCAAAATGCCAGTAGCAGACTGTGAAGTACCATCTGACAGTAACACATGCACATGCTCAAAAGACCATTAACACACATCTGTCTCTACTTAAATGAAAAGATGCAGTAATAGATGACAATATGTAGCCAAGGTGGTTGCATTTTTGTTGGCTCAGCTTCAGATACCAAACAATAAATAAGATAAGGTGCTCCTTTCATAATATGACTTGGTACATCTACATTGACGTTTCCATACTGAGGGTATATTACCTGAATGCACTTTTCAGAATATAAGCCAATATTTTTGTGTATAAGAGCCTTTTAGTGTTGTTCATAAGAAATAATTCAAATTTTGTGAAACACCATTTTTTTTTCTGCTCCAATCATTAAAATTGAAAGAAATGTATTTTCCATTTGTGTGTTGTGAACTAATGTAACAAGTTTCACTTTTAGAAACAAATTTTGAAATAAATGGACTTTTCCTCGACCCCTCGGCCCCACGGTGTAGTGCACTCTAGTTATTAAGCCAGCCTCAAACTCCACCACACAGCCAGATTGTCACGACGCTCTTACGAGTTCGAACATCCAGCCACCCTTTATGCTCAAGACATCAAGTGGTTCGGATCGGTGAAAATCAACGGGCTCGGTAGTGGTGTTCTCCGGAGTTTCACAGGTACTGTGACAATTCATGTTGCAGAGCAAGGTTAGAAAAGTACGGCTGGTGGACAGAGTTCAATTCAACTTTGTGTGACCCAAGGTTATAATATATTCGAATAATTTACAAGTTTCTATTCAAAGTTTACCGTTTGTTCGTTTAGTTCTTTTGGAAAAACACGGCATTTTAATTACATTTAAAACAAAAATTAAACTGTTATTTATTTGTATTCATTTATTTATTTTTTTTGGTGGGGCATAATGAGATAGCAGTCTGGGGGACTATTTATTCAACCGTAAAGTTTGTATGCAACTTTAAACCTAAAATCACCATCGTTTGGAGGCTTCTTCAGTTATAATGGTTAGGCCAAATCTATAAAATACACACACATCCTACCCTGCTGCATTAGTAGGAAGCTGGATTGAAACAAATTGCTGTCATTTACAGTGTCAAACCACAAAAAGGGGGAAGAGTAGGTAATGTAATTTTTAAAATACTGAGGAAATGAAGAGAAATGTTGGGAAAGAGCAAGTGTTGGGGCACCCCTACGAGTCTCTATGTGCACAGCCTGAATGTATTTCATCACTAGATCTTTGTCACAGTGGCATCCAGTTGGCAGTGTAGAACAGCCATAACACACAATGCTGGTCTAAAACAGGCTCTTTCAGATGTGTGAGAATTTGCTGAGTGTTGATTTCATGCCTCCTGCCAAGATCTGCCGTTGTGAACATATGCCAGGGCGAGGAGCCAGATTGCAGTGCATTTACAGCTACAGTAAAATCACACACATTCATATTCTCTCTCTCTCTCTCTCTCTCTCTCTCTCTCTCTCATGCACCGCATATGTTTATTTGAAGAGGAATAGTTTGATAAAATATGAAACAGTCATCTGGCTAATGAAACCTGTTAGAATAGAAATGGTACCAATTTCCTGCCAATTTGCTCCAAACATGGTGTTCTGGTGGTAAGCACATCTACCTCACAGTCGAGAGGTCTCAGGATTGAATCTCTGCCCAGGCCCTCCTGTGAAGTTGCAGTTGGTGATTATTTTTTGTTTCATCTACCCAAATGTTGGATTATAAAATGTTTTACCCAATTTGGTTTATTTTTCTGTTGGGTCAAAATACCGCAATCCAAGATACATATTGTTTTATCTACTCATCTGCTGAGTTACATGTTTTACCATTATGGGTTATATCTGGCATTGACTCAGCAGATGGGTTATTTTGCTTTGACCATGATGTCATCACATCGGCGGACTTCCGTAATGAATACACAGACAGCCACGCAATCCTCATTCCAAAGACCTCCAATTCATATTTACTCAGACAACTAACTCTTCAAAGCAGAGGAACAGTCCTGACATATCTTCCTCTGCACTGCTCAGGTCAGTTACATATAAATACGATAGATGTACCGTGAGATAAGACTCCCTCCTCACCGTTGATTCAAGAATTCTTCACAGGTACTGTGAACATCCATCACCCCTGGGAGCAAAAATTCCAGGCCCTGAGGCCACAAGGAGACCTCAAAAACCTACCCTCCGCATCACCACGGGACTCCACCCTTGATCCCAACATGCTATTGCTGGTGGAAGTATTGTATGCAATACTGTAAATGTATGATTAGTGTAATGCTAGAATGTGCTTATTTGATACCTTTGCACTGATGAATTGATTAGTTCATGATAATCACTGACTTTTTTACGTTTAGGACGTAATGTCTTATCTGTCTCTCTTTATATCGTCAATGTCATGGTTTGGGTTTTGTTTTTTGTTTTTTTGTTTTTTTTTTGCTTTTGACGGAGTTCTATTCAGTTTGTCATCATGTTCCTTTACGTTTCTGTTATGATTTATTATGTTCTGCTTTCCTTGTGTATCCTCTAGTCTTGTCAAGCCTTGTCTTGTCCACCTGTGTTTGCCTGCCCTTCCTCATGTGTCAACCAATCAGCATCCTCTGCCACTTGTGTCTTGCCCAGCTGTGTCTCGTTGTGACAATTAGAGTGTGTATTTAGTCTCTTGTCTTCTGTCGGTCTGTGTCGGTTCATTGTTTTCATCCCGTCTTGCTGCCGGTTTTTAGCCTTGTTGTTTCCCCAATGTCTTGCTTTGGTTACGTTTTGGACTTCGTTTCTGTTTTGGTTTAATTAAATTCCCTTCACCTCTGCCTCCTCGTCCCACTTCTCTGCTTTTGCGTCCACATCCACACCACAAAAGCTTGACAGTCAATATACATGTTTTATCACACATTTACTGCATATTCTCCGGACTACCAGGAATTCAAATTTGTCCTCTGTAGTGGATATTTTTAAACCTGAATATCTCCCACCCAGTGCATATGATTTTTTTGTGCTCTATAGAGGACATCCAGAGCTTTACAATGGAACCAAATGTGTTAGGGTGGGGTTTTGCTACCTTTGATTGCATCATAAAAGAAAATGGCTTCCCTCAGTGCAAGCACTTTTTAGAGAAGAGGAAAAGTAAGTGCTAACACATTTTATTGAACAAATTTAGGCTTTAAATGTTGTTAGCATATTTTCTATTAGACTCTTAAGAACACATTAAAGTATTGTTTGAATTATTTTAACTTAAAAAAAAAACCAACTTAAAGCTAAATGCTTTTAAAGTTCGCTGTCTGTTTTAACATTGTCACTGTATGTTCGTTTCGTAAATTTTGTAACCTACTTTTTGATTTCTCTTCTTTACTTCTGAATGCTGTTAGCTACTGTTTGTTGACACTTACAGGTATTGTTTGTCCTTGTGTGAAGCATACTGAGTTGACTAGTGTATGAAATGTGCAATACAAACAAAGATTGCTTTTCCTTAATTGCCTTCTCTAGCAGCACTTCACCCATGTCACGGCGGAGACAAAGTCTGAGTGGACCATTTTCCCTGCCTTTATTGCCGAGATCTATGTTCCTACCCTCACGAGTTGTGGGCCGTGACCTGAAGAACAAGATCCCAGATACAAGCGGCCAAAATGAGTTTCCTCCGAAGGGTGTCCGACTGTCCGGGCTCTCCTTTAGCGATCGAGAAGCTCAGTCAGACTGGAGAGGTTCAGAGTAGAGCCACTACTCCTCCACATTGAGAGGAACCGGATGAGGTGGCTCAGAAATCTGGTCAGAATACTTTCTGGACGCCACCCTAGTAAGGTGTTCCGGGGCACTCCCACCGGGAGGAGGCTCTGGGGATGACCCAGGACACGCTGGACAGACTATGTCTCCTGGCGGGCCTGGGAGCTGGACAAAGTAGCTGGGGAGAAAGAAGTCTAGGCTTCTCTAGTAAAGCCCAGCAGAACAAAATGGATTGATGGAATCTGATGGATGAACTCTCTCCAAATTGGTATATATAGTTTGTCCGAGCTACAAGTCTGTCTCAGAAAATTCGAATATTGTGAATATTGTGCATTATTTTCTGTAATGCAATTAAATAAGCAAAAATGCCATACATTCTGGATTCATTACAAATCAACTGAAATATTGCAAGCCTTTTATTGTTTTAATATTGCTGATTCTGGCTTTTTTTTTTTTTTTTTTTTACTTGGTCTGAGGAAATATTCTAATATTTCGAGACAGGATATGTCATCCATCCATCCATTTTCTTGACCGCTTATTCCTCACAAGGGTCGCTGGAGCCATTCTCAGCTGGCTCTGGGCAGTAGGCGGGGGACACTCTGGACTTGCAGAGATAGGATATTTGAGTTTTCTTAAGATGTAAGCCCTAATCAACAACATTAAAACGATAAAAATATCACAATATTCAAATTTTCTGAGACAGTCCTGCATATTTCACATGCATTATCACCATCAAATTGGAAAAATATCCAGTAGCAGGTTGTGGGTTTTAGTTGTGTCACAAAATCCGGTCTGAGGAGTCTTGATGGTTGAAATGTGCAAGATTAATTGGGAAGCAGATGGCACCAGTTGATGTGTGTTCCGGTGACTGACTGGGTGCAGAGATGAGTAACACGATATTTTGGGCAAATTGTGAATTTGTAAATATTTAACACCACTTAAACTTAAAACTCCCTACTGGGCCTCAGCACGGAATTGTCTGGAGAGTGCGGGAATGGTGGGAATGCAAAAGTGCCCGTGTGGGGCGAAGGGGATGTATGGTGGATGCCCGGCTTGACCCCAGATCCAATTAACTTAGCACACTCTCTGGTGTCCTGGGAAATCAATTTGAGTGAATAAAAACACCATACTGGATGTCTCCATGCACAGTTTTGTAAATAATGTGTGATATACTCAATAT
This sequence comes from Festucalex cinctus, assembly GCF_051991245.1. Classification (NCBI taxonomy): domain Eukaryota; kingdom Metazoa; phylum Chordata; class Actinopteri; order Syngnathiformes; family Syngnathidae; genus Festucalex; species Festucalex cinctus. The sequence goes on from NC_135416.1 coordinate 17,413,352, forward strand.
GTATAAGTGTATGAGAGAGTGATTTGGAGATGGAAAAGCACTTAAGAAACATCCCCAGGTGAGAACCTAAGTGTTGACTGTGCTGTGAGGTGTGATTTGTAGATGGATGCGGGTCGTGACTTCCATATTCTCTCATTACTTCATAATGCTAGTTGAGAGAAAGATGGGCTGTGGATTTTTTTTTGTTTTTTTTTTTGCCTCTGACTGATTTTATTATTTATAAGTTTGGCCGAATGCATTTTCTTTTCTTTTAAGTCCCGTATTCGTGTGAGGGTTGAAATATGTCATCATGTTGAATATTGAATTACACAAATAAAAACATTTTGCATTCACAGAGCAGCAAGCACACCTGGAATGGAATACTGTATTGCTATTATAGTGGACTGATAGAGACATGAATGTCATGGGAGGGGTGTCCAAAGAAAGATTCATCATGAACCATACATTTGTTAATTGTATAAAGTGGAGGGAAAAGTTATAAAACAGGGTAGCATTTTGGGAGTCAATCATTTGCATATTTCTGTTTGATTTCTACATATTACATATTTCTACACATGCATACACTACATACAATGAATGCACGTTTATTGCAGAAGTTAAGTTCTAGAATCTAGACCCTCCCATAATAGGTGAAAATCTTTGGTGTAGACTAGAGAGGCCATACAAATAGCATTTTTTTAAAGATTATACTTCTAGTTATACTTCTCCCATGACCAATTTATTATTATTATTTTTACCTCGGTGACCGTCAAACCTGCATTTCGCTTGGCCAGCCGGTAGCCACCAGAGTTCCACAGGCCAAAAAGGTGTCTTGATGTCATCTCTTACCACTGGTGTCCACCAACTGTTTTGGGGATTACCACCACGACAATTGAGATGTGGAACCTGGTCCACTCAGATTCAATGTCCCCTGTCTCCTCTGCGAAGTGGGTGAAGTTCTGCCGGAATTAGTGAGGGACCAGTACCATATATGTTTGATGAATTCTTTTACAAAGCAGACTACGGAATAAAAAAAAAAAAAATGAAAAAAAAAGTTTCTTAGCTCCAAATTGTTTTTCTTAACCATTTTTTTTTCTGTGCCTGCCTTGTAACACTACTTGAAATTTTACAGTAACTACTTTTCCACAACGATGTTCAGGGTGCCCTAAGGGTAATAGACCACAGGTGAGTGAGAGATATTTGTTTGTGTGTTTTTCATCCGTTTTCTAAAGCACTTCGTGTTTCTTTTTAAAGTATGAACGGTGCTTTGTAAATAAAAGTTTGTTTGATTGATTGAGGCTCTCACAGTTCCTGGAAAGGTATGTGATTCACAGCTTATTTCAGCTACATGTCAAAGATCTTGTCCACTTTGAAAATTATTTGTTTTCATTGCCAATCTGTCTGCAGCTCATGGTTGTATGTGACCATTTCCCAACGTGCATATTACTACAAATATTAGGTTTGAGCTCACAACTGTCCCTCTCCATGTATTTTGTTGGACTTGTGGAAAGATAAAGCCTTATTTATTTTATATATTTTTTTAATGTGAGGGTAGTAACCTGTAAAACAATGTGCATATTTAATAAACCAGAGCTCAAAATAGCTTACAAGTTTGTAAGATTTTTTTTATTTATTTATTTTTTCCCCCAGAGGCTAAAATCAGCCGTGGTAAAGATTAAAGTCATACCCTGGGAGATCAGGAAGGCTTCCAACTGTGGCTTGAAGATTCAACTTCTGATGTTTCAAGACTCGTGCATTTCAAATGGTTTTTGTAGTGACACTAACATTAAATACATGAAGTGTGGGTATTGTATTTGATCGTTAAGATTGCAATTCAACAGCGTGTGCTCTTGGTCTCTTCTTAATTTTTATAAGGCTGCACAACTTCCTTTGGACATGACAGTCACATTGTACTTTAAATGGAAGACTTTTTATGATTAGCATAATTTATAACGAAAACATCATTAGAAGATCACAAGGAATCACAAAGTCTTCCATTCAAGTCAATTTATTTAATACAGTCACCAGCAAGCTTTTATTGCAATGCACTTCGACATTAGCATAAAAATGCATGGACAGATGCCAGACAATTTGTTTTCCTCCCATTTTCCTTGCTCCTTTTAATCTCTGCTGTAAACCCGCCTGAAATAGTCAAGGAAGTTCTTTGTGCAACAATTTGATGGATAGTTTTGATAAGACCAACTTTTGCTGTACAGTAAAACAAAACAAAACAAAACAAAAAAAAAATCTACACTCCCACTGTTCAAATGATAGTTGTTTCTGATAGAAGAATGTGTGACCTTCATAAATAATTTCAAAACATTTTACACCATTTATGTGACCTTTACAACTTTAAAAAAAAATGGGATCAGTGTTGACATTATGCTAAATTTAGGTAACTCTAATTGTTATTCACTTGTTTTTGCTTCATTCTTGTATCTGGACATTTGTTGAATTGAACATAATTTGACTTGAGCCTAAAAGTATCACTTCATGTTCTTTGGAAATGTACCGATTGTCATTGTTAGTTTATTACTTGTGAGTGGAACACAGGAAGAATAGTCACTGCACTGGAAGTGACGAATGGGGATCCTTAAACAAACAAACACAATCAATTAAAAATAACATATTTTTGAATCGGCAAGTAAAAATAAGATATAGGTTGCGCAAGTGTGCTTTGTGTCTTATAAATAGGGATGTGGCTGTGTTCACAATTAACTACCGGTAATCACATTCAAACTCATGTAAAATGGGATGAGCATTTTAACATGGCCAAAAGCTCCAAAAAGTTGATTTTTCAAGTTACTGTCCCTTTAAGAAGGCAATATCATTGTTGGGGATTTGTCGATACTATCTTGGAGATGAAAATATTTGGGTGTCAGGATCTCAGTTGTACGGAAAAGGCTTAGCGGTAAGAATGAAAAATTGAAATCCTGTTGTAAACCAAATTCTATCTAGTTGTTGGAGAAATGATTCTGTACTCGATACATTTGTTAACCCCTTGCCTACATACCTGTTGCATATGCAATTCCATCCCACTGTAATTTAACGAGATAAACATTTTCCGTGCACACCATAGAAGACCACAATTTTTTTCATGTGAGGTGTATTGGAACCTGGGATTGACAGATGTGTTTAGCATTCCACAACGGTTTACTTTGATTGCACAAACAATGATTAGCAGTCAATAAATAGTGCTGAACGTCAACGCTCAGTTTCAGATTTGGCGAAAGATGCCTTTGGGTGAAAATGAGCAAATGAGAAGCTCAGAGAAGACAGAAAATCAATCAGAGCCATTGGGGATGGTGAATACAATCATGTGGAATGCATTACTGTTCTAAGTAAGATACGTCAAACATATTCAGAAAGCAATTATCAGTTGATAGGAGAAAAAAAAACGAGTCTAAAGACAGTAATAACTGTTAGTGATGCCTGCACCTGCCTGTAGAGGGCAGGAGCGCACCAGTGGTTTATTGGTCCCTGGAGAAGTGGGCATACTCAAAATTGTACTTACCGGTACTTTTTGTTTGTTTGTTTGTTTTTTACTTCTAGGAATACACCCTATTTTAAAAATGGTGACATATAAGAAAATGTCGTTATTTGTAATTACGCACAATAATAAAGTGATCATAAATGAATTAGGGCCAGTTTGTAATGTAAAATATATTCATTATTGGGCAAACATGAATGTTATCGATATAAAATTAAACTACTGCATATAAGTTGGAGCTAAGTACTATAATACTTTAAGTTACTGCAAGGATACAATAACTTGGGTAACGTTTAGTTGCAAAAATAAGGGGGGCGGTTCATAGACTGAGATAAACTCTGGTCTGGGCATTTATTACAGTTTCATTCATCTATCATTACAGTCTAGTATGAAAGTCTTTGCAAACTGGGTTAATTATACAATTACTGAAACAATTACGCGGTTTCCCTACATTATCCTAATCCAGCTAGTTTAGGTCTAAATTGCTAACATTAGGTTAGCATTACATTTCATAACATTAGCCTAGCCGAAATGCACAGTTATCACTTTTGGTATTATATTTTAGTTTTACATGCTGAAGTGTTGTTTGTGTATTGCACATGTCATGAGCGCAAAAGAGAGAGAGGTGACATTGAGCCTTGTTCGAGAAAAAGAGTTGAATAAAAAGAGACGAGCTTAAAATCCTATTCGATCAATGTACAAGCACGAACACAACTCCATTTTATCACAGATGTTGGCTTTGCGCTGATAACCAATACACACTTCGGCCCAGAAGACACGAAGTCCATGATTTCCCAAATCAATTTGGAATAAGGACTTGTCTAGACCACTGCACAATATTCCACTCTAACTTAGTCCATCTCAGATGAACTCAGGCCCAGAGAAGCTGGTGACGTATCTTGCTGCTGTTGATGGCTTTCACTTTGCATGTTTTTTATTTTTTTATTTTTTTTTAAGTGTTCCTGAGCCCACATAGGAATATATTTTACACAGTGACGCTGGTTTTTAATGCAGTGGAGCGGGTAACACGGCTCCTTTTTAGCCAGTGTGGGGTGGCTTTGTTCAGACTCGCCATCTGAATTTGCCGAGCCATCCAGCGACCACTCCAGACTCAACTTAGTCTATATTTCAATGTAGCTTTAAAGGCCCAGTCTGCCGGTTTCACTCAGGAAAATGCACTTTTTAAATACAGGATGTACACACTTTCACTTCTTCTCAGTCTACACATCTGGGCTTATGTTAATGTTTGGTGGTGATTTTGTCCTAAACCCCCACCCCCCAGCCTGTATTTTGCCATTTTGTGTTTGTTTTGTAAACAGCGGGACGTTTCTGTGGAAAGACAGTGTTTACACCCCTCCAGCCAATCGCAGAGCGGGGGGTGGCGTGTCGCAAACGGGGCTGGGCAAATTTGTCGGCTGCATGACGTCACTCTTGCGGAAATTTGACAGCACGCACGGGTTGTTTTTTTTTGTTTTTTTTTCACTCACTCACTCACTCACTCACTCACTCACTCACTCACTCACTCACTCACTCACTCACTCACTCACTTAAGCTTCCATGAGTGAGTGAGTGAGTGAGTGAGTGAAAAAAAAACAATCCGTGCGTGCTGTCAAATTTCCGCGAGAGTGACGTCTTGCAGCAGACAAATTCGCCTCATACATATATATATATATATATATATATATATATATATATATATATATATATATATATATATATATATATTTAGGCCATAGCTTGTATGAATGCTTCGGAATCCCCGTGGAACGGTCCCCCTCTAAGTGTCACTGAGTCAACACAGGTTTCGGCAAACACTTCTGTAATTATAGTGCAGGACAACCTACAAGGATTGGTTTGTCTTCAGAGAGACAACGGACAGCACATATTGAGGAAAAGTGAAAGAGAACTAGGCAGCATATACAGTGGACAGTCGTGTGAGGGTGTGTGTGTGTGTGTGTGGGCGTGCGTGTACGTGTGTTTAGGATTGAGTAACTACACTGGCAGAATAGGAACATAACCATCCCTCAATCCTGTTGAAACGCTAATGAGATTCCCAAGTCACTAATGGCTTATTAGCCATTGTGACGATATACAATATATAGAACATACTACAAATTAACCAATGCACAATTGGCTCCTACAGCCATTATATGTTGTGAAATGGAGGAGTGAAGGCAGAGAAGAAGAAGGAAAACAGATGAAAGGCATTCAAGGTAATGCAAATATGATACGGAAGAAGGAGAATCGACAAATGAGAATATGAGCATGAGGAAAGGTAAATACAAACATGAAAGGTGAGGGAGAAAGTAGAATATGGGAAAATTAAGGCTGGGGTACACTGGAGTTGTTGAAAGCAATAAAAGAAGAAGGGCTCAAACATTTATAAGGCCAGGAAGGAAGTGGTGAGGCGAGCAAGGTCAGTGGAAATGACTTTTTTTTTTTTTTTTTTTTTTTTTTAAGGGAGGGGGAGTATTTCACCCCAAAAAAACAATTAATTCACGGATGTGTTCCTCTCTGCTTTGGTCAACTTCGTCCATCACCCAACTTGCATTGTAGATGCACAGCACGACAATCTGTTTGTTAACTACGGGAGAAAAATCACATTTCAAATGGATGGCGAGTGAAACATGGAGTGAGTCAGTGTTTTGCCTGCATGTATAAAAGCGTGCCGAAAACACGCCAACCCCGACCCAGTGCGCCCCTCCCCCGCTTCCCTCAGGTGCAGACTCACACAGCAATGTAATCTCACGAGCAATTAGTCGGCTTTTCAATGAATGGTGTTATATTTTGTATGCTTGCCCATCAAAATGTGTTCGTGTGCTATATGGGCCTGAAGCAAAACATTTTAGTGTGCAATCCTGCCTTAACATTTTGCAATTTAAAAAAAACAAAAACTGTCTGCTTTAATCTTAATGCACTTGAGGCAGATTATTTTATTAGTACATACATTACATATAATAAACCTTGAAATAATTATTTAATGATTATTATCCAAGTAACCCCAATTCAGTGTCACAAATGTAGGGGAGACCGGGGCTAGTTGCATCACCTTTTATACTTTTCTATATTTCTTGGAATCAATACATCATGTATAAACAAAATGTATACCAGAGGAAAGACCAAAGTCTTGGGTACATTTTTTGTATTCATGTCATTCTCGTACTTTGTGTCAGTGCAGAGTTATAAACCATCTAATAGAGGGAGTGAACATGTGATATGTTGCCCCACCAATGGTTAAGTTGTCACACGTTATGGGGTAAGATGTCACATTGGATTTTGCAACTAATAAAACAAGGACAAAATTATCATTGTTCTCCTGTTGTGTTTTGTTTGTTTGTTTTTACAGCCAGAGAATTTGTTTATCATTGATCTTGACAATTAGTCATTGAGCAAACTTTAACATCAAATATTATGAAATACATTAAAGTCCTTAAGAACTGCTGGCTTAAAGGTCATAGCTCTTCAGCCTCAAATGCCTGATCGGCTTCCTTTATACTGGAAATTTTAGATTAAATTGAATTTCAAAAAATAAAGTAATGGATGGATGGATGGTTCATTATGAAATTTAAACCAGTCCTGACACATGAGCATACTGTAGTTCCAACAACTGGAAAATCCATTTTTAAACAATGAAACAAAACCTAACAAACTAAATTCCTCACTATTCACACTCATCATCGGAAGAACAATTCTGGCATAAGTAAAAATAGTTGCCATACATGGATTTTTCATTGGCCCATTCTTTGCATATGTGACAACAAACCCCAAAATGACTGAGACAGGTTGCCCCAAACGACCATGTTGGCTAATACTTGCTCTCGTTTAAAGTGAGCTTAAAACAGAGCAGTGACTGAGGCATGACAAGATGCCTGAATCGTTCCTCTAACGAGTCCACATAATTTGCTGCTAGAATTTGTCTATGTACGACGACTGTTTAAAAAAAATATGAATTTTGAAAATTTTTAATTTGGGTTGTGCAAAACAGATAACTGGCACTCATGTCAGCTCACAATGTGCTATTCTCTTATCATTTTTCGAAGAAAACTAGTATTCCACTTTTTTGTTCCGCCCTCTGGTGGAGAAGAAAATTGCAATGTGACAACTTACCCGTGAGCAGTGTTGCCGGTAACGCGTTACTTAGTAACGCGTTACTCACAAAAGTTGCTTTCTAAAGTAACTAATAGTCTAACGCGTTACTTTATTCTACAAAGTAGTCTGATTAAAGTTACTGTCCAGAGAATCAATGCGTTACTCCACATTTTCATGAAGAAGGCAAACTATCTCACTGTTGTAACAGTCACAAACAACTACTGCTAACTACGAAGATGAGGCAGAAGTCATTGATCACCACACTGAATTCAGCCATGGTCTGGTCATGAATGGTTTGCACATTCAAAACAAAAGTGATGATACTTTTACTACTAGTTTTATTAACCAACAGGCACACAACACAACAAAAAAAGTGTGCATTATGGACCATAAAAGTGGTAAAAAAAATAATTTATTTCCATCCTCAACTGGTCCGTGAAGCATTATGGGATGAGGTCGTCTCCGCCCTCTCGCCAGGGGGAGTGACGTCAGACAAGTTACGTTTTCAGTAGGGGTGGAACAAAAAAACGATTCGACCGAACCATCGTTCGTCAAGGGGAGCTAAACGACCGTATCGGTTGCGAGTGAGGCTTTATGGTTTTCATAACAATAGCAAGAGTTCTGCGCCGTGCTCTACTTGTTTTGTTTACATTTCAGTAGCATCACCATTCAAGCTACTTCCGTGTTTCCGTGCTCGCGACACGGCGCGCGCGCGCGCAACGAGTGACAACATACAAATGGAGACAGTTAGCAGAAGCCGGTGCCGTACATCTCGGTATTTCCCATGGCTATCGAGTCCTCTCGGTGCACTTGTATGTCTCGGGCCGGCGTTGGTACTGCGCGCGAGCCAAAAAGAAGAACTCCCGTGACGATCCAATGCATGGATTCAAACGACACAGGTATGTCCCACAGCCAACACACCAGCTATGCTAAAAGCACACTGCAAGTATCTCATTTCTCAGTTTGTGGCTCCCTGTCAATGTCTACAACTAGCATGAGCAGCAGACAGGAGAACTGAGACGTGCCCGCGATTACGACAGCCCAAAAAACAAAATATAAACAGTAGTGATTCTGTGGTCATCATCGTGTCTCAGATTAAAAAAACAAAAAAAGATGTCATACATTAACCAAAAATGAAAGTGATGACAAAAGAAAAAACAATTGTTAAATACAAAAATTGTTGATTAAAAAGGGAAATGAACTTTTGGAAATATTTTTGCATATATTAAGTGGTTAAAATGTGTTTGATAGATTTATTGTTCCATAAGGTGGCTTCATGTTTCTTTTGGCTGGACGGCAGGTTTATTTCATGTCTTAAATTTATGTTTCTGAAATACTTCACAATGTGCAAATATTCTGTTTAATTGTGTTGGTGTCTGTCTAAAGGTTAAATATTTATATTTAACATTAAATTATCAACCTTTTGTTTTCCTGATCATTATTTTGAAGAGAAAAAACAAACAAACCAAAAAACAATTATAACTGTCAATAACTACTAATAAATATTTAAACTGATACATGTGTACACATTGGAATAGCGGAACAAACAAACAATAGAGGAATTTAGGGGATTTTCATTTTCAACCTGGATAGATTTTTATTTTTTGTTTTATAAAAAGTATTTACGTTACAAGAAGTCAAGAGAGACTGCCTATTTTGTTTTTCATAAAAAAAAACTTTATTTTCATGTTAAAAATGCACTTTCAATAAAGTATTTGGAACTCCGTTTCTACTGCATTATTTTTATGTTGAGATGGTGTTATCGGCAGCTGCTGAAAGTAACTAAAAAAGTAACTTTTAATCTAACTTAGTTACTTTTAAAATCAAGTAATCAGTAACGCAATTTAGTTACTTTTAAAACCAAGTAATCAGTAAAGTAACTAAGTTACTTTTTCAAGGTAACTGTGGCAACACTGCCCGTGAGACAACTAGTCCCGGTCTCCCCGACACAAGAGTGAGAGAACAGACTCATCATCATCATGGATGATATTTTGTATTCAGTACTGTTGGGTGCATGCTGAGATTGGAAGGTTTTCTGACAGCCTGACCTTTAGTTATAAATTCTACCAATCACATGGGTCTAAATACTGTATTCATCACCCACAATAAAGTCACAGTTTGGGCCACACAAACAGCAAGTTTGTGTGTGTGTGTGCTTGTGTTTAATCCAACCAGGTGGCTTGAAGATTGTGTGTATGTTGACTGTGGAGGAACGCTTTATGGATTACGGCTTCATTTTGTCCTCTCTAAATATTGCCTATTTGTCAGCCTGCCTGTTGATCCATTCGTTTTTCTTCTTCTGCTGTTCATCCATGTACTAAACTGACAATCCTCAAGCTGTCACATTTCCCTTTCTCGCATTTTTCCGATTCTTACTTTATAGAACGATTTATGTCTGACACTGTTCAGATGCTTTTATAACTCCTCCTCATCAGTCAATCAGCTGTCAAATTGTATTACGGCCACCATTTGATTGTTGCGTAACAGTGAACAGAACTACGTCCCCTCTTTATAAAAGTGCAACATGAACCAAGGAAAACACATAGGCTAAAAGATACGTCTGATTGTTGTTTTTTATATATACTATTGTCATTTTTTGTTTATTTCTCACTCAATAATGCATGACAAAATTGATGCATTAATAGGAGGTTGGTTAAAACAAAACAAAACAAAAAAACAACAACAAAAAAACAGGTGGGTTGTTTGATTTTTCAGCTATGACTTTTGTGCTCATGCCGAATAAACTTTGTCCTGATTTGTCATCATAAGACTTATATTTTTCTCTTTCTTCTTACTCTTAGATGGAAAATTGCTCCCAAAAATGTTTTAAACCACCTCAGGGGTCCTTCTCCCAGTTAATAACGTGTGCCATTATTCCTTTGTGTTTCCTTAGTAACACCGTGGAGAAGCTTTTAGTGTTTATTTCTTTTGTGATTTGGAGGTGGGGGAGAAACCACAGCTGCCGACGGGGTGTCTCTAAATTGAATTTTGGTGGAGTTCTAAAAGCAGTCAATGGAGGGCGCTGCAATGCAAGGGAAAAGAAGGAGGCAGCAGCAACGGCTGCAGAAGCGTTACACTTTTCACATGGGCTGTTGCTGGATTCTGCTGGGATTGAAATAGACTCGTGTGGAATGGATTTCCTCTTTCACCTTGCGCTTCCCGATCAACTCCAATATTCATCTTTTCTTTCTCTGTGGTTGATTAGAGCCAAAATAAGTTTGCAACCCATACACGGACCCTTGTGATTTATCATGATGGAGAGGCCCAGGCTGCTTGGAGAGAGTTATGATCAACAATCGATAGTCATTGATGTGCACGCTTCACAAATACACTCACACACTCAGTGGAGCCAACACGTGCCCAAGACTTCCATCACGTTGATACAATTGTCACTGCACCTGTTTTTAATCAACTTTCAAGGCCAAACGCACTCTCTTCATCCAGTCTTCTCCCTCAAACACACAAGAAGAACAAACAACTTTACCAATAAATTATTATTGATCCCTTGTGTTGGCGCCAGGGCTCAGGATGGACCTCACAGGTAATTTTCACAGTTCCACCGTTTATCAACAAAATGATTTTTGTGTACAGTAAGTGATGTTTGTGCCACTTCCCATTTCTTAGCACCGCACTGTGTATGCATGTCTGTTCGACTGCTTGCTGGGTATGTTTGTTTTTTTATTATCCGATGCCCCTCAGTTCTCACATCTGGCATTAAGTGTCCAGTTAAGACAAACACAATAGAGTGAAGAGTTACACACTTAGCTCATTGACTGCCATTGACGGAAAAAGACATCAAATAATGCATTTTTGCTGGGCTGGCAGTGAATGTGTTAAACACAATGTGCCAATATATTTTGTGATTATATTGCAGCCTCCTTTATTCATTTTTTTTTTTTTAAAGGCAAATGTTGCTTAAAAATCCATCAATTTTGGTTACATCTCATCTTAAGTCATTGACTGCCATTGACGGAAAAAGACGTCAAATAATGCATTTTTGCTGGGCTGGCAGTGAATGTGTTAATTGGTTTCATAACCCCGTTTGTTTGCAGTGAAACGCTCAAATTTAACTGTTCTTCTTTGAAATGAACAGAAACACAATTAATGTTAGAGCCACAAAACTAAGTCCTATTTATTTATTTATTTATTTATTTATTTTTAACCAGTGTGCGCTCAAAAATAAATACAGAGCTGCCCACTGTTATGGATTGACCTATTTTGTTGCGGAAATCACAGAAAGCTCGTTACGGAAATTCTAAACACAAAAATGATGGTTCACATTGCCCATGCAGGTTTGAAACGAGCAAAAATACTTGACTGACAATTGCGCAAGTGTGGCGTTCTTCTCCCAGTGGCTCCGTTGTAATGCATCGGAAGCTAGCAGATGGTCTGACGTTTGCTGTAAGCTCGCGTCTTCAGGCTCACCCCCATTGCCGCTAATCATATCAGTGGCGAGGAATATGGTCAGTGACACAAAGTGAAGCTTCAGCACCAGATTATTATGTCCAAAGACAACAACTGTATGCTAATGACACATTTATTCATTATAGAAAAACAAACACTGCACTGCACTGTCATAAAACTTGTTGGAATATAGCAAACAGCCACAGCTCATGGAAGCCTAGGTGAGTAATGTTTCTCATCATTTGTTTTTATTTTTGTCCTTCAAATTTTGCCTTCACATGAAAGTGGCTAGTGGCATTAAAATGTTTGAGGACTGTTGCCTATAATAATAATAATAATAATAATAATAATAATAATAATAATAATAATAATAATAATAATAATAATAATAATAATAATAAAAACTGTGTCCGTGTATGCGTCTTCAATGTGCATGTTTGAATGTGACTAAGTGAGACAATCCCTGCTGTTGCCCTCATCTTTTTTTTTTCTTTTTTTTTGGGGGGGGGGGGTTCCGCCCTGAATTGATTGTCAGCCAATCGCAGGGCACGCATAACGCATAGACAATGTGTGCAAAAACAAACAAAAGAAGAAAGTACATTTGACTTTTTTATTTTAATTTCTGGGGACAGGTTTAGCAGGTGATACTGATAACATGATGTTTGAATCGTAAAGCTGAGGGTTATTCATGACATGAATCATGTGAAGTATTTAATTACGAGTTCACGCGTTGGGCTAGCCTGCTAGATCTTAGCGTTCCTCCATGGTAACAAGCAGCCCGGATGAATTTGACTACTCACACGTTTCTTTGTAAATATTATTTACAATGAATGAGTCCTCCAGTGAATAGCATACAAAACAATCACCGCCTTTGAGTCACTTTTAAAAATCTTTAATGCTTACATGGTCACTACAATTCCATGGTTTATTCAGATGGTGCAACACTGAGATGTGACATGCATTAAAGTCGTCAGAATGAGGTCAAATATTTTATTCACGTAGCTGCATTGGGAAAAAAGTAAATTCTCTTGTAGCAGCTTGGAATCAATATTGGCTCTTTTTTGGAAAACTGCTGATGTTTTGTAAATGTAGCATTCTGGGTTTCACCTTTATTCTTTGACCATTATGCCAATGTCAAAGTAATATCTTTGTTAATGTCTTTATCTTACATCTGGTCATCAATTTTTGCAATCAAAGTCTCTTCCACATCTTTACATTGCTTGTGGATTTCTCCAACTACTAAAATTGTAAATGATTGTTGCAGTTTTTTTTTCTCTCATCATCCTAATGTGCTGCAATTCAACCCTGAACAAAGAGAAATAAGATAAGCAATCAATCCACCTCATATTTTTTGTTTCTAGCCTGACGTAGTTTGTTTACTTTGGCTGAACTGCATCTTTGAAGACAATAAAGTCAAACTCTCAACTGTGTTTCTTCATATAGAAATGCTGCTAGCTGACTCCTTCCTTTAATATCTGTCAAAGGGCCATGGCTGCCTCCAGATAGCCAGCAGCAAATATGAATGGAGACATACACAGGGGCATGGTCTGAAATAGTACACTGTGTATAGTAGTCACAAGTAACATGCACAAACAGACGCTAACGGTGATTGACAGACAATGGAGCCCTGAGAGTTTTTATTTTTTATTTTTTCCCCTCCACTGCATTTAAAGCAGGATATTACATCTACAGGGTCAAACGGGCAGTAAGATGCCCGATACGGCTGAGCACATCTATACATGACCTCTTGGTAGAGCTCAACCCCCACCATATGCATATGTTTAACATCATTTATAAACTCAAAAGTTCTTCAGCCGGCATGTAGCTGACCCATTTTACCACCTTGTTGACATTTTGTGTCTGACAGCTATATGCTGGCCTCAGCGATTTATTTTCATTTCTTCCTCACCTACTCACTTTACTCTTTCCACTTAAGTTTGCTTAAGCTGACTCAGGGTCACTTCAATTTGCCTCTCTGGCCTTGGATGAACGATGACTACTGCGCTAAGATTCCGTCACCCGAGTAAGTCAATGTTGCTGCCTTCATGCATACTATACTGTGTATGTGTTTTTATATATGCATGTATTTATGAGATAATAAAATGTCAGGAATATGGGTACAGTGACAGTCCATTCCTGGTCTTATAGACACAATGGCAATGTTCCCCATAGGACAAATTACTGAAATCCCAAGTAACTGTGTGAGTTTTTTATAGACTGTAATAGCTGGTAGTGGAGTCCAAGTCAAAATCAGAATAAATTAACCATGGACCAAAAAAAGTATTTAATTCCATGGTAAGCTGTCATGGACAGAAATGATTTTTCTGCTGACCTAAACACTATCAGACATAGTGACAATCCATTCAGACTTCAACCAACTTGTGTTGCAAAGTCAGTATAAAATCTAACCAGGGACTTGAGCATCAGTATTATGATCTGATGTAGCTTAAACTTTATTGGAAATGGGACCTTTTCTTTAACCAATCACATTTCGAGTTTGCCTCAGATGGCCAGCTAGCTGGCCGACAATAACGGTAGCATTTTTCCGCACTCTGGTTGGTCAGAGCAAGCCAAGTTTGACTACCAAAACACACCTGTAGAGATTTCCTGCACAAACATATTTAATTGTCTGCATGTCTGGTAAGTACTAGTATATATCATGTAAGTGTTTCTCGTGCTTTTTGATTGATTATGAACTGCTCAAGATTAGTTATATTGTGTTTTTGTATGTTACTGTTATTCCAATGACAGTATGAGCTTTTCTACACAGCTGAACAAGTCATCAGGAAAGCCATGTCTGGAACTCAATGCCAGGAAGGCACAAAAAAAATAAATAAATAATTATCATCGACAATGAAAATTCAATCAGGTCTGTAAGCCAGTTGAGTTGCCAACCTGTGAAAGTATTAAGTACTAATACTCTTGATTAGTTATTGTTTATCAACACTTGTAAAGTTTTATTTTATCCTACGAGTAAACTTTGTGTTTTGTTGATCAAATAGCAAGTCAGAAGTTAAATGCTCTTTGTTGAAGTTGTTGAAAGGCAGGATGCGTGCGCGTGTGTGTGTTTGTATGTGGTCCAATCTGAGATTGGCTCACACTCTTGACACATGATTAATTGGCCCACTTAGCTCTTACTTTAAAAACTGAACACATCGTCTGCTGTTGTGGTTTGCTATCCATAAGGATTGAAACAAGACAAAGTGGTCTTAAATCACCATGCTGGCATCCTTTCAAAGATGTTGCTGCTGAAATAACTATAGCGTTTATGCATTATGGCGATTGGCAATAAGTACGCTTGTAGGCAACTTGCTATTGTTGCTGAGTCCCCCCACCCACCCCTAGAAACAACCAGACAAGACTGGACTGGGATGTTTATGCCCATTAAGTGTTTGATTTACTTAAAGTTTGCGTATGCATAAACAGGCGCCAACCGATATACTAAACTGGCGCACCCTGAATGCCAAATGGACAAAATTGCTGCGTAATTAATTTTATGTCTACCTGAATGTGCAAAATACTGAGAGGAGTGGATGCAAATAATTTAGCATGCACGGGTGATTAATCAAAGTTGATACAACTTGCAGTGGCTGGTTGTGGGCCTTTGGCCAAATTGGTTATGATACCTACCACTGTGGGGACCCTGGTTCAAGATCATCTCCCGGACTTCTTATTCTTAATAATGCACAAAGGCAAGAATACCCTGCCCAAACCAGAGTATCAAATTCTTTGTTTTAAAAAAAAATATATATATTTTTTATTTTTATTTTTTGCTTTTACTGTATGTGTTTGTATATGTTTCTCTGGCTCTCAATCAAAATCTTACTTCATTAGCCCTCCTCTCTTCTCTCCTCATTGGCCTCTGGCAAAGACAGCCAGAAACACACGCTGGCAAGTCAAATTGAAACAGGCCAACTCACACCCCATTGCCAAGCTAACCTCCTCACACACACACACACACACACACCCTAAATTGCAGACCAACAAACACATAGAAGGCTCTGACTTTAAATAATGAGAGAGCTGTCACATCACATCAGCGTCTGCACAGCAGCATAGCCTGGTGGTCACCAGGAGGAAAGGGAGGACTGCTGGCGGCTGACACCCACTGGACACACAGGGAACAAAGAGAATACTGATGGAGAGGTAGGGGAGGGAAAGGGAGAGGTGCGGTGATGTCTGGAAGGCGGGAGAATGATGGTGATGGACATTGCTGTGGTCTCTCATCTCCCTTGGCATCTAAAGCCCTGGGGTGTAGGGGGAGGTGATGGTGGTGGGATGCCAAGACAGTTGAGAGGAGAGCAAAAGCGAAATGAGATGCAAGTTGGAAAGAAGGAAGAACGTTTAAAAAACAAAAACAAAAAAAAACTTCACTCCCGGCTGTTTTACTGGATTTTGACTGATTTTGCAAGGCCCACAGAATATTGTGTTCTATTGCTTCATCAGGAAAAAAAAAAAGTATATTTCTTTCTGTTTCTGTTTTGCATCAATTACCATTAGAATATAGCTAAGTTTCATCATTACTCACTAACTGTTTAGAACTGTGGGGTAATCAGCTTGTTTGCAACATGGCCCTGGTTGATCTCTTATACTCTGCTGCCGCCTGCTGGCCGTTTTTATAACTACCATTCTTCAACTGTTCTCTGCAGTTCTGAGGCTGCATCTGTAGGCTCTAGCATAACAAAAATAAAGAAAGAAAGAAACATAAATATGTCTTTGGGACACTTAAAATATTTAAAATAGAACGTATTTATACGTTTTTTGGAGCAAATGAGGTAATAGTGAATTAATATCTCTGGAATTTCGCCTTTGGAACAAATAAATGCTGTGGCTATTACAGTTACACTGAAATAGGCAGCAAATATGAAGTTGGTTTTGCTGTTGCAGCCTGAAGAGACCCTCTTGTAGAAAACACTTTGGAGTACTTCCATGGACATTTTTGCCAGTTCATCCAGGAGACCATTTTGAGGTCACAGTTCACTGATGTTGGACAAGAGTGTCTGAGCGCACAATTTCCCTTCTAGTTCACCCAAGAGTGTTTGATGGGATTGAGGTCAGTAATGGCGTTTGGGGTGGGGGTGGTAGGCTACATTCCAGGAAAAAAAACAAATCAAAACACAGTATTCTCTCTTATTTCCGTTTGTGCAACAGCATTATTTTAAACACCTCTGTTATTGTCAAATTTGGAGGAAGAGACAAAAAAAGGAGAGGAATGCAACATTCTGATGAATCAAGGCTACATGTTAAAAACATGTTTGAAGTAGTCTATCATATCAGATGCAGATTTAGACAGCTGGAAATAAAATCTGAAGTAATTTGCTACAGAGTGGAGCCTCTTTGGTTTGTTGATCCAACAGGTGACTCCTCCCTTGACTTTTTATCAGTGCAGTTTTTTCTATGTACTCGGTTAGTCAAGTGTACAAGACAGGTATGCTCTCACAAGTGGCACACAATCCATTGTTGTCTTCTTAAACCACAATTCACAGAGAACATGACTGGGAACTCACACATTTTTTTTTTATTTTTTTTTTAGCAGAATCCCCACCAGCCATGGGGACCGGCACACAAACATGTTAAGGTGGAAGCAGAATGCTGAGCGAACAATCACAGGATCAGGCAAGCCTGATATGGCAAAACACATAGTCATGATTCCATTTCCCAGAGAAAACAAAAAATTAGTTTGCTCGTGAAAAATGGACCATCTTGGTAACAGTGGCTCTTTATGTAGCCTAAATTGAGTGCCAATCATAAAGTTAAAATGCTATTACAATGTTTCTTTTTTTTTCTTTGCTCGTTTGGTATTTAAGGTCATTCTGTTTCCTTTAAATGTTAGTATTTTGTCAAAATTATGTGAAACGTGTTTTTGAAAAAAGAAAAAAGAAAAAAAGCTAATACTTTTTTTTTTTTTTTTTTTTAACTCATAGAACCTGTTTGAGTTTCCGTTGACTAAAAGTGAGGGGCTGCTATATACTACCCTTGCCATATAGCAATGCCCCAACTTCATCCTTGTTATAGGGATTATATCATATTTAATGTTTGATGATACTAAATGGCAAAAGAAGTAATAATCAGTTGTAAATTAAATTGAAATGAATTAAATAAATGCTTTACATTTTTATGTTTATCTACTTGTAATTATGTCGCCCTGACTACCTGAAAGAATCCCTATAGCCACAAATTTGTATACACTCAAATACTCAGCATGTCCCCAACGTAACCTTATCCTCACAGCCTCTAGTTCAGCCTACTGTCTCCACACCCACTTCAAAAATCACCCCCCAACCACCACCTAGCTAAAACCATCATCTTTATTC
Source organism: Festucalex cinctus (assembly GCF_051991245.1). Lineage (NCBI taxonomy): Eukaryota > Metazoa > Chordata > Actinopteri > Syngnathiformes > Syngnathidae > Festucalex > Festucalex cinctus. The sequence continues at coordinate 17,431,628 of NC_135416.1, forward strand.
AATATCGCCCCTGGTAAGCATTTTAAGTTGGCTTAGCTTGTCATAAAACTTGCCTCTTTTTAAAGCTTTGACTCTCTCTCTCTCTCTCTCTCTCACCCTCTTTCTTTTCCTCTTCTTTGTCACTCATTCATTTTTCAATGTCCACACTCACAAACAGACACGCTGGCATGAATCCTGGTCAAATATTCACATGAATGTGAAAAAGCACGCCAACTTATCTGCAAAATTAGATTTCATTAAGGCAGGAGTGATGTGAAAAGCTGTAGCTACCTGACAATATCTCATTCCTTAATTCCCATTAAATTCAAGCAGGTGCATCCCTGTTTTACTTGGGCACTGTGAGATGGTGCCAATAATGGAAATGATGAACTCCAATTTTTCCAATAAAATCACAAATAAGCGTATTTCCCCCAGACAGTCTCTGAGAGAGAAGGCTGGTTAAAATTATTGATGGATGGAGAAATCTCTATGGTTATATATTTGTTTGGAATAAATGTCAATTATTTATATCAGTTGTTATACCTGAATTCCTGAGGGACAATGAGTGACAACAAAATTGACAGAAGTCAGTTTGCTAGGATCTGCTTTGACTATGTTAGTAGTAGTAGATGTATGTAGCAGAGATTTTTTTTTTTTCATTTGTAGCACCTTTTAGAACACACCATAAAATAAAAACAGCCGAATCACATAAACATCAACAACAATAACAGTCGTAACAAAAATGAAGGACAAGCCTGAGGCAACACAGGAATCGGACAACCCAATTGAGACCAAGAGGGAATATGTAGAAAGGAAGATATACTGTAATAGTTTTGGTGAATTCATTTTAACACAAAGTCCAAAATAATGTGGCGTACTAATAAGAGATCTGATAATGAATGTATTTTAACACATTTTATAACACAAGTCCCTAGTGACATTAAATTAGTTCAGTTAGTTCAATTATATCCTTATAAATAATAAAATACAATATGGGGGTCCTCGAGTTATGGATGAGTTCCGTTACTATGCTGGACAAACATTTACGGGGAACAAGTCATGGCTTCTTCTATCAAGATGCCTACAAACAAGGAAATAAGTACAATAGCACTTGTCATCGACACACATTGCTGGACAACACGGTGCACACGCTAGCGCCAGACTTCCTATTGTCGCTGCTGGCGAAGACTGATTCTGTTTCAACGGCCACACGCACGAGCACGAGGGTAAGTTATGTCACGTGAACTCACTTTCCAATGAAAAGAGGATACAAATTATGCAAATTAGTAATCGTCTGCGTTACGCGGCGCTGCAGAAGGCAGTGGGGGAGCGTAGATTGCTACCTTTATGAAGAAAAACAAACATTTGCTTGCTCTAAAAAATAATGAAAACATTGGGTACGCAACTCTCCCGGCGCGTTCAAAGCTGAGGCCTGTGCGGAAAAAGAAGAGATGTTGTGAACGGAAATTACTGGTGTTGTTGAACGGCTGTGGTTAGATAATTCTGAGGTTTAAAAACCACGGTTAATCATAAACACCAGTTAATTGCTGCACCCCTAGGTGGGACACATTCTGGGTTGGCCACTTCATCATCAACTTCCTCATCATCATTATCGTTGCTGATGGGAGGGTCAGACAGCACAAGAACAGTCCTCGCTTTGTGAAAGTGATGAAATATGATAACTTACTAGCTAAAAGTAAATATCTCTAAGAATGAGGTTGCATTTTTAGCATTATATATATCACATACAGCTAGCACATATGCCGCTTTTCGGTTCTTTTTGACCTTGGATGTTGGTGGTTCCATGTGACTTTTTTGGGACCGAGCGGTTACGATGGAACCACCTTTTAGAACCATCTCGGAGGTGGTTCTGCAGCATTGGTCATCTGGGGCCGAGCGGGGCCATACTAGCCTACAAATACTACTATTTGACGGGACAATGTTGTTGTATAAAAAAGTGTCATAAGAATAATTTTCATCTGAATTTATAATACATTAAAGGCACTGATTATTTATTCTTATTTATTGGCTTCAAATTGCCTCCTCATATTCATGCTTTAATCTCTAAATTCAGCACGTTCTGGTTTATCAAGTGGTGACCCAGATGCACATGCTCGCTTAAAATATTAAAAGTTGCTAGGTTCTATAGACTACTTTGCTTTTCACCTGTATTAATGGTGTATTATCCGAGGGGAAACTGTCAAACTTGGCAACGGAGCCCGCATTATTTACATTTACAACACCCTCCGTAGCACTATAGCTATATTTCATTAGCTTCACAAGTTAGTTAGCATGCGAAGCAGGCACAAAATGGATCAATTTCTGAGTGTAAAGGAGCAAAACCCAACAGTAGATGGAATGACACAGACGCATAACATTTTAACAGGTAGTGAGAAAAAAAAACGAGTTTGAAGAAGCAAACGAAAATCAGCATGAAGACGCAGAAGATGGGACAAGCTGACAAACATCAAGTGAAAAAAAATGACAGGCATGAGGCATGCACGATGGGAACACAAAGTTTCAAGAGAAGAAGATGTCCTATTTCATTTTCATGGCTTGAACCTTTATGCTTATTTGCAAATCAAACCTGCAAACCTTTTTCAAATGGAGCAATTTAAAGCACCGTTTCAAAACAGCACATCCAAAATTCAATGAAAGTTAACCACCTGGCAGTGAACTCAGAAAGAGGAAAATATCACAGCTCACTGCTTCACTTTGGGAACCGCAAAATCTTATCCACAGGACAACTTCCACCGCTGAGCATTTAACCGAGTTATCGTTTGAGATAGCGTGGATTTTGGTGCGGGCCAGAAAAACGTTCTCCGACTCATAAATAGTAAAAGGTTGCATTCTGGCTTCAGCGGAAATAGCAACCCTTAAACAAATATACTTATTTATGTTGTGTGATTCAGCACATGAGCAATATCAAAAGGAAACCGCGAACTTGAGCTTGCCATAGACTTGCTCATCTTGAATGCCTCATTGTGGCAAAGAAAACACAAACAGAAGGTCAAGGGCACGAATGACACCTTCCGCTCAACTCCGCATTAAGGTAAAATTTGCCTAAATTCTGTGTGTTTCTCTATTTGTGGGATGATAAATTGATATGTAGAAATGAACACTTGCAAAGGTGATTTAGTAGTCTGTCATTAAAGTACCTCCCAATTTGATTTTGCACTGCCAATTTGGCTCTGGTGGAAAAAAAAGAGTGAAGATCATTGTTTTAATGCAGTGAGGTCGGTGGGTTGGTTTAAAAAAAAAAAAAAAAAAAAAAAGCACCAAGCAATAGTGCCCCATTGAAAACGAGATAAAAATTATGTGCATCCAAGTATAAGATAGCTACAAATATGTATGTGTTCATGTGTTGCATGTGATTATAAAGAGTTTACAAATTACAAAGAGTGTTCTTTATGGACTTTAGGCTACATTTCAACAGTTGGTAAAACTTTAGACTTCCACACCAAAAAAAAAAAAAAAGCCCCGCAGCATGCAGAATGACATTTTCACACCTATTCTCTGCAATTCTCTTTCAAAATGTTCATCTTTTTTTTATTTATTTATTTATTCTTTGCTTGTGTTTTTGTAGAAGCGGCAAGCCAGGCAATGGTCAATGGATGAGTTGGCCAAAGCGCTGAGTGTCATACTTTTTATTTGATTTATTTATTTTTTGCTTGTGTTTTCGGAGAAGCGGCAGACTAGGCTATATAGTTTGGCTGGTCCTGCGTCTTATATTTAGGTGTGACATTTTTTTAGACTTACTTTTACTTTTTTCCCCCTTATATATTACAATTACAGCTCTTCCTCTAGATGAAAGAATGTAGATAATTATGCATTCACATTGTGTGTTTTTATGGCCAATTCTTACCTTATTTCTTTTGTCTTTCAGTTAATGTACATTTCATTTACTGTCGCTTGCAAGCACTCCGTTTAATAAGGTGGTCGCAATGAACCAAAAGCAACCGCGAAAAGAAGGAAGTCATGCTTTACTGCCGGTGGTCTTCATAGCCATAGATCTATGCTAAAGAAGGAGGCACTAATGCACCAAAAGTATTTGACAACCAGAGATGTTTATGATTTTCAGCACTTGTTTCCCAACTTCCCATTCCCCTCAATCATATTCTTTGACTTCTGGCAGTCTTTTTGACAAGAGAGGAAGACAGATACAAAATGTAAACTGTTTCCTGTCAGAAAAAAAGACCTTTACCAGAAAGCTGGAACTCACACAGCACTTTGATATCAAATATGGATTGCTGAGCCTTAAGAGCTTTATGTCTTCCTAATGGCCAAAAATGATAGCAATGAAATATGGAATGCCGGGAAAGTATCATAAACTACACTGAACATGAATGCATCTCTCTCTCTCTCTAAAAACCTTGACATTTCCTAGACCAGCCATGTAAATAATGATAAAACACATCAATAAATACAATTCCGCATGGTCACACTATTTGAAACATAGCAAACATGGGGAAAATTCCACAACAGGTTTGACTCCTTTTTTCCGTCTGTTTTCATGTTTTGTAGCAACACCTCCAAAGCTTGCCAAAAACAACAATAATGGCCAAAAATACCAAACAGCAGTTGATTTTTTTTTTTTTTTTTTAAATGTCTTCCATTTCTGGGGCCGGTAGATAAACAGGCCATTTTACTCCATCTCATTATACAGTAGGTTTGTCATTTGCATTGTGACTGTTGCTGAAAATGTTTTCACCGTTTAAAAATCTGTCCCAGCATCCACAGCCAGCACATCCTATCAAGTTTGCCCATCCCATTCCTCCAATGCAACGTTAAATCCATTGCGTTTTGTCCACGGTGGACCGAAACGTAATTACCATGGCTGCCAGGAACATCAGCTCCTGTTTTAAGCTCTTCTCCTAAGCACAATGAGTGCATGATATCATTCAGTCAACCACTGCTACTGCAGACAATATGGCAGCATTTATCCCAAGTTTGTTTGTGAATTTGGCACTGAGGATGTCACATAATTATGAGGGGCTGTTAGGGACGTAATTCAGGATTACCTCGCACACTTTCTACAGAAATGCTTTCATTCACACAATTTTTTTGCGCTCACATAATTGAAATGTGCTGATACACACAACTGAAATTCATTGACACTCAATTTAAATGCACTCATTCACACAACTGAAATGAATGAGACGTTCAGTAGTGAGAGGTAATCCTGAATTATGTATCTAACATCATACATCATGCTCATAAATCATGGAAGAAGACTGACTGTGGTTCCTTTGTTGTTGTTATAATGTCTGTGATGTGTAAAATGAGTTGTCTGTGGTAAAACTTCGTTGACCTAAACACAAGCATTCATCACTAAAATCTTAAATACAAACACTGCTGTCATAAACACAAACTGAATGAAAACAGCGCAGCGGCCATGTTAACATGGAGACTTTTTGTCATTCCGATTGAAGATCTGTGGTCACCTGTGTACATGTGACGTGATCCATTTTGATCTGCCGTTGACATGTTCAACTCCGTTAATCAGATCAGTCCCGTGGCAGCAGCGAAACGTGCTGACATAGATCACGTGATTTATCGCGATGAGTTCATTCCTCATTTAGTACAGAAGTTGTGATAGTTTTAACACTTCACTTTAACACATCATCTTGTTAAAAACAAGTTCCAAGTACTTAAAAGCAAATTTGGCCCTCACAGATGAACTCTTGTCAAGATGCGGCCATTTTATTGGTAGGAAACGATAGCATCACAACACATTTATGTCAAGACGGCACATGTGCATACTGGACGCAGCCTCATCATTCCAATTAAACTGTTTCATGTGCGTTGATTGGATTATCAATCGACATAAATCACTCCTCTTGTTTGGAATAAGATCTTGATCAGAATGGGCTGAATATTCCAAATGGGGTGTGTACATTAAGAATTTTCATTATGATCAGGCTTTTAATCAGAATAAATGTGTGCATGGAAACGTAGCCACTGTTATTTATGTTCTACTTTGTAGTCCGTTTCAATAATAGAACAGAATTAACTATTTCTATAACATATTTCAGTTATGGAATTAAGTCCATCCATCCATTTTCTTGACCGCTTATTCCTCACAAGGGTCGCAGGGGTTGCTGGCGCCTATCTCAGCTGGCTCTGGGCAGTAGGTGGGGGACACCCTGGACTGGTCGCCAGCCAATCGCAGGGCACACAGAGACGGACAACCATCCACGCTCACACGCACACCTAGGGACAATTCGGAGCGCCCAATTAACCTGCCATGCATGTCTTTGGAATGTGGGAGGAGACCGGAGTACCCGGAGAAGACCCACGCGGGCATGGGGAGAACATGCAAACGACATCCAGGAAGGCCGGAGCCTGGACTCGAACCTGAGTCCTCAGAACTGGGAGGCGGACATGCTTATGGAATTAAGTGTCCTTATAAATGGTTAAAAAGTAGGAAGCAGTCACAGAGCAATGAAAAAAAAGTACTTTACAGACATAAATCAGTCAATCAAAGATTCATTAATATTTGGTGGTCAATTATTGGTACACACAGACGCACACACCTAGAACTGGATGCTAGATAATGAAAATATGATGGAAAGTGGACCAGTAAGTGTAAACTGGAATATAATTGCACAATTGGCTGGTGACCAAATCTGACTGTCATCAGTCCTTTCTGGATTCTCAATCCAATTGCAGATGGTAGATTTTTATCTTTAGAGGGCAGTCACAATGCATATTAACAGCACGTCCCAAAAATTCACAGCACTTCAGTCGCTGAGCTTGTATGGAGTCGTGCATTCAGAATAGACTGAATCAGATTAGCAGAATGACCAAATGGAATGAAAATGCTGAAGAAAAACACTATAAATGGAATAAAAATGTCAAATCCAATTTCAGATTCTCTGTGGTGAAATATTCCTTTTTATAATCCACAGTTCAGTCGGCATGGTGTCAAGGTTATTCTCAAATAATCCTCAAAGCATGCAACTCCATGAGACAGGAATCAAGGACCACACCCAAGTTTGTCTTTCTGCAGAAAGAGAGGAAGTGTTTGCTCTCAGCACCAAAGGACTTTCTGGCTCCCACTTCCTCGTTCTGCGTCTTTATTCACAACGGTACAAAAAGCGGTCCTATACTTATAATCATAAAACATACATCTGGTGAGTGTGTACATGTCATTTCAATTGCAGCAAATAGTAAAGTGCTTATTCATGTGATAACTTATTATACAATTTTTCCAACACATAGCCAGGCTGCATCTGGCCTACGCATGCTCTGTCTTGACGTAAGTGCGGAGTGACATCTCGCATACGCAGTTTAAAATGGCAGTGACGGGAGAACTTCTCTTAAAGTACTTGTAACTTGTCTTTACCAAGATGTTGTCATAAAAGTGTTAACAATCATATCTACTGTGCTAAATATTCAAATAAGACTCATCTTAATAGATAACATGTTGTTTCAATCGACCTCCACGTCACAAGGCTTATCTGATTAACTTGTGCATGTAAATGGAAAATCAGAAAAATCATGTTGCATGTAAACAGGTGACCAGTGATCTTCATCTGCAATAATTTCAGTCGGAATGACAAAAAGTGTCATACAAACCCATCTATTTAGTACTTCTTTTTTTTTTTTTAATGTTAGAACCTCATTCCAAACATTCTTTAGCTTCGAATGAATTCTACCCCCGCTCTAAAAAAATAAATTAAAATATTGTAGGACCAATAAAAAAACAGAAAAATCCAACCTTTAATTCAAGCGCATTTATCCCGGGGGGGAAAAAGCCCCCCATTTTACATCAAATCATGTGTGCCACAATTATTAGCACCCCTGATGGTAATACTTTGTACAAGCCCCTTTTGCCAACAAAACCGCACCTAATCTTCTCTTATAATGTGTCACAAGATGGGAAAATACAGAAGCGTTCATCCTTGTACAATCTTGCTAAATCAGTGGTGTCCAAACTCGGTCCTCGAGGGCCTGAGTCCTGCAGGTTTTGGATGTTTCCCTGCTCCAACGCACCTGTTCCAATGAACAGGATCATTTTCAAGGTTTAGCAGAGATCGCTGATGAGCTTCAGCTGTGTTGGAGAAGAAAAACACCCCAAAACAACCAAAACCTTCAGGACTCCGGCCCTCGAGGACCGAGTTTGGACACCACTGCTCTAAATCATCCAGCCACTCGTGTCCTCTTCTCTACAGTTCACTCCACAGACTTTCAATGGGGTTGAGGTCTGGGGACTGAGACGGCCATGGGAGGTGCCTGATTATGTGTCTGGTGAAGCGTTTCTACAATTTTGAGTAATAAAGTAGTATTGCACTCTTCTATACAAAGATTTTACATGTAAACTTGAATTTGACAGCTGGATGTGTAGTCGCTGGTGTGCAGTGCGAAGAGGAGTGGCGAGAGGAGAGTGATTGGTGGTGCTTTGCACTTTGCCCCATCCTTATCTGGAGTCCATTTCACAAAGCATGTTCAACAAACACCGACACTAACCCTGAACAGCGAGTTGACGTACACTGTGAAAGGGAACTCTGCGTTTTAGATTCCAGGACAGCTGATTTGAGGTAGATTTATCAACGCAGTTATTTCACCTGGAGTCACCAGTCCACTAAAAAGACCACATCAGTGGAGCCCCGATTCGCCGAGTCACCATGGCAATGGGGAAGCAGAGCGCGGCGCCGCTCTCTTCTTCTGCGTTTTTTCACCCCCTCAACTGGAAATCGCTGTTTTATCAAACAGGCTAGAGTTGCCTCTTTTCCTCTGGTTTCAATTACCTCCCTTTCTGAAACGGAAGACGCACAGTTTCCCACATTTTTGAGTTTCTTGACCCAGGGTTCTCACTAAACCTGCTTTGTGAAATTAACCACTGCTGTATCCAATTGTGAAGCTTTTTCTAGGTGCTGCGCTTAGATCAAATCATAATTGTAACTGCTTATTGAGAAGAGTTTAATTATTACCACGACATTATCCCTATTCCGACTGTTTTCCACAAGAGTGATGGCAGAAAAATATTTTATCCATCGTAATTGACACCTTACAAGATGCCATTTCCAATCAAACACTGATGGAATCCCAGCTGAGATGTTGCAGCGGTCAATGAGGAATCTCAACAGCAGATTTCAATTGATTCGTGCATCTTAGGACGTAATTAAAAAAATAAATAAATTCCAACATTGTTTATTCAATGTTTTAAAGTTTCAATTACTATTAATAAACTATTTTTCTTCCAACACTTTTGGTTTTATTGGATTTTTAAAAAAAAATAAATCATTTTTTTTGTTCACCCTGTATTGCAGGTCTTTACTGAAGAAATAAATGGAAGACGTTTTCTGTGAACGAAGCTAATAAGAAGAAACTTGAAATATTGTTTGTATATGGTTGCAATGGAAACAGTGAATCTTATATTCACTCTTTTCTTTTTAAACATTTTTTTCCAGTGGAGCTTATTACTCTGCCGTATTATATACTGTTTTATTATATTTTTTTGTCTGTAGTCACTCTGTTATCCAATGCAATATCTAAATCACATACATCTTCACTATAAAATTCATAAGTGTTGTGTTCAATGCTTTTGCCTTGTTTGGTGGTGGTGGTCCTACTGGGTATTTAATTATGTAGCTATCCCAAGTCTTTATTTCTCATTTCACTGGCGGGAGACCACATATGAATTGATTAGCATTTCCTAAGTTGTATTATTTATTTTCTGGTACATGCTTTCCACGATAGTGTGGAACGCTTACAATCACAGCAAAATAATCTGGATTATAGAGTTATTTTTCAAAATTATAGGTCTCTAAAGCGGTTGAGTAGGGGAAGACATTGTTTTTGAGGTATTCACTGTGTGTAAAGTTATATTTTACAAAAAAACAAAGAAAATAAACACCTTCCAATTCATCCAATACCCACCTTGGATTATGTCTATATTGTGCGTATGTGCTCCCTGTACAAAAGATGAAATATGTTCCTTTGACTTTGAACAGCAAGCCAATTAACGGTGTGGACAGAGCAATGCACTTAAGTGACTGCTGCTGCTGCTTCCCTGCTATGTTTGAAATTATTTTCAAAGTTTAGGCTCATGGCGAGGCGTAAAACATGCTGTTCTCTCATCAAAAATGTATTTCATCCAGTTCTACTTGACAGCAAAAGTTTTTTTTTTAAATGAATAAATGAGCAAAATGATATACTGTATAAATATACATTATACTGAATTTGATACATTTGTAAAAATAACAACTGAACTGAGGTCTCGCACAATGTTAAATGTTCATGTTAAAATGTTGCTTCAACAATCTCAACAGCATTCAGTTTTCAAAGCAATCTCTTTTGTCTCTCATGAAAGGAACATCCTTGACATTGATTTATACAATTTGAAAGGAACACTGCCACCACTGAGCAATTAGTCATCCAAATGTTAAAGAATTAAAACTAGTTGTTGCTTACATGGTTGGAAAAACAAGGAACAGCTAATTAAAAGCCAAACCCTTTTTGTTTGTTTTGTGATATCAGTCAAAATGGGCCTTTGGCCTATTCCAATGGACATTCAGTTACAAATTCAATCGTCTTTAAAATACAGAGGTAGGTATTTCGTCAATATTGGCAGATGCCCGTTTTTTTGATGATTGACGACTGATGGGAAACTATTGACTGACTACTGTAAGGATCGCCGGAAGTGGGTTTTCATCCGTCAACGTAATCATCAATAACTGGGTCAGTCCCAACGGACCTCACCGAATACAGAAAAAAAAAAAAAAATCTTTTGACATATTTTTTTTTCCTCAAGGATATTAAACATTTCCATTTAAATGCAGAATAATAAAATATATTTGATGAAAAATCTGAATAAAATGACTCAGGCTCTTTAAAAAAATGTACTTCAACACATATTTACTCACTGCAACCACATACTACCAGTAGTGGCAAAATAAATAAGTAAAGAAAATTAGGTGTCTTATCTCCTTTAGAATGTCCTTTTTCACCTGATTTTACAAATGGCTGTTGGAGAAATCCACATCTTTAGTGGCTTTTGCACGGCAGGGACATTTTGAGGAGCTTTTACATTTACCATGGGAAGTTGTTAGCCCACTGTTTATGCCAAAAATAATTATGCTCAAAATTCATTGACACTCCCATCTCTGCTAAAATCTGTCATGCTCGTCCTCTCAGTCCTGTTGTGTGTGAGCGAGTGAGGGGGCGTGTCACATTAGCACCGCACCTGAGGCACATCAGTATCAAGGACTTTTAAAGGGACTGAGCCAAAGCAAACGGGTGCCAGAAGATTTATCTTCCTCGCTGTTATTCTGCCAAGTATTTCTCTTTGCCTTCCATAGTTCTTGCAGTCTTCACGCCACGCGTGGAAATAGTTTTGTACTCCGCGTTGTTTTTTGTTGCAGTTTCGAGTATCTTGTTTTGTTTGGGGGCTCGTCTAGAAGTACCTTTGGTTGTTTTATTATAACAACTGATTTTCTGTTACCGCGGTTTTCCCTTGCCGTTTGCAAGTGTTTTTGGTTGGTTTTATTTTCCTTCCCGGCCTTTTGTTGTTAATCATTTATCGTGTTTTTATTGTAACAAACACCTTCTTTGTACCTTCTCCTGGTCTACGCTTGTGGGATCCAACCTACCGGTACTCTGGAACATATCAAAATTTCACAGTAACCAAAAAATCTCTCATGAAATGCCTCAAAATTGAACGTCGTACTAAGCATGAGTACATTTCATTGTGTAGCCGTTATTGGAGTAGTCTTGTTTACCTGATGTTTTTAATCTGAATATAAGTGATTTTTAGACAACTGTTGGCCCACAGAACACACATAAAAGCATAATGGTTATAATTTCATAAGCAAGTGACTGTTCTAGGTAGTCGCATATCAGGGACATTTTAATTTTGATGCAACAACCTCAAGAAACTAATTACTTTATTAAAAGAGAAAAACAAAATAGAATGTCATTACCACCTCCATGACACACGTGAAACAATAAATATTTTATTTGATATATATGACACTGTGCTGAATGTACTTTATTTCATCTCCAAGCTAGAGAAACTCATCTGTGCAATCTTCAGGGGAGGGAAAAAAAAGATTAGGGAAAACCTTTCATGGAGAAAGATAAAACAAAGAGTGAAACTCATTGATCTGTGAGCTAAACCATCCAACCAACCACAAAACAATGTGCAGGTTTATTTTTTATTTTTTTAAATTGGTTTGTTTTTAATTGTTGTAGCCTGAATAGAGTAGTAGGAGAGTAGTTAAAATGTTGAGAATGTACTCGTTTTAGATAGCTGTAATTCTTTTTGAAATAGTGCTTTGTACTGAATTCCCATCTGTGACTAAATACCAACCAGGGGAGCTTAACAGGATGCAGTTCATCAATTCCCTTTCTGGATCTACTGTATGTTCTCCTGCAGGGTGCAGTTTTGCAACATTTGACAAATCTCAAGTCTGAAATGCGACATTCCCAGCTCCTCGCTCCTCAAAGACTAAAAGCGATCCATACATTATTCCCTCTTGCACAGATGTTAGTGTCGGCCTATGTGTAATTAGATAAATGAGATGAGTCCACTGCCAAATTGCAATGAGTAATCGCTGGAATAATTGATAGAGTGATAGACCGATATGGATTTTTCAAGGCCGATACCGATACAGATTATTAGTGGTCAAGGACGCCGCTAACCGATATTTCAAGCCGATATTTATTTGCAGTAAAATAGAAGAAAAAAAAAATCTTTTAAAGTATATTGACAATTTGTTTAAAAAATTATAACAAAAATTGCAGAGCTTCCAGAGTCATTAGCATGTGTTAAGCTAAATTAAAAAAAACATAAATAAAAAGTAAGTAAATAGATCTGTAAATATAAAATTTGAAAATTTCAATGTAATTTCTTGATTTTATTTTATTTTTTAAATGAAAAGTGTAGGGAGTTCCTATTTTTTTCTTATAAAGTGGAAATTTAAATAGATCCATACATGAAAAGTTCCCTGTATCTCACTGAGTGACAAATGCATGCAAATGTGGGGTTTTTGTTAGGGTTCGTAAAATGTTTCCAAAAATCTTTGCAGTGAAAAAATTGTCTAAATATGTTCCAAATGTGTTCACGACAACTAAAAAGTGACTGTGAACATCTGAACTCATTTGCTCCCAAAACCCCAACACGTATAAAAACGTTCTATTTTAAATATCGCTTTGGTCCAAAAAACTTATTTATCCGTACTTATGTTATTTATTTATTTATTTATTTATATATTTATTTATTTATTTTAATGCTAGCGCATACAAAAGGCTTTGATGCAGCCTCTGACCTGAAGAGGATGCTTTAATGCAATGGTAGTTATTACAAATAATGACTAGCAGGTGACAGAGTATAAGAGATCAACCAGGGCCATGTTAAAAAAACAAAAAAACAAAACTCTTTTCCCCAGTGTTTTAAACAGATTTGTGAATAATGATGAAACTCATATTCACAATATTCTGTGGGCCTTGCAAAATCGGTCAAAATCTAGTAAAACAGCCAGGAGCGAAGTGGGTTGCTTCAGTGAAAATGGCTGTCAGTCAATGAGTTAACTTTTCCTGATGAAAACCCCAAATTCGCTACGTTTGCAAGTGTTCACCGCTCAGTGAGATACCAGCTTTAATTGGCTTTCGGATTCAAAAGATAACCGATGCCGATATTTTTCAAAATGCCAAATATCGGCAAGGATAATCAGCCCGGCCGATCCCTAATAATTGATAGGATAATAGATTTTTAAAAAGATGTTTGTAATACCCCTAATACTCATTGTGATTTCTTTGAGTATACCATATTTGAGATTTATTTTTCTTTGTTGTTTTTGTAATGTTTACATCAAAGGCCTTTCTGTCCTTGATTTTCTCACTAAAAGTGTGTATCCCTCGAAATCTACATTATATGAAGTTATGTCACAAGTTTGAAATGTCATTTGTCTCTGGAAAACAAATATTGAATGCAGCTGTTGTCCTTTGTGAAAATGGCAGAATTGCTGACATTTAAAAATCAAATAGGAGAAAAATAAAATGACCCGTATCTGCTCTGCCAACAGAGTTGTGCTGACATGACCCTTTGTCTTGTAAAATATAACAGAGCCATCTCATATGTGAGTAGAGACAGCCTCTAGGTGTAATATCTGAGGCCAGGAACCCATAACTACACGGTGCAGCCTGAGGTGTGATGACTAACACTAGGAGACCATTAGGAAGACAAGAAACACAAGCGGGCCAGAGGAGTCATGGGCAGATGTTCCCCAGCCATCCTGTCAGTAATGTTTCAGCTTACTCGACGGTATACATTGGGCAAAAAATAATAATAATAAAGAAAGAACCATAAATAATTAAAAGCCATTAAGCTACAATAAAACCTTGCTGTCTCAAAGGAGCTGCTTCCTTCCCAACACCTACAATAATGTCAGAGTCAATTATGTATACAGGCTTTGTGATTGTCTGTGCAGCGAGGAGGATAAGTGGGGAAAAGGAGCAAAAACTCCATGATACGTTTTCCCCCTCATTTCTGACTTTTGTCTCAACAACGGCATGCAGAGAGGGCTTTCAATGCTGCACAGCTTCTAATCGTGTGTAGCAGCTACATGGTTTTTGTGGCAGGTGCCTCTCGGTGGCAGTGCAAGTGTTCCCCTAATGTACATAAGCACAGGTGGGGGTAATTAGGACGCAGAGGAGTGGAAGGTCATGCTTTTTTTTTTTTACCACTCGGTACACTGACAGACTCCAAAACAACGTAATCTGTCAGCATCGCAGTTAAAGTACTTGCTTGTGTCTTTGAAGTCTTGTTTTGTCTGTAAATTTGCCTATTAAATAGGAACATCAATCAAAAGAGGGCAATAGCATGGACGAGTGTTTGAGTAAAGCAATTCCCAGGCCCATGCCGGGACTACAGGTGCCAAGTCGTGTGGCCTATGTATGTATTTACCATGCCAATGGTACATGCCAAGGGCAGTCAGAATCCCAAATGCTACAACGCTGCTAATTTTGGTTTGCTCGTCGATGGTATTACCCATCGTATGTTTTCACTAAACTATCAGACATATGTTATGTTAATGATAATGGCATTGATAGCGTAACCCGACGTCCCGGTTTAACCAGAGCAGTCGTGATTTTGAACCTTGTGTCCCTAGTCCTGGCAGATTTTGCCAGCCCCATTG
Organism: Festucalex cinctus; assembly: GCF_051991245.1. Taxonomy (NCBI): domain Eukaryota; kingdom Metazoa; phylum Chordata; class Actinopteri; order Syngnathiformes; family Syngnathidae; genus Festucalex; species Festucalex cinctus. The sequence goes on from NC_135416.1 coordinate 17,446,750, forward strand.
TTTTAACTTTTAAACATGTCCCATTCTGGCATCCCGTCTTTTTGTTGTTGTTTTTGTTGTTGTTGTTGTTGTTGTTGTTGTTTTAATCCAGTCAGCAAGCCAATTGTATGGGCCATGTGGGTGTCAATCACACTATTGCCATTGCGTCATATCAGACCTCGAACTACTTTCTGCTTTCATGACCATAAGAATAACAGGAAATGTAGTCAGATCGAGCGTGAACTGAGCATTTATTGCACTGTGTTTCCTACTCCCGTTCCCCACCCCCACACTCGTTGACGAAAATTGACTAGACTGTATATTATATAGTGTGCTGCTTTTTAATTATGAGTATCTGGTCACCCTAGTCTTGAAACTAGTTTTATAACATTTTTGTTGACTAAAAGAACAGCTTGAAGCAAAAACACATTACATTTTATTAAAAGAACTGTTAGCTCCAGCAAAGCATACCAGAATACCGATCCAATTGGGCAGATTTGATTGGAAGAAGTAAATTGAAAACTAATTTCTGAAAAGTAAAAGTAATGGGGGCTTGGTTGTGGTGGGTGTCGGGGAATCGTGGGGGGGAGTGGGTGCTGTGGGCCGGTGGGGAAGAGTGGATGGGTGCTCCGGGATTCTGGGTTGGCTCTCCGTACGATAGCCCCTGCGAGGCCCGGGGGGTTGTGCCCTAGTGCTGCCGTGGCTTGGGGGGCATTAGGGGGCTGTGATTGCATTGTCAGGCCGAGCTCCCCTTTTTGGTGGAGGTTTTCATGTATGCCAGCTCCACCACACCAGCATCTATTGAAATTTAAACAATTTGCTACTCCCACTGGTTGCTGAATCAGTGGGGGTTGGTGTTTGTGGATCTCATCTATCCTTCCTTCCATTCTTTAGTTTTTCCTCTGGTCTCTTGAGATCTCCCTAATCTGTTGGAATTTACAGGTTTCTGGGGTTGGTGAAAGATTCTGGTTTTGTATCTCTGTGAGTGATAGGTGGTGTCTGGTTGGTGTTGGATTTCACTTTGTTTCATCTTTCTTTCGTTTGATCCTTCCTCTGGTCTCCTGACAACGTCACGACTCTGGCGGGACTCTGAAGTATCCGGTTAAGGTGAAGGTTTAGTTTGTTTTTTTGTTTTTTTAACAGGTTTCAGGTGAATTAAAGAGCACAAGCACGCACACAACCCTACGCATGGACACACGCATACACACACGCACACGCACACAGAGCGATGATTCTGACTCGGGAAGGCTGCCGAATGAATAATACTGAGCTCTCAAAAAAAAAAAAAAAAAGAAAAAAAAAAGGAAAACAAATTTTTTAAGGCACATTGTTGTTTAGGCCCCTTGGGTAGATGAAATTTACAAGATATTACTTTCAAAAGTCTAATCTAATTGACTGCTCTTAAAGTACTCTGATGACAACTAAATGGACAAACAACTGCTCTTTAAACACTCAATTTTGGCTTATCTACACTGTCACAAACTTGACTACTCAATATTGAATTTCATTTGACAACTCTTTTAGCCCCTGGTCAAACTGCAATTAGCTGCGCGCATTCGCAGCTCAACCTTGCCTTAGGTCAATGTTTTCTGTTGCGAACTTAGTCAATTGGATGTGCATTAAGAGATGATAGCCGGGGTCTCCTTTCTCCATTTAGTCTAAATACTATTACTTTCAAATCACATCCCTGTATAATCTTAAGGCATTTTCACACAGCACTTAGTGTGTTGTCGACCAAACACATTTATTGTGTATGTGCTGCAGGAGCGCAATGATGCAATTGCATGCTACATAAGCAAGCACCAGTAGAGCTGGTAGTGTTTGACCACAAAGACAATGTCACGCATTTCATCAATGAATACAATGAAATTAACACTACATTACGCTATAAACATTCTTTCTTTTTCTCCCAAAAAGCTGCAATTCCACATTGGACAGTCATGCTACCTCCCTGCTTTCCACTGTTTTTGTATCGTGCTTGATGTATGCTGCCCAGGTCCCTGTGAGCAACGGCTCTCAAGCTGACGTAGCTAAATATGATGCAAATTCACAAGTCCATGGCAGTGAATAAGCTACACTGCTGACTAATAGCTTTGTTACGAACCAAGCACCAGGAGAAAGCTATCATGACAGACATGTAAACGTTAAAAACCCAAATAAGTGATTGGGTGACTTGTCACATAGGTCTGGCTGGAACTGCATTAACAGGCAAATTAATAAGTAGAGCGAAAATAACGCTAAAATAATGCGAAATACACAGGAAATGAATTTGTACGTCACCACATACGTTAGCCGAGAAGTCAGGCAGGTTTAAATTATATTAATACAATAAATATTTATGGTTAGGAAATAGAAAAATGCATGCAAGACAATGCATTTGTACAGTGCATTGCAATAATTTGAATTATTTATGAAATAGAGTGCTGACTGCTGAGTTTTAATTTTGACTTTTGAGATCTGATTTATCAGGGTTCAAAGACGTACTTCCTTTACTATAGTTGTAAACAGAATCATCCATCCATCCATTTTCTTGACCGCTTATTCCTCACAAGAGACGCGGGGGGTGCTGGAGCCTATCTCAGCTGGCTTTGGGCAGTAGGCGGGGGACACCCTGGACTGGTAAGATTTAACCTGAACGGCAAAGAAATGAAATAGATCCATGATGGTAGTTGAATTGAAGTGGATAAAAATCAATATTCCATCCATCCATGATTCGTACCGCTTGTCCTAATGATGGTCGCTATGAAAAGAGAGAAGGAAGAATATGTGGATTTCATGGTATTTATGAAATTTCAGATCAGTGCCAATGAACTTTTGGTGGCCCAACAGTCACGTAATGACCTCGAGTCTCTAGGCGATTGTTAACATAGAAACCTGATAGCTATTTTCCATCAATAGTATAAAATCATTTCAAAACTGTGTTTTTGCATTTACTGCGGTTGTCAGATAATGTATGATACATAATACAAACCAAAGTGAACAAAGTACAAAGTAATACAAGCAAAATGATCCTCATAAAATTTAAGATTGTCCACATATATTACGACATATATATATACTTGTAAAAATTATTATGCTTTTTTTTTCCTCTCAAAACTGCCTGTACAGTATGGTAAAGTTCTACAAAAGCAAACTTTTGATGGATTCGATGTACAAGTTCTCAAAAAGGGAAAAAAATTCTTACACCTGATTTTTTGACTTCCTGGTTTCCTCTCTACGTCTGATGTGTATTATGTATCTGTGCTGTAATGATAAACTGTATATTTATACGTGCATCTATGTACAATGGCCGCAGATGTTCCATGGCAATTCAAACACAGCAGCCTTTACTTTAGTCATTATAGTTATCTCAACCAGGCTCCTTCTCTCACAGACATGCCAAATGCTTTGTCGGCCCAACCATCAAGCAGAGAGGAACGTGATTGGCTCGCTCCGACTGCTCCTTATCACATGGTAACCACTTGCATGGTAACCATTACTGAAGCAAAAACATTACCAAACCCACCGAGATACAAAACGGCTAAAAATAGCTGATGTCAAAAATCCTGCTGCCTGTTCCCACCCTGTGTGTGTTTGTGGGTGAAGTAGATGGTGTCGCGAGGCAGTCAGAAAGATAGAATAGATTGAATGAAAGAATGATTGATTAACATGTTAAATGGCCAAAACTAATTGTATGATATGATGTCCTGCCTCCTGTTAGAGGTCATCATAAATCAGCATAGCAGCATTTAAAAATATTTGTTGTGTTTATTTTGTTGTGCTTTGCGTTTGTAAGCGACTTTTGTTAATCATTTTTCGTCCAGCGCTTTGTTGTATTTTCCCTCGCTGTGAAAATTAAATGATTTGTATCCCACCCTTTGTGTCTCTGCGTTTGTGGGATCCACTTCCGGCACTCCTGGAAATCATTATTTGTTTATCTGTCTCACAATGTTTGATCATGTCCACCTGTTTGTCATCCATTCAGCTCCCTCAGCCACGTGGTCTTGTCCAGGTGCACTTTTGTTGGTTTTATTCATTTTTTTCTCCAATAACTCATACCTGGTTTGAATTTTGTTTGATTTTCAACTACTGAGAGAGAAAAAAAAAACACCTTCCTGGAGCTGTATCAATCCAGAACTCAGACGATTCAATACGGAACCATTCTAGCGCAATCTTACAAATTTTGCTAATTTTTATAGCTAATACGATGACCACATGCAGTATTGCGTACGCACCGGCGCATCAAGTCGACTGTGCCACCCGGTTCAACAAGTGCAGAAAACAAAAACAAAACAAAGGGACAAAATGTATCTTCATTTTAGATTTCCAAAGGGTTTGTGGCTCCTGTGGTTTCTTAATAAATAGGAATGGCTCTTTAATGGCTGACACCAATGTAATATGTCCCTCCTCACTTGCCGTAATGTGATTGTGTCAATGACAGTCTTAAAAGTTGCCTTGTGTCCAAAAACTGATCAATCATCACCAAAATTTATAATTTATTTTTCATAACTATTTTCAAAAAGACTGCAATAAGCTCTTGTGTGTATATTGGACTCTATATATATTATATATTTTTTTTTGTTTAACCACTTATTTGGGCAATTTTACTAAAAACGCCTAAACCACGTGTCGAGATCCAGTCCTCGAGGGCCATAGTCCTGCATGTTTTTGAGGTATCTCTACTCCAACGCACCTGATTCAATGATCAGGATAATTATCAGGCTACTGCAGAGGTTGCTGATGAGCTTAAATATGAGTCAGCTCATATTTAAGCTCATCAGCAACCTCTAAGTCAGTGCTGATCGCACACACGGGAGGTGAGGATCAAATTGAGATTCATGTTAAATAAGCCGAACGATCCCTTTAAGTGGCCTAATACATCGATTATGTATTTGGACATACATACATTTAATTCCTTTTTTGCGCCGTAGAGTTAGCTCTGTTACAATTATCACTTTAACAACTCAAAAACCTTTTGAAAACTTTGAGTGCACTGCCAATAAAAATGGGGCTATTCAAATGTATGCATGTCATATTACCAATTCCCTACTCGACTCTCCCTTGAGTGCCCACACAGACAAATATGCACAGACCCAATTTTTCAGCATGATATCAATACATATTGGCAAAGCTGTTGTGTCCTGCCATGCCTGCTGTAGTCCCTCCTCTCCGAGAAACTGCAGCACATTGTGCCAGCTGGAAGCCTTAGTGATTATTTAACTGCTCTGGGCTAAGCTTGGCAGCCCAAGGGGGGAGGATGAGGGAGGAGAGAAGACGAAAGGAGGAGGAGAAGACCTGAATTAGCAAGGGATGAGTTGTTTGAATGCGTGTTTATGTTTGCGTGAATGTCCGTGTCTTGCGTAATGGAAATTCACTGAAAGCACCCATGAGCCGATTTTCGAAGTGCCACTGCTTCTTGGATGTGTGCATGCAAATTGCGCTTCAGTTCAGAATGTGACGAAGCATTCGTCAGCATGGCTTAGTCGTGGGATTTCTTCAACTGGTTAACTCTTTCTCAAAACAATGTTTAGTGCATTAATAACCCTCTAAACATGACAAATGATAATAACAATTACTCAATATTTTTGTTTATCGGGTGTATTTGTATTGTGCTACTTAAGCAATGTTGTCTTATTCATCCACCAATCTCTCTCTCTATCTATCTATCTATCTATCTATCTATCTATATATATATATATATATATATATATATATATATATATATATATATATATATTCACACATGATGGATCAGGTTTCATTAGTTTGCGTGGGGATTACTTTACACTACTAACCAATCTCTAATCAGCTATAAGAAAGTAACCTGAAACTATTTTTGCAATAGCCGTATCACAAAGCAGGTCTAACCAGGTTAAACCTTGAAGCTAATAAAATACACGTATAACAAGGCTTTGAAGATAGCCACAGTGTTATTTCTCCCCTGACAGGATACATTCTTGTGCAGATTTGTTCATGATTGACATTATGAACCTTTTCAGTTGGCAGTACAGCGTGACGTTTCTCCCTCACCTGATTTTAACTACCTTGTGCCATCTTTTCATGGGCATCATCCATTGTGAATGGAATTGTATGCCATTCACCAGACAAAAATGTGAACTGACAGAAGTGTGAACATGAGATTGAGGCGTCAAATTTATAGCTGTCCAACCTCTCCGTAAGTACTTAAATACAATGGCTTTTTAAGCTGCCAATTGTGGCAGCTAACAAACAACTGTCCTGTCTTTCATGAAAATTGGTGCTGTGGGTTTTGTGTAGACAGTGCAACCTAGATATGTGGGTAAAATCACAACTTCTTTGGTTGAAATAATTGTCAGTTGAGGATTTTTCTTTCTTTTTTTTCCTCATAGATCTTTTGTCATTTAGTAAACTATATTTGGAGTAGGATTACAGGAAATGCAGTTGACAATGTTAGGGAAAAAAGTGTAATATTCCCAAAATAAAATGTTAAATTATATCCTTGCAGCAGAGTAGAGAATGTGTGTTTTCTGTGTGGAGGGGCCCGTCTGCACCGATTTTATAGGAATTGCGGTTGACATGGTAAGCAGCCATTCAATTTAGTTTGTTTTTCTATGTATGTGTGTGTCTGAAATAGTAAATAGAACATTTAACCTCTGTGGGATTGTCTGTAAGTCTCTTCTTGCTGATTCAGGACTGAGCTGCTTTGCGAAAGTGTTGTTGCTGCATTCGTGTGTATGCGGGCATCTGTGTATGAGTGAGCACTAACACCTGAATGTGCCAGAACAGCCTCAGTGGACCATTGTCTTTGAACTCGCATGCTGATGCAGGGATTCGTGAGACGCATGCATATGTACCACTCGCACATACACACAGATCTGAACTAAAAGCAGTGAGCGTTCCTTTGACACACAAATGTGTGTATACTAAAATAAAGTATTTCAACTACATCTACCCATTGCCATTTTGCTGAATCAGCAGCCCCTCTGCTTGTGCTCACTGCATGTCTCCCCTCCCTTTGTGAGGGCCATTCGTATTCCAAGTATTTTACAATTAAATTACCTGTGACTGCAGGATTATAATGGCATCTCTTCTATTCAGCAGACAGCTCTATGAATTTATGTCACGTAACCAAGAGGCCTTGCATATACAGATCACATACTGATGACCACACTATATAAGATATACCCATAATGTTATTATACAATTTATTACTGGACTTTATGACCCCAGGCACTAAAACTACATTGATCCCGCAAAATGAGCCAAGTGGTTTCATCATGAAGTCAGAGTCAGCAGATAGACAGGCTGATGAAAAGTTATACACAAAAGAAAGAGATGAATACGCCAACACTTCTGGGCTCTGATTTGATTACTTTTCACATGGTCCATTATTTTTTTCCTCCCTCACTTCCAGCTTTTTAATGAGTGTCTTCATTCTGCATGTTACTGTCAGAAGCTGTGCTTCGAGCGACAGTTATCTTTACACTCCAGTACACATCATACAGCCAATACCCTCTGTCCTCATTTTTTCTCTTTCTCACTTTCTCAGAAAGTTGCCAAGTCTGTCTGTCCATTTGCAGACCATTTTAAGTGATATATTCTGCCCCGTGCCAGTGTTCAATACTTTTCTCTAAGGCCAGTATATTTCTGACGCCTTCTCTTCATCAAAAATACACAGTTAAATACATTTAGAACAATATGTGCATCGGCGCAGATGGCAGAGGAGACGGGTGAGAGACATATTTTTAGTTAAATATGCAGTGGTAGCCACAAGTGCGAGTTTTGAGCTCAAAAGCATTTTAGGTGAAAAGGTGCCTTACTCCACCCAACCCATCCATCCATCCATCCTCTACTGGTTAAATGGGGTTGGGTCAAGAGTGAAGCAGCTTTAGCAGGGAACCCCAAACCTCCCTCTCCCCAGCCACTTCATCTAGCTCCTTCGGGGGGAATCCCAAGGATCACTTAAAGTTTTGATTAAAGTGGCCAATGCTCTCTGACCAGAAATGTATAAAACACAATATTTAACAACTTAACTAGTAATTTTCTAAATACTTAAGGTGCCCATTTAAATACATCAACGGTGAGAGAATAATTACTGAATCAAAACGGGGGATAAACATAAGTCTAATACTAGTAGGGAATAATTAACAGTTAACAATAACATGTAATTTGAAGCAACTACACAATGCCGCTCGTCATACTGAGAATTTGAGTGTCAACTTCCTCCTACATTAGAATCCTACAAGAATATTTTGTGTGCACAAAGAGTTTTTTTTTTTTTTTCCCGAAAGACCTCAAAATTACATTTTGAATAAAGGCATAAAGGCTCCATGTCCTTCTAACTACCCACTCGCTTGCTCTCAAACATTCATTGCTGCTGAACTCACTGCTAGCATATACTTATGAACATGAACAATACATGAACAATAGATTCAACATGGCCTTTTGAGAAGACACAATGCACAGAAAGTCTAACTCAAAGTCTAATAAAGTTCATACTAAGGTGTAACTGATGAGGAGGTATAGTATAGTAAGTTCAGGCAAAGTGCAAAATAAGAAAACTGGTAACCTAAAGGCCTACTAAGGAGTTGGTAAAACAAAGCACAAAAAAAACACCAACCCTGGAAAGTAGGAAAAATAAAAAGCATAAGAAAACAATATTAAAGTGCTGCTAAGAAAGGAGAATAACAATATGTTATCTGTGATTAAGGAGTAGCAAGAAAGACGAATACCAGGAAAACAACAAATTTACAGGGAGAAATATGAGTATAAAAACATCCAACTAGGAAACAGTGTTCAGAATGGCAGCACACAAACGGTGATGACAAAGCTAAGATCTGGTTGCTTCCTAGGAAGCAGGGATGGTAAAAGTACAAACATTCTCTACTTGAGTAAAAGTACAATTACTCACTCAAATAATTACTCAGGTAAGAGTAAAAAAATAAATAAAAAAGTCCAGGCTCTGAAATGTATTTGACGAGTAGAAGTAAAAAGTATTTTTAACGGATGTTTTCTCCTACGTAAATTTGAAAGATATTAGCTAATGGAGCAAAAATAGATATACATCAGCCAGTTGACTCTCTGACTTGCCCTGTGTTGAGTCGACAATGTTGAGTATCACTCGCTCATGTTTCTGGTCCACTCCTCGATGACATGATTGTTCATTTTGTTGACTAGCAGTCTGCAGCGTTCGTATCAAATTCAAATTATCCTCTGTGGTGGCGGCGCATTCCCCTCATATTCATGGGTTGTTCTAATCTCGCCAATTGCACGTCATGTGATCGTGTGTCGTAGAGCCAATCACAAGCTGGGATGTAGGGGACCCTGTGTAACGCTTCATATGATTGGTGAAGCCAGGAGATGTTGACGCTGCTCTTTAGTCAAAGTATTTTGTTTTTGTGCATTAAAAAAAAACAAAAAACGATCTTGTTTTGAAAATGTATCAAGTAAAAAGTAGAGATACTCATGTTAAAATGCAACGTAAAAGTAAAAAGTAGTCAAAAAATAAATACTCGGGTACGTAGAAAGTACTGGTAAAAAAAAAATACTCAAGTAAAGTAATGAAGTATTTGTACTTCGTTACGTTACTTCCCATCTCTGCCAGGAAGGAAAGGAAAAGTGAGGTTGAATGAATTTGAAACATGCTGTCCTTTCCAATGTTCAAATGAAACACAATATCAACAGGGGTCTTGCTTTGGCATTTACCAAGACAATATGGAGGAAGTAGCACCACAAATGTCTTTCAAATTGCACAGGCAGTGAAAGAAATTATCCATCATGTAATTTATTTCAAAAGTGAAATAGACTTGGTAAAAAAACATCTTACAATCACCTTTCCCTTCATTACACCTCCTTAGTCAAGGTTCTTTCCTTGCATATTATGTATTTTTTATTTCCCCTCATCTTGTCATCCCCTTCCATCTTTGTATATTAGTCAAGGCCTCAGGCTGAGTCGGTCTGCCTTTTCTTTCATTATTTATTTCAACTCTTGGCTTCTTCACAGGGTCATTCAACTCTTTATTTCCTCTCTATCTCATCAGACCATTTTCTCCTTCATTTTGAATAGATATGAAATGGCTTTGCATCACCAAAGAATCATGACCACCACAACACTCTGCTTCTTGCTTGCATATCATCTTCTTTCTTATGAGGGACTCTTTCACTTTTCACCGAAAAAGCTTCCAGAATGCTAATTAGTTTCTTTGAACTTGATTCATATCCTTGTCCAGTGCCCTCTCCCACTCCACATGCATTTCTCTCTGTTGTGTCGATTAGTCAGAGTACAAGGCCTGGAGTCTTGGCTGATAGACACATTTGTCTGCTCAGCAATCTGCTTCAGTGCCAGAAGGAATGAACACACACACACACAGGCACACGCACCCCAACTATGCAGACATAAGCATTTAGACATGCACATACATACGCACACAAAATCCGCCGTAACTAATGCTTGAGGTAACCTACTTTTGCTCTCCAAATTGTGATTCATACAATTACACACATGTATGAGACACCTATTTAGAGTTGCCACACACAAGCACACCACTGTGTAAACACCCACACATACACTATTGATCAACACATATTGAAATTGTGTTGCAGCTCCTGTCTGAAATCAGAAACAATTTAAATGACTTTCAACACCATTAGGGCGACTCACATAATGACATTAAAATGTAATAGGTATAATTATTATACACTCCCGATCCGAGTATGGATAAATGGTTTGTAGACACAGTATTATTTAGAAGCATAAAAGATAATGAATAAACGTATCTACTCATCTGAAAAAAAATAAAATAAAATCTTAGGTATATTCATAATATATAGCATTGTAGAACTACTTTAGCCCATAATTCAAATTGTAGTAGATTAAATTGCAATTTATTTGTCACTGCTCATATTCAAATCGGTCAGAAATATGCTGATGACATCTCTACCACCAAGACCATTACCATCTGAACCTGAGCCAAAAGCCCTGGCTGAATGCAGCACTGCTGATGGGGGCTGGCTGCAGCCATCAGGGCTGCTAATTCTCTTATGCTCAGAAAATTCAGGGCCACTTCACCTCCTGTGACCGTTGGTGCATGCCGAAAGCTGTTAAATGCATCTGAACTACAACACCAAGGATGCACAATGCTCAAAGAACCCTCACTGGCAGATTCCCTCAACATTCTTTACCCATTTTGAAGACCCCCAAAACACCACCTCCAAAGTTGGATGCACACGATCACCCGATTAAAAACACCCTGCAAAGGAAAACTACAGATGACGGTACCAAGGGTCTGTACCACCAACTGACCGAGGTGCTAACAGATATTTTCAACAACTCACTCCAGCTGGCATCTGTCGCAACCTACCTAAAAGCTGACTCCATCCTTCTGTACCCAAGACCTCCACAGTCCGAATGATTATTGGGTCAGAAGCCCTCACTCCGATAGTCATTAAGTGCTTTGACCAACTCAGTGGTCTGCACAGCCCTCATCTACCCCTGAAAGCAATTACTATGTTTGCCTGCACTTCCTGAATTTCTCCTCCACCTTCAACACCATCATCCCGCCGAACCTGGCACAAAAACTAAACATTCATGCGCTTATCAGGTTCTTGCAGAGCTTGGTGATGAATCAGGTGTGTTTGAGGAGAGAAACCTCTAAAACATGCAGGACTGCGGCCCTCGAGGACTGGAGTTTGAGACCTGTGATTTAGAGTAAATTTGACTCTACTGACTAATATTTACACTTGGAAGGGAGTAAAATAAAGAGTTGAAAAAATAAATCAATAAATAAATGTCACTCAAGGGTTGAGGAACAAACACAACTTTTAGTGTGGGAGACTGCCATGCTACCCCCTGAGCTATGCTCCTCCTATTGTTTGTTTATCTCCAAGAGGAGACCAAAACATTTCCAGTGCTGAGTCCCTGCCTGTTCACACTACTGACCTATGAATGCTCTGTGAAATTCCAAGCTGTCGTAACTTTGTGGTTGAAATAGAGGTAGTGGAGCACATCTTAAGCAATGAGGAGACACAGTGGAGTTAGAATGTGTGTTGGACTGGGGGAAAAAAAATATATTTGCATCAATGTTAATACCAAAGAGAAGGTGGTGGACTTAAGGAGAAACAGATGCCACTTACCCCCTGGGCATTGGAGGAGCAGCAGTGGAAGTGGTCTCCAGATACAAGTAACTTGGGGACCATCTCTGCAAGGGCTTCACCTGGAGCTGAAACACTTTCTGTCTGCAGAAGAAGGCTCACCAACGTCTTTACTTCCGCCGGAAGCTACATCATGTCAGACTGGGGGTTTTGTGTCTTGGGGAACTTCTACACATGTTGCGGCGAGCGTCCTTAGCAACAGCATCACGGTATGACAAAGTATTTACACGGCTGCAGAAAAAGAGGTTTTTCAAAGGACAGTAAGGGCTGCTCAGAACAGCCTCCCAACAAACAAAGCCATCTTTACCAGAAGATGTCGAAAGAGGGTTCCTTGCATCATCTACGACCACCCCCACCCCATGCATACCCTTTTTCAATCTCTCCCCTCAGGCAGGAGGCTACAGAGCTTCTTTCCGGAAGCTGTTATACTTAAACGCCAAAAGTGTTCTCTAGCCCTGGCATCAGTACATCAGTACACCACCCCAAAGGCCCCATGCCTATTCATCCCTGCACATTGAACACTTTATTCTTTTTTTTTTTTTCTTTTTTTTTTTTACCAGTACAAAGATCTTGTAAGTATCATGCAATTGAAGCCTCTTGCATTTTTATTTCTGCTGGATCGACGTTGCATTTCCACCTTTGCACACGTCCAAAACCGTGAATAAGCATCATTTTTAAATAGAATTTTAACTCTTTAAACTCTTGGGACTTTTGGGCATTGTATTCAGTGTCATAGTCACATGAAAATTTGTGTTGGTATGACAGTAAAATTCTCTGAATCCTTGAACTGCAGTAGTTAAGGCAGGCCACCAGTCACTCTCAGGGCTGATACAGAAACAACCTTGCAGTCACAACTACAGCCTATTTAGGGCATATTTACATGAATTGAATTGCTTTTGTATATGTGAAAGATAATTGAATAAGTGAATTAAAATAAATATTTAAAAATGACACTAAATTAGATATATTCGCAAGGGAGTAGGAAAAATTACAACTTGTTTACTACTATCCTTATCAGTAGCTAAGAATGAAATATTTACAATGTTGTTGTTTTTCTTGTGTACAACCTTTTCAAACCAATCCTCTTTCACATCTGATATTGGATTAATTTGTATACTGGGCACACGCACCTACTGCTTCCTCTAAATGTGTAATTTTAACATTCTACTCACCATGTATTTAGTTTCAGAATTTATATATACTAATGACTATTCACCACTAAAAATTATCCTTCAAACATATACTTCAAACTCTCCATCCCCCATTCATTTAGACAAGTGAAGACACACAATAGAGATGAGTCACTCATCTGTTATTCTGTTTTAAAGCAGGGCTAATAAACCTTGATTAATGAATGGTATGTTGAACGCAAACCAAATGATTTTTGAAGGGTTTTTCTTCTTATTATTCTTTCATTTTTGTTTTAATTCTACCAGTCTTCCTCCATGAATAGAAATTACTTTACCGATCACGAGAAGTGAAACTTTACTGTCCCTGAGCTGAGTTTCTAAAAATGTTTGGGAAGCAAACCAGCATCTCTCCAACAAGCAATAACAATATCATCAATCGCTATTGCAAATATGAACTCTTTCACTGCCAGCCGTTTTAGAAAATTTCAAAATTTTCAATGCCCACGCTATATCATGTTCAATAATTATACAGTATATAAAACGAATCTACAAAATGACAGAATAGACTCCCTACTTTTTGCCCCGTCCCATTCTTTTATAATTGACAGTAGAAAAATGTAGGTTTGCCAAAATACAGCCATTTTCTCCCATGGACTCTGAAACTGTGTTAATTTCGTATAAAATGGGGCAATGATGTCATCTACCGGTGGTTGGGCATCAGTAAAGTTGTTTCTAAGTTTGACATTTACAGTGGAGCATAATCAGATTCTTCCCATCTATCCCCACTCTGAAAAATTATAATTGACAAGTATATTTGTCACTGGGAGTGAATGAGTTAATATTGCACCTTTTCATAGGAGTCCTTGTTAGTCTTGTTACTCTTCATCACACTCAGATGCCGTTATGAATTATGAGTTTTCATGGGTTGCATTTCGAGAGACAGTATTTTTTTGATAGCATACCTCCACAGCGCACAACGGAGGAAGTCAGCTGCAGAAGTAACTGAAAGATATTTCACACTGAATAGAAGCACTGTGGGGGACTTTTTTGCTGATACACCCACAATATCTCTTGGGAGTCTAAAAGTCGTGATGGTGACAATTTAAGTGCAGACATAAAGTTATGGTTGGGATAACAAGTAGCTTGCTCAACCTGCATTATATAGTTTCACTCTTCCTCATCATGTCTCACATGAGTCATTGGGGAAAGAGATGTTTTGCAAGAACAAAATACAGTGAGTTCAAGAATGGAAGTAAAAAAACACTCTTGCTACGATCCATATCTCCTTCAGTCCATCCCTAGAGGAGAAAGGGCTGTGTAGGAGAAGGGTAGTTTGTGTGAATCAACATGTTTTTGAAAAGGATGTGAGAAACCAGGGCAGTGGTGACATTGCTGATGTCCCTGGGCTCGGCGAGCAACAAATACAAGAAAAACACACACACTCACACACATGCTGGAACAAACACACATTTACACTCCTCAAGATTCTCTCACCCTTGGGGGGGAGAAATTGTTCTCAAGTAGCACTCTCCCAAAGCCTCCATACGTTCCAACTTGAATTCATCAAAAAGAGCTGTACTTGCAGTCACTCAGGGATCAACAGAGCAGAAGACGCTTGACATGACTTACTCGGCCCTCAGACAACACACCCACATTGATACACAAGAAAACATTCAGTGACACATGGATATGGTGCAGACTGCACTGAGAGACAGACCTTGTGAGCACATCTTAAAATATAATGGGAGTCATGTAACACACCAGCTTTGAGGATTAAAACATAATTTGATTGACGTCACATTGCTCAGGGAAAGATTACAGTTTGAAAATCAGGTTTGTTAGCTACGTGATTGCATTTGATTCACAAATGAGACCAGCTGGAATCAATGCTGCGACACCTGTATGTCCTCTAGTTCCTGCTGTTAGAAAGCAGAGTCAAGTAAAACTTTACTGATGTGTAAAGGAAGTATAATTTATTACATTTGAGTAGTCAGTGTTTCTGATTTCATACGCGTTGTTCTTTCAGGCCCAACTAGATTCTTCCTGATGAAGTCAATATAGGATGTTATCTAACTGTCTCCATTCATTGGGGTGGCTTGGTTCACGTGATAGAATGCTCGTCTCCCAACCCAATGGTGGTGTGAGAGCCTCAGCTCTTGTGAGTTGTGACCATATTGAAGTGTCCTTGAAAGCAAGAAACTGAACCCCCAGGTGCTCTTGATACTGTGTCATCAAAAGGTGAACCAGGAGATACGATACAAGCGAAAGGTTATTTACCATCATTGCTCCGTCTTTCATGAGACCTTGTTATGATTTGAGGAAAAAGGCTCACATTATATATCACTTAACAACCCCAGGTCCTTCGCCCCACCGATCAAGAACGATAAACTAACAACAGGTGTACTCTTGAGGGTACTGCCCCAGTGACAAGCCATTTAAAATGTACACATTTAGTATTTTTCGGACATTGCTTCAATAGTCTTAGTGTTCTAACATTTTTAGGTGATTTTTTTTTCTCCTTAACTCGCTTTGTACAAAACAGCCAGGAGCCTACTTGGAGGAAATTCCTCCTTGATTGTTTCTGTCAGCCTCTTGGCAGCCCCCCTGACCAGTTTTCTTTTTGTCTTTTGGAGATGTCACTATTGTGCCATATTTTCTTCATTGTGTTCCACAGTATATTTAGTCTAATGTTCCTGTTCAGTGCTGTTTTGTATTTTCAGTTGCCTTGGGGATCGCTGGAGGGTGGATCCTTCTGTCACGCACCTGCTGGTAATTTCAATCAAAGGGAGTTAAAGGCTCAGCGGTGGTGGAGAAAAAGTCACTGCATTATTATTTTGCTTGCTGCTTTTGATTTGATGTCTGTTTGCTTGTTTTTTTTTTTCCTGCTCATTGTGATTGTTAGTAGGTTTGTGTTGTGGACACTTCAGTTTGTACTGTAAATGCTTCTGCTATTTCTAGTATTGTTCTATTCCATGTTTATCCTGAAGTACTGCTATCCATCATTGCACCACACTCGAGCATTACATTTAGTTATATCCCCTTTCAGGCAAGGCAAGGCAAGGAAAGGCAAGGCAAGGCAAGGCAAGGCCTTTGAGTATTTATTCCATATCCTTGATATCAGACAGTAATGTTTCTCAACTAGTGCGGTATTACTAATATACTATACTATACTATACTATACTATACTATACTATACTATCCTAGTATAATAGGTGTCATTTACATCATACTAGTTTAACAAAAATGCTTACTTGTTGAGATGTGCGCCACAACTAGTGAACTTGCAAAGTGTTGTAACTGGCAAACATGTCAATTATTTTCACAGGTTAACTAGTTGTGTGCACATGCCACCTAGTGAGCAATTGTGTGAAACTTGCACAGTCAAAGTCTGTACAAGTTCAGTCTTGAGGCCGACACGTGAGACAAAATACCTTCTACTAGTAAACTAGTGATAAGAAAATCCGTGCCACTAGTTTACTAGTTACACACTCTGTAGCCAGATAGTATACTTGTAAGAAAACATGTGTTTCACTAGTTAACAAGTTCCATAATAATGAGTCCAACTTGTGTAACTAGTGGATCTGCATTTACTAGTTAACTAGTGAACATTTTGAGCCTCACTAGTTAGCTTGTAAGGTCCAAATATATGCAAGTAGTTGTGTGGTATGGGTTTCTGCATTCACTAGTTAACATGTAACCGTAATAGGGATCCACTTGTTAACAATCTCCAATTCCTCAGGACAACTTGTAAACTAGTGTGCAACATGTAATTAAAGGGGGTGCGATAATGACAAATTCCGAATCTTGATTGGTGTATTTTAACTGCAGAGCCAATAGGAATCCTGGATGCACATCTGGCCCACCTCCTCATTATTTTTTTGGTGTAACTAGTTGACGAGTGAACATGTTGGCATACACTAGTTCTACTAGTGAACATTTTGGACCTCACAAGTTGAACTAGTTCAGTGAAAATGTCTCACTAGTGTAACTAGTGGATATTTGGGGCATCAGTGGTGAAGTGGCTAGTCAGAGTTTCTATGCAACTAGTATGACAAAGTGCACAGCTCGTGTGGCTAATTGTCCAACTCGTGCTGACAAAGACTGAACTAGTTGAGAAACACTACTGTCTGATATCAAGGATATGGAATAAATGCTCAAAGGGCTTGCCATAAAGGCGAGTCAGGAACTTCGTGAACAGCCAATGTGCTCACATACTCCTGGTTGGGAAACCCTGATTTAATTGATGCTAGGCAGCCAGTGAAGCTTTGGATTTCCCAAGCGGAACGCCTCACTATAAGAGCTGTACCCTCCATGTTGAACAAGATCTTCACATAAAAGAAATGTTGTTATTTTTTGTTTGTTTAAAGTTATATAAAATAATTAACTCGTCTTGCCAGCTGCTGCTTGTTGCAGACAGGTCTTAGTAAAATTTAGTCATTGTCACTCTGTACACCATATGAAACTACGGTATGCAAATTGAGACAACTATACAATGGCAAATATGTTCATGTTGTACCACCCCCAAAAAATGGTGCAACCAAATCCTGTGTGATGCCATGGTAAAAGTTAGTGTTGAGCCCTGTTGTAGCAGGAAAAGGTTACCAGAACAGATGATCTTTATTTGACATTAATAATTGACACTCTAAATGTTTGACTCCCATTTAACATGAGTTTGAATGTGGATTATTTCTGAATGAGATGGGAACAAGTACTGAAGTCTTTGACCCACAAGTCAAAGTCTAGGTTCCAAGTCAAGTCACAAGTCCCTCACATGAGTCCAAGCCAAGTCCAAGTCCCTAACCCCGAGTCCAAGTCAAATCCAAGTCCTTGACTGGTTGGATAAAGTCTTTAAAAGCAAGAGCTAAAACAAGCACAATTAACACAAAGCTAAATGAGCATAATTCAAAGACATTGCCTACTGAAACAATTTACCATCTGTCTGACTGATTAGAGGAAGTCTTTTATGTAGTTTTACTGGTAGCTTATTTAAACAAATGTTTATCTAAAAAAAAAAAAGGTTGAAGTAAATTTTGATTAAAACAGCTTTGATTAAACAAATTAATCACAACTGTTCTAAATAGGGGTGGGAGAAAAAAATCGATATAATATATTTTTGCGCTCTCTGTTGCAATAAATTATCGATACACTGACGGTAGATATCGTTGTCATGTCTCCATTTGTGCAGTGTTATGTTACAAATGTTTATGCACGTTAGTTTGTCTCACGTTACAATGTTTACAGTAATAAGGCTAAGAGGCAGTGAGGCACTACATGTTTCTTTGTACATTGTACAAAGTTTTGGCATTGAATAAATGCATAATTAGACATTTTCCTTTTTATGGGCATTTGTTGTCTTTTTCAGTCACATATCGTGATATATTGCTAATTTCTTTTGACGATATATCAAAAATCGTAGATATCGTGTATCGTGATATTAGCAATATCGTGAGCCAAATATCGTCACAGTATCAAATCGTGGTTTACCCATATCATCCCACCCCTAGTTCGAAACCAGGAAATGATAATAACTGACTAGTCCAACATCAAGTAGTCATCTTAAACTGGTGTAGTCCTATTGTCAGTCTTTGACCCTAAAATTCAGAATTCAGTAAACCAAGGGAATATAATAAACATGAGAAATAGTCCTATGTTAATTAACAAAGAACAACATAGGCAACAGGCCGATGTGAATAATTAGCTTACACCTGCAGTAGACAACAAAACCTAAAAAGAAAAAGAAATACTTTTTTTAAAGGCCCTATTCACCAAATGCTCATCAAGTTTAAAACACCAGCTCACACTTTTCTATAAACATTCACACACATGGACAGGAAGAATGAACAGGAAGGAGCATGCAGCGGCTCTGAAGTGTTGAGATGAAATATCCTTCTGATCATCCCAGCACTGAGAGCCACATACTACACCTTGAGGACATGACCATACATCTGATGCTATGACCTGAGGACATGGATTCAAATGCCCACATATAAATCCAGTTATATGCACATAGACCTGTTTGTATTCCCTTATATTTTCCACATATCTAAATCTCATTTCACAGCTTATGTGCTTTAATTGTGCTTATTTGAAATCACAGCTCCACAACCGCCTAATTTTTGGCATGCATACCACATGTTATAATAGGAGCTATGAAATCCTTACACGTGGGTGCATGTTTGTGTGGGAATATGGCTGTGTCACCACAATGCCCCTACATTCAACAGAAGAGAAATGCAGATGTAATTAGGTCGACCAGTAAACCTTTGCTGCCAATTTTGAATGATGCAATAGTGTGGGCAGGCACATAAACAAAAAAAATAATAATAATAATTAAAAAAAAAAGAAATTGACAAGGGGTTGAAATAGAGCGTGTACGGATGATCATACTGTATATTGTATAGATGGTGGAAGTGTAATATATTGGTGGCACAAAGCATTTGATGCTCTGTGCTATTCTCAAGATATGCGAGGGGGAGAAATGTGCGGATGATTGCAAGGGCCCAAGACTTACAGGAGCCTTCGAAAATACACTGCTCAAAAAAATTAAAGGAACACATCTAATCACAATGTGGCAAAAAATATATTTGATATCTACACAGATAATCTAGACACTTAGGAACAAAAGGATACCAAATATTTTAATGGACGTAAAGGTTCTCAACCTACAGAGGTCTTAATTATAAAGAAACCTCAAAATCAAAGTGAAACACTGAGCTAGTCCATTTTTCCAAAAATTCATTTCTGCAACTCAAAATGCTTCTCAATATCTTAATATCACATTAAGAGGGAGAAACTTGGAATTGACCTCCACATATAAAAACTAGTCCTGTTCTGCCGGGTTTCTCATTGTTGCGACTCTAATGCACTTGTTGTTAATTTCATCACCATCAATACAGCTGAAAGTGATTAACAATGCCCTCTGCCACATAACCGACCAAATAATTATCAGAGAGGTTTAATTGATGTCGTGCCAGGCCCAATCAAAAAAAAAAAAAAAAAAAAAAGTGTTCCACTTTTTTTTTTTTTTTTTAAAGCATTGTAGTAGTAGTGGTAGTAGAAGCTTTTTATTGAGTCACCATTACAATATTATATTCCGTAATATTACACACTCTATATAAATCAACAGTCACGTAAGCAAAAGCTGGTTTACGTAAGATATCAGCTTCCAAAATGTAAGGGGGGGAAGCATACACAAATTGTTCGTTACAACCGTAAAAAGCGTGGTGGGGGGGGGGGGGGGGGGGGATCAGCTTTGCTAATCAGTACTTAGAAAAATAAAAGTGAATTACATTTTTTGGAAATTTACATTTGCATCACATGAAACTTTGTACTGTATATTTACAAAAACTGGAAGATGCTCACTCACATCACTGATAAGTATTGTTGAGCATTTGTAAAATTATTAACAATATGTGTGGCGCTTCCTTTAGTTATTCGCCAAGGATTATTTGCTTGGGCTAAAGACCCAAACTAAACATTACATTGAGGATGTCAGATGTTAGAGTACCGGTATGTTCATTCCAGTTTATCAACTCAATATTAAAGTTGCCATAAATAACATTCTTGTCACATACATTGCAAACATTGGAATTAATATTTAGGAATGCATCAATACAAGAATAAGTGTACTATATAAACAACACAAACATATTGTAGTGAATTGTAATAGTCAAACTATAATAATATCAACAACTCTACTATCAACAACTTTACTGTGAAAATCTTTCTTTACATAAAATTGCTCAGCCTTTTTGTTCCTGTTCACTATGTTAAGGTTACAGTATATCACTTTAATTTACAATCTAAACCCTTGTCATTTCTTAACCAAGTCTCACTAATGGCAACAACATGAAACTTGTTTCAATTATTCAAAAGTCTGATTTGTACAAAGTTTGTACAAAGTCTGCTATTAAAATGTATCAGTGAAAATCAAATTCATTTATTACATTTATTTTCATTACTATTGAGAGTTACATTTATAATTAGGAGTCTGGGCCAACATTAGTGTCAAAATCACATGATTTATATTTGGTTAACAAACCCTCATGTAACGTGCCTCAGACAGAGATGAGTCTGCCTCCAGAAGGAAGGTGAAGTGGCAGGCGTCCAGGTGAGATTTGGAAGCCAATCTACTAACCGTGTGCATCCATGTGTCTACTCAACGTTCTAAATTGGCGTGTTGCTTGTTTTGCTTTCTGGAAGGACTGCATGCATCTAGGTTTATTTAGCACACACAATGTGATTCATCAAACCTGAGACGAATTACATTGGCTCATTTTCTGTTTTTAAATACCACATCTTAAGGCAGGTGCAAACAGCAGTTCTGTGTGTAACTATGACAAGACGACATATGCAAAATGAAAGGCAATGGTGAGAACTGATCTTTTCCGCTCGTGTAAACATTTTCGAAATGCCAGAAACAAAAATGATCATGACATATCGTCTATTCAGGAATGCAACTTTGGAGCTTCTGCATGATCTAAGAGCCAGTCATCTCTGGCAAAACTCTTCCAATTCTGCATTCCCTTGCGTTTGGGTCATTTCAGCACATTATGACAATTGTTTTTTTATCAACTTCTCCAGAGTAGTTTCTTGGGTGTACAATCACAAGTTTACAGTTAAAAAAAACATGGTTGATGTGGTTGCTGGCTTCACCAGAATGATTGGTGCAATAGATTTATTTTCTGTGACGTAATCATCAGTTGAAGTTTGATCGTGTGGTTACGGAGCTCTTCCAAATGTTCCATGCTGATAACTGTCAGCCAAGTGCAAAAACCTCTTTTACACCTGGTGCCAACAGGTCTAGAGGTGTCTCATGGTTTGGGACCAGAGGAATATAAACCCTCTTGAGTGGCCCAGTCAGAGTCTCTCAGTTCAAATGGGATGTCGTAGCATGAATTCAAGTGAGTGATTCACACCACGCAGAGATCCAAAGAACATTGCTCAACTGGAATAGTGTAAAAAGAAATGGTTCAAAATTCTTTATGACCACTGTGAAGGTCCATCTGCAACCAAAGGAAACATTTGGTTGAGCTCATTGTACTTTGAGGTCCCCATTTTCATGCGTAGCACAAAACAAGCTATGTGCATGGGTTGAATTTGATTTCCCTTGGTATATTGCTAGACTAATGTAGATAGAATAGGTTTGCACCATTGTGGGATGGAATGCAGCCAGCTCCTGGCCAATCAAAGTGGCTCTCCTCATTCCCTTTAAAATCAGGTTGGTGGAGCATATAGTGTGTGCACAAGATTGGCATATGCAAAGTGCGTTTATACAGGTAAACTGCAAGCTCTTACCTTGTGGATGATGTCCTCGGCCGCACATTTGACGCGATCCTGTGCACACCTATGCGTGAAAACAATTGTTGTTAATAATATAATAACAATGAAATAAACTGCATCAATTGAGAAAGACTGTTCCACACATTTGTGATCCAATTTATGAATGAAATCTGATATCACCACACAAATCTCTTTGCCTGAGCCTCGATCAAATAAACCAAATTCACGTTATCCCACCCGCACCACCACTTTTTGCGAGTCTGAAATGTAGTCTACTTTTTGTTACCAAATTACGAGATGTACCGGGGGAGTGGTAACCATGTCTGCCAGAATGCCTAGTAAGGTGAGGCACATCCACCAAGTTCACACACACGTAAAACTAGACTTGCCCTTGCACAAAATTGTACATGCGCCTGTTTTTACACCGAGTGCAGTCTATACTTTCTGTCAGCAAATTGCAAGATCTGCCAGGTGTACAGGCAGCCGCATCTGCAGGAAAGCCCAACAAGGTGCAATGCAGTTCCAAACATGAAAGACAAGATTGCCCCGGCACAGAAATGAAAATGCGCTTGTTTTTTTCCCGGAGCGTATTGGTGCGTTTTTATGAAAATACAGCACACAATGTTTACATTTTGTACAAAAATACCCCTGAAATTTTTCACAAATTCTTTGTGTGGTACTAGTTTGAAAATACAACTAATATTATGACCTGACTTGTGATGAAATCCAGGTAATTCCAAAGGGTTCAGATAATTCTATAACTTAATTTATTGTAACTTTATAATCATATATGGACCTTGTGATATAATTTATCACCTCAATGCATTAAAATGGTCACCATAATTAAATCTAAACAAATTGAATATACACACTGAGTGAATAACAATTCCGTGCATGTGTGAAATAAATAACAGGTTGACTTTTGCAACAAACAAGTTCAAGTGAGAAGCAATACACAGAATAGGCATGAAGAGAACTGTGACAATCACGTCAAAGAATTATTGAGCAGGCCTCCAGATATACTGTACAGTGGATGGTGAGGTAGAGGAAGGTCAAAGGTCTTGGAAAATCTTGACATTTAAAAAGGAAAAAAAAAAAACTTGTTGAGCACCAGGTGTTATGAAATCCTGTGCATAGCCTTTAAGTCCTGAAGCACTGCAACCTTGATAACATAATTTTTCTTTTATAAAACAGTATTACTTGATGAAGATGAGCCTTTAAAGTGGTTGATACTTATCATACCTAGTGCCGATTGCAAAGTTAGGAGATCTGAGTCAGGGTGGTAAGTACAGAGATATTTGCCTCAAAGGTTCAATAATAGAAAAAAACAGCTTATCCTTAACAGAAGAAGAACTAAGCTTGAGCGCACCTAAAGTAAAATCAAAATGCATTTAAAGTTGGAAGAACAACAGCAGGACACATATTTCTTTTCAGACTGAATATCCAAGACATAAAGAGCAACAACCTCCCCGCAATCATCACCTACATTGATTTCAGAAACACATTTGACAACCATACATTGAGTAAAATTGCTTAAAATCTTGAGAGCCAATGGATTCCTCACAACAATAGTTGATGCTGTAGGAAGGATGTTTGAAACAAGCGTGGCAAAAGTGAGACCAGCAGATGGGAAATTGATCTATTTGAGATACTGGTACGTTTACGGTTTATCATCATTCCTCTCTATTCACTCAGAGAAGCTATTGATGGAGGAGAAAACAAGGAATTGGACTTCCACCTTGAAAAGAGGAAAAGACGATGAGCTGGACCAGTGGTCTTGACTGACCAACTGGGAATCAAAATGAAAGTTCATGTCTTTCAACTATTAGAGTGGTGTTATTTAAAAAAACTAAAAAATGGTGCATTGCTTCAACAGGTAGACAATTTCATATATGTGGGAGCTTGAATGGGCAGCACACAAAAAGATATTGAGATCCGAAAGGCTGGAGCATGGAAACTCTGCAACAAGATGCCAAAAAAATGTTGTGGTACAGTGTAGGAGTGTTATGTGTTGAAGGCTTGGATCCCAGACACAAATAAGGTTTTAACTATTTATTCACATAACTTGACTAAACTAAAAACAAGAAGAATGCATCGAGAATCTCGCCAAGCCCCCTTTGGGCAGCGGAGAAGCACAGCAAAACGATGAGAAATAATCAGCCGACCACACACATTTCTCAGACCCTTATATAGACAGTCAATCAATCTCATTGGTTGTGGCTAGACATGTGAGTACCAGTACTGACATGGAATTCTCTAATTGGATGTTGAGCCCGTAACACGATTACAAATTCTTGACATCATATACATCACATAGTACTACAGATCGTCCTAAACATCACATAGCATTAAAGATTCCTGACATCACATAGTCCAGACATCATCAAGCCTAAAACTAGTTGAAACTGGATGCTGTTACATCAATACCAAAACAGACACATAACGGGTCATGAACTCTGGCACACGGTGATGAACTCTACTCGAACTTAACCCAGGCGTGACCCCAGACATGAGACAAGCCCCAAACATTACTGCTGCATGACCCGAGTCATGACAAGGAGTGCAGTGATGCTGGTGTGAGTACTGGCAAGGATCACTTGCTTCAGGTGAGATCGAGCATGGCAAAGACAGAAATCACAGAGAGCTGAGATTTACAACTAATTCTAAAGTTCTTATAAACCTATGGCCTCAAACCTGCACATCTTTACCTCTTCCAGATACAAGGCGAATCATTGTTAACCAATGGTAGCGGTATTAACAGATGAAAAACAACGTTGTCAACTACCATTTGTACCAGCTTAATGTCATATGAGCATGGTGTCCAAAACACAAAAACTCGACCTTGAATGAGATCTCGTAAAGCTCGTCAAAGAAGTTGCTGGCTTAAAAAAACTGGTTGGTGTTAGCGCTTCAAAACATTGTCATACTGCAACAAGCTACAACTGTCAGCTCAAACTCACAATTTCAGAGTTAAACGACAAAATAATCACGATATTAAAAGAAAATGAAACTATAAAAATAAAAAAATAAACACTCTACATATCAATCATGCTCCTTCATTTGCACTGGCATTACCAGACACAATCCCAACAACCGAGAGTTCAAAATCAAGCACTTGGTACAAACTTATCTGAAACTCCCCTCCCTAACATTTAATAATGCAACATTCCACTATGTCTAGATTAATGCTGAGAGGACTTCAGCCAATAAAGGTGACATTTGAACACTCAACAAAAAGAAACATTTTCAGCGAAAAACAATGCTACTTAGGATAAATAACCAATATACGCAAGAAATACATGAACAATGAGCACCCAAAAATCAAGTTAATAATGAAATAAAATGTACAAAACAAAACAATCCCGCTTTGTGGGTGGTTAATTGTCAGTTTTTGCACACATTTCCAGAAATTCAAACCTATGTAATGTAACAAATTTCTGAATTCCTTTTACAGAGACTTGAATTGAGAATAGTGCATACAATAGAAATCACAGTCTCTGAAAACAAAAGATGTCAATAGCACAAACATAGAACCCGAAACTGAGCACTCACACAAGTTCAGACAAATAAATTTCTTCCTTCTGTGGTATTGGCCTGCAGCCGGTTGAGTCACAATTGATTTCATGGTGGAGGCCTCACACTGACCCATTCCTTAATTGAAGGAAGCTGGTAAGCAAGTGGTCCATAAAATTAGATCCTCTTTCCAACCATGTGTATAGTCATACAGCTGGCGACATCCCTACATGCAAATGCATTTATTTATATTCAGACATATCCTGCTACACACAGGCAATCAGTAAACACAATTTCCCCACTTTAAATTCAGTGACTGCCTAAATACATATGGGAGCATGACATGATTTGACTATTAATTAAGACACTAATTTATGTAAGTAGCTATTTACTTTGGTTTTAATTAAGTGTAGTGCATCATCACCAGTCACAATCTAACATATTTCAAATATTAAATACAAATGTTGAAGTGGCCCCAAAAAGTAATTACATTGAAATTAAATAGTTCCCAAAGTGGGAAGGTGTAAAAACAAAAATGCAAAAGTACAGTGCAGCTGGATCTGGACATGCCTGGGTGCAGTTTCCTGACCCTGAAGGCTGCTCTTGATCTTACATTATTTTAACCAATGTGGAAAATGTGAAAATGCATTTACTGCCCCAATGTTCACATGCATGTTGACGTCAGTAACTTAGACGTGCGTGTGGTGCCGGTGGCTGTTTGTGATGATAGTTTGTGATGCTGATCCCTGGGACTGCTGCTAGTTCCTGGGGTTCGACCCACCCTGGTCATAGCGGTGTGAGTGAGCGTTTTGACTCAATCAAATGGGGTGATTCCTGGTCATTCTTGTCTTCTCTATCCTGGAGGCTTGCTTAGCTTAGTGGTGGGAAGCGTGCTAGCGAGAGTTTGCCCACATGATCTTATCCCAATACATCTACAATCGATCCAACGATATTTTGAATGAAATAGCAATAGAATTGATTTTTATTGTTGTAGACACTAAAATTGGAATGTACTCTTGGTGTAATACCAAATAATGGAGATGAAATGGTAGACCAGGCTTCCTCAATCCTGGTCCTTGAGGGCCGGAGTCCTGCAGGTTTCAGATGTTTCCATACTCAGTCCGACACACCTGATTCCTATAATCAGCTCATTAGCAAACTCCGTAGGAACCTGATAACGATCCTGATTTGTAGAATTAGGTGCGTCTTTGGACTATGGCCCTGAAGGACAGGGAATGAGAAAGCCTGCGGTAGACAGCATGCAGATACAGTGAAATGATGTGCAAAGAGCAGTAGAAACAATTTGAGTAAATAAAGTAAAAATAATGATAAAATGAAATGTAAATAGGCGAGATGGTAGAGACCGGAGAAAGGTGGTGCTCTTGTGAGCAATGCCAGGATATATTGAAATTAAAAACATAATTGAAGAATTCCACTTATATATCTATACATGTAAAATAGCACTTGAGGCAATTTATTGCATTTGTAACATATTTTGATAGTGGATGGATAGAAAAATAAGAATAATAGATGGCATTTTAATGTGAGTAATGCAGTTGGGAGTTATTGCACTTGAGTAATGTAGGTAGAAAGAGTCCAGAGGTGTGTACTTTTCAATTATGCAGGGTTTATTAATAGCTGGTGAGTTTATTAATGCTTCTGGGGGAAAGTAGTTCCAGAAGCTGGATATACAAAAACAGACAATTGGGCTGTTTTTGTTCAGAATTTGCTTTACCTTACTAGAAATGTCAAATGCCTGACTATTTTATATCTAATAAGATTATCCTATAAATTATCTTTTGGTCTGTGTGTTAAAGAGGAGATTTGTCCCACAATTCAGAGTTCAAAATTAACCTGCCAAACATGTCTTTGGAATGTGGATTACGGAGAAGACCCACACAGGCATGGGGAGAACATCAATACTCCACCCAGGACAGCCAAAGCCTGGACTCGAACCTGCGTTCTCAGTACTGAGAGGTGGACGTGCTAACCAGTCCTTCACTATGCCGCCTAAGCCACATATTGAATTTGTTTTTTGCATTTTCAATAAGCGATTTGAAAATAGAGCAATGTTGATGTTATTTATCATTGCAGTCCCTTAGGTAAGTAAGAGATTGTTGAACAGGAATATTGGAAATTCACTTCATAATTCTTGATGGCTCATTGTTCACACTTCTTGACATGTAGACGGAAACCAGACGCTTTAGAGAGTGTATCAAAAACATCAACAGCAATCGGGACCATTGGTGGAATAGAATCTTTACGTGTGGTGTTCCTCGTTGAGATTATTCGAAGAGACGACCCACAACATGACTAAAACTGTTAAAAGCCTGATTTTCTATCTTTATGTGCGGGTCCTAGCAAAGATAAAAAAAAATAATAATCTTTTAACATTTGAAAAATCTTTATGTGTGTACTAGTAGGCCTTTGTCTGATTTTTAGGCTTTTGTGTGGTCCATATCATCGACTAGAGGGCAGCAATTCAAACCAATGATTGCCTGGGTGGAAGTTGTCCTTAATAATTTTTGTTGCTCTGCTGAGGTAGTGAGAGCTGGCAATGTCCTCTATGCTGGGCAGAGAGAAACCCGTGGTCTTCAGGACTGTTTACTCTCTTCAGTACTTTCCTTCAGTCAGCTGCCAAGCAAATCTCTTATATGTATAATAGAATTATGTAATTTCCGCTTTCCTCCTGAATAGTTACAATTCATGTGGTCTACAATGAACTTTTCAACTTACAACTAATTAGACCCATGTTCACCAGTCTTACATATAATCAGGCATCATGTCCAGCCATTTCCTCATTTCGAGACTCCTCGAACTATGATGAAACAAATGGAAAACGAGTGGGGTTAGTCCAATATAACGCATGCAAATGTAAACTTAATCAATGCAGTGGCGGGAGGAGCATTTCGGACTTGGGTCTTCACTTTTTATTTAATGCACGTTGCTTATAAAATTAGGTTAAAAGTGCAAGAATATGTTCAATGTTTTATTTTTAATTACGATTACTATTATTGTATTATTGTTAGAGTCCTATTAGCGCCCGCTATGAGTTCTCTATTGTACTTAAAGATATTTTTTTCACCAATTATTATTCTTTTGCTGAATGAATCACATCTTTGACAGCTTAAACATGCATGAAAACTGACCAAACTTTGTTCACATATCGGGCCTGACAAAAATATAATTCGACATTATATATTCGTCATACATAGTTTCTCTTGCATAATTTCTGACAATTATTTTTTATTCAAATATATTATTTATGCAACATTATTTTCTACTTTATTTCGGGTATTTCTGTTCATAAACATAACTATGAAAGTAGTTGATATTTCTTTATGCATTTTATTTAATTATATCTTTTTTTCTACGTGTGTGCGTGTGCATATGCGCGTCTGTGTTGTGTGTGAGAGAGAGAATGTGCATTCTCATTTTCTGGCAATGCAAGTGTATGCGTTTGTGCATACACTAACTCTAAATGTGACCGCCCACTCATTTGTGTAGGAAATGTACTGTAAAGCCCTTGTCACACTGCATTTAGCAGAGCACAGTGAAACGTCGTCAAGACCAATTGATTGTGTATATTGTGAGGGGCGGGGTCCATGGACTGGATCGTTGCTGGCCGGTATGGAGCGGTGCGGCTGGAGGACTCGAATTGGAAAATGTTCTACTTGAGAGCTGCGTCTGTGGAGGTCAGACAATCGCCCAATTGGCAAGAAGCTGGCGGAGGAAGATGGACTTATTAACAAGTGACAGCTTGATTAAATTATCTAAATTCCGACCTAGCCATTAGTTTTTCTCTGCTGCTTCTGTCCTCCTCTTTAAAATGATCAATCTCAACGCTGTTATTTATTTATTTATTTATTTATTACATCAATGAAAGATAAATATTGTCTAACCAGTGCAGTTTATCTAGTGGCAACATCATAGTTTGTACTTCCTGATAGGCTGCTATTAATCTGGCAATAGCCAGATTGATAATTGTGATTCACTCTAGGGATTTTTCCACAATATCAATCTGGGACTTCTCCATGGTGAAAGGCGGGAAAGGCGGGACATTCTGTACAATACTGCAAGCTGATTGGACGATGTGGTTTCTTGTGCACGTTTGCTTTAACCAGTCACGGCCACGGATAAAAAATGTCTTCATTCTTGTCATACGGGAGGAAAAAAAGCACAAACATCTTTACCAGCTAAAAATGCACGACATGCCTCTCACTGTTCAACATTCAAAAAGGAAATGGTGAGCAATTCTGTAAGAACAGGATTAATTGCAGCATCCATTCGTCCATGTTACTCGGTTAGTTTGTTTCACACGTTGTTGGCGCTTCCTGGTTTCGTCACAGCGGCATATTCTGCCCCCAAACACAATGTTGCTCTGTGATTGGGTTTGGATCGGTGGAAATCAACAGACTCGGTACAAGATGTATTATCGGGAGTTTGCAAACTCGCAAATACTACGAGAATTCAGCTTGCAAATCAAGGTTAGGCTGCTATGTCAGTAATTCCAAATATGGGCACGCTGGCAACCAGTAGATTTTGCGTTGCCGCGCAACTCTTTCACACTGAGAAAGTGCTGTGTGAAAAGGGGTTTATAGTGTCTATATTACGGAAGCATAGAACTGCCAATGTGGAGTAACCCCTTTTGACTAAGCTAAGTCGAACGTGTCATGATCTGTGTTTGGTTTAGTTTTGGTTAGATTTAGTTGTCATATGGGACTTCTCCGGGTACGCCGGTCTCCTCCCACATTCCAAAGATATGCATGGCATGTTAATTGAACGCTTTGAATTGTGTGCGTGTACTGTGGATGCTTGTTCGTCTGTGTGCCCTGCGATTGGCTGGCAACCAGTTCTGGGTGTACTGCCTGAAGCCAGCTGGGATAGGCTGCAGCACCCCCACGACTCTTGTGAGGAGTAAGCAGTCAAGAAAATGGATGGATGGATGGATGGATGGATGGATGGATGGATGGATGGATAGTTGTCATGTGTCCCTGTTGTCATTGTGCTCTTCATCACAGTCCTTTGTGTCTTCCAATCAGCCCTCTCAGCCACTTGTCTCATGTTCAGGTGTCATTGTCTCGTTTGTTTGCTTCTATTTAGGCCCCGTTCACACGAAAGCCCGTTTCAGTGTATCGGAACACAACACAGGTGAAGTGACAGTGACATCATGCAAAACATTTTGCTGTAAAAGTATAAACAAGCTAAGGAGGTTGCGCAAAATGACGGCTGTCCGCCATTGTTGTGTACAGACTGGCAGTTCGTGCCAGGTCACGGGAGAAGCAGCTCTCCTGCTATAGTGTCCATATTGGAAGATATGGGGCACGTTTTGAAATCTTTCCACTCTGTCACCCGGTTTCAAAAGTGATCGGTTTCAAGCTCAGAAAGCTTGTTTGATCGACTCTTATGGTGCACGGTCACAAAAATCACCACACCTCATATTTGACCACATTTCACCGAAAAGCATTTACACTTGCCAATCAGTGTGGGGTCTGTGGGGTGCATGGAGTAGAAAAATAGGCAAATGTTTTTGGTACCATGCATGCACACATGAATGTGGGTCTAATGAGAAGCGCATATCGGATCTGGAAGAACGTATGCAGCCCTCTTTTTCAATACCACCTCAGTTTACTGAAGCAAAACAATGACTTTGTCGTGTTTAGCACAGCTTTGCTGTAAAAACGCACGAGAGCAAAACTGGCCTGCCTGGGGGACTTAGTGAATTTGAGGCCCAAGGCAAGTTGTTGTCCTACTTGTAACTTCTTTTTTTTTAATCATTCCACACACCACAATGATGACAATGCATGCAGAATTATACTGCATGTGTAAAAACAGGAACGAACTACTTTGACAATGTTGATGTGTGGAAGCTGTTGTCAAATTGTAGTTACCATTCACCATCTTTTTGCTCTCATTTATGGTCCAATATTCGTAAAAAGTCAAAATCCTGTCATTTTGACAAAATCCTACCATAATTATGTACATAGAATCTACAAACCCCGATTCCAATGAAGTTAGGATGTTGTGTAAAACTTAAATAAGAACAGAATAGTGTTGATTTGTCGATCATTTACAAACAATATCTAATTGAATACAGTACAAAGACAAGATAATTAATGTTAAAACTGATAAATATAATTGTTTTCTTATTTATTTATATGCAAATATTCCCTCATTTTGAATGATGACTCAAAGCCGTTCCAAATGAGAGAACATTTGCAAAAAAAAAAAAAAAAAAAAAAAAAAAAAAGCTCATCTATTTGACTTTGAAAAATATACCTGTATTGTCTGCGTATTGTATTCAAATGAATATAAGTCGAAAATAATTTTCAAGTCATTAGATTCAGTTTTTAATTTATATCCGGGGCTGGGCAATCTCAGTCCTCGAGGGCTGGAGTCCTGCAGGTTTTGGAGGTTTCCCTTCTCCAACACAGCTGATATATGATCAGCTCATCAGCAAGCTCTGCATAAGCTTGATAACGATTCTGTTGATTGGAATCAGCTTGTGTTGGAAGTGGGAAACCTCCAAAACCAGCAGGACTTCGGCCCTCAACGCCCACCCCTGTTTCAGACAATCTCCCAACTTAACATTGGGTTGTCACTCAATCACTATCACTCAATATAAAATGAACTGTTTGAATAAACAAATATCCTTTATCCTTGTCTTTCTTTTTCTAATACTGTGGCATCATTGTGACATTTCACGTGTATCAGTATCATACTGACAAAAATAAAATAAACTCACAATCTCATGTTGAAGGAAAATGAACTTTTCAGGCACTGCAACAAATATAGTTTGGAATAAGTTGTATTTTGAATGTAGCAGTTTGACAGAAAAATCCTGCTCACTATGACCCGACTATCTCCTCTTGTCCATGTATTTTCTAGCACTATTCACCTCTGCCTTGGCAATGATTAGACTGTGTATTCTTTATCCAGAAGCTCTCCTTGTTTGATACACAAAGGTCATGCATGGTCAGATGCCTACTGTGCTATTCAGCACACTTCATCAGACCTTTGCAGTTTTCGCCCCCACAAAAGTACCACAGATTTTGGGGCCCCCAACGAGTCCTGCAATAATATTAAACTTAGCAAAGAAGGAACATTGCACATGCTAGCTTTTACACACCCACACATCCAAACAAATGTATACACATTCTTCACGTTCGTCATTGCCCTGTACAGTTGTCTCCCCCACTGAGATGCCTCCTGTTCAACCAGACAGATTCTACATGTTTACAGCTAATGGGCCTCCACTGCCATATATCCATGTCCCCTGGAAGAAATAAACTCCCCGCTTGGATCTGTGGGAGTTGTCTGTACATTTTCACCAATTAATTTCGTCTAAATAAGATCTTGTCTGTTGAGCTTGTATGTCTGCTCCAGCAGTGACAGCCGACAGACCTCCAATCACCTTCCATTGAAAGAGGCTATTAGTTCTGTGTGTAATGGTCCCACTGAAGATGTTAACATAAATGCGATCTCTCACTGCAGTTATCTTAATGAACAGAAACAATCTATTTTTATTACATTAAGTAATTAATTTGCGTTTTCAGACAAGGCAAGTTTAATTTTTGTTCAGAATAATTTTAGCCATGTTCTACATTAGAAACATTATTTAACAACATACGGAACAGATGTCAACTGCTAAAGCTTGTTTAGTTACAGTTCATGCACAATTAGAGGAAAAAAAAACACAACTATTCTCCCTGCATTTCTTGCCTTTGCACCAATTTCTGTGCTCCCAATTTAATGCAGGTCAGGCATTGTTTATCCCCTGTGCTAAATTCCCACAGCACACACGAGGGCCAAAGATCCACGAGAGCGAGAGTAAGAGAAAACCTGCCCACTCAGCAGACTCCCACACGAGCAGTAAATGTGGGATTCTGTTCCCACTGAGAGGGAGAAGGTCCGACGGATTGTTATCTGTGTAGCCTATTTAGAAGAGCCCATTAAAAATGCTGCTTTCTCAGAAAATGACAAAATAAGACATATTACTGAATGATTCTTGGATGTATATGTTGGGCACGTTGCCTACTGCAATGGCATGTAATACATGGCATTTACTGGAAAATATTTGAAAGTGAAAAATAAGACATAGTAAAGCCTGCAAATTGAAAAGCTTTTCATTAAAATGTGTTTAACATATTTGGTTGGTCTTTAATGAGCAGGTAGCTCAATAGTTGGGGAAAAAAAGGCTAATTAACAGGTCGCACAAGTGCAAGTGGATGAAAAATGTACTTATATTTCTCAAATTTATATATATAAATACACACACGCGCACATGCACACCTGATTTCCATTTTTTATTTTTTTTGCACATTTATCACTCGAAAGTTTAATTTTATCAAACTAATTTTAATATCCCACATAGACAAACCAAGGATAAAATGCAGTTCCTTTATGATGATTTTATTTACCAATGGAGAGAAAAAATCCTATGTGTAAAAGAAATTGTCCCCCATTAGACCCCCAACCCTGAGTTAAATTTCATAGGCCACACCGAAAACCTGATTACCGCCCCCTGATCCAAAGAAATTTGAGAAGAAATGAGGAAAAAACAAAAGTGATTGAAATCTCTCAGTCTGGAAAGGGTTACAAAGCAATTTCCAAGGCTGAGGGTCTCCAGCAATCGACAGTCTGAGCCATTATCCACAAATTGAGAAAACTGTGAACAGTGGCAAACCTTCCCACGAGTGGTCGACCAACAGAGATTACTCCACATGTGCGATGACGACTCATCCAGGCGGTCACAAAAGAACCTAGAAAACATCCTAAGAACTGCAAGCCCCGCTGGCCTCACTTAATTAAATTCAGTGTTCACGACTCCACAATAAGAAAGACACTGGCCAAAAATGGCATCCATGTAAAATTCTTCAATTATTCCTATATTGTCCCATGCTGATATCATATTTAACTCATTCACGTCATCCTTGAAAACGTTCTATTACACAGGCAGCCCATTGAAAAGACAATGCTGCCATCTGCTGGCCATAGTTAGTGAGCGTTTTTGATTCCACAACCCATTGACCAGGCAGGGCTGCACTTTGACGTTGCACTGCCCATTGATTAAAAAAAATAAAAATAAAATAAACTTAGTTGACGTCATTTAACGTTTATGGTGGCATACATATTGATTTTACTAATCGTTATTAAGTGTTTTTGGCGGTCAAAGAGTTAAGAATGAAATACGATGACATCAACCATACGTGTCCACGGAGCTCAGAATCTATGGGCTTGCGCCTCGATCAAATCCACCACAGTGTCACTACAACACAGGAAACTAGACTTGTCCTGGCACAAAAATGAAGTTGCGCCCATTTTTACACCAGTTGTTTAGATTTGTCTTAAAAACAAGGCCCTCAATGTCAACGCTATGACACGACCTGCAAATAGCCCGGATCCTTATCCAATTGACAATCTGTGGTGGAAATGAAATAAAATGGACACTGCCAAGGCCCCAGCTTGCAAAGCTGAGCTGGAAACAGCAATCAGAGGAGGTTGGCCCACGATTGATGCTGTTTTTCCACTGGTTGTCTGTGCCTCAGCGACCGCAAGCTGCCAGAAAAGCCATAGGTGGTGCAACAAAATACTAGCGATGTATAGTTTTACATTTTTCCCCCAGAAGAATATCTGGTTGATTCACACGAAACATGCATTCTAAGTTGTGTAACCAATGCAGATGCAAATAACTGGAATTGAAAGCTAAAATGGTGATCATTTAATATCCCATTTTTTTATCTTTACTTAATCCTCTAGACGAGTAAAGACAAAGCTTTGATTCGAGTCAATAATACATTATTGCATTGGCATTTGTCATTTTCTGGCAGCACAGCTATAATTCTAACCAACACCACTTCTCCCCATGTGGCTCCCACATTCAGGACTATGCTTTGAAAAAGAAGTAAATCTTAAACTATTCACTTTAATAAATAGTTAACCATTCTATGTTCCAGTTCTTTTGGTTTTGTTATGCCTTGCTTCCTTGGTGAGGTCGTCCTTCACATGCAGTGCTTGTGGCTTCCCTCCAGTGTTAATTAGTCATGTCCGTGGTTGGATTAAGTCCATAGTCTGTAAGCACATCAGACAGGCCAGGGGTTTGCAGTGGTGCTCCTTTGTACTGTTGTCTAACCAACTTTGAAAAACACGCTTTTGAGGAAGTTAGCCATAATCCATTTATGAGCACTTCAACATGCATTTTGGTAGTAGACATGTACTGTATGTTCATGTGCATGGAGCTAAACTGTCAAAAACACTCAACATTCATGACGTTAGTCCAAAACCGCAACTACACTGTATCCTGATGGCCACGGCAGTGGGATTTGGTTTAAGTGGGTTTGAACTATGGTCCCGGCCCGTCGGTGTCCTTCCCGTTTCTCATGTTCCATTAAGTCTCATTATATTTGACTATTTATGCCCTGTGATTGGTTAGCTCACAACCAGGGCTGGACTGGCCATCTGGCATACAGGGCAGATGCCCAGTGGACCATCCTACTTTAGGGCCGATGCAGTGCTTTTTTATTATTATTTCTCTACATTTTACCCCAAGAGATTGACCCACAATTTAGAGGGACCAGTATGTTAATCCAGTTAGAATATAGATAGCAAACTAAAACATCATCAATAAACATCAGTGGCAAAACTATATGTTAGGCAGGAGTCCGACTGGGCCAATGGGTAAAAGTCAAAATGCCAGGGCTGATTTTTTATTTTTTATTGTATTTATTTATTTATTTATTTATTTATTTATTTTTTGTGCCAGTCCAGCCCTCCTCACAACTAATTCAGTGTGAAACCCGTTTCTCACCCAAAGTCAGATAGGGTGCACAACTTCATGGTTCGGTATGAGTTCAGAACAATAGGAAAAAAAATAAACAATCCTTCCCAAAATTTTTCATTATTTTGTTTTTTCAACAGACAGTACTGAAGGTAACAGTTTGTCCAATTTAGTGCCATTCAGAACTTTTAGAACTACCAAAGATAATTTGGCATAAGATGCAGATGCACATAAAATTACTCAAGCTTTGTTTTCACATTTTTCTTTAAAAAAAAAAGAGAAAAAGCTTGTCTTTATTGTTAAGATATGATTGTTTTCGTATTTGTATATCTTTTCATACTTCATTATTATTATTATTATTATTATTATTATTATTATTTTGGTTTTCTAATATAAAATAGGTCCTGGAGAGCTTGAGAGACTCCGTACGCTGATCTCGCTCTAATAGCTTCAAGAGACTGGCTACCTGCATGATACCCATATCATGCCGATAGCCAGTCTCTTTCGTTCCTGGTGATACTGATAGCACAATAACATCCATCCATTCATTCCAAAAGCAATGAAATAGGACAAAAAGAGCACTGTAGAGATAGCTATCAGGCTAGCCCACTATCTCCACTGAGTCCACTCCTAGTCTGTGTGTGCGTGCGCTGCACTTGTGATTACAGATTCAAAATAGACAGCTGAGGCAAAAAGCAGCACAAGTGAATATTACTGACATATGTAAACAAACACACTTTATAAACATGAAGTGGCAAATTTGCGATTTTTCTTTCTTGGAATATTCTATAAGCACAGCAAGACCAGTTTTGCAGTCTGACATTTGAACTGAATTGAAGTTGGCTTTTGCACGGAGGTAAACACTTTTTACACATTTATTTCTAACAGGGAAGCATGCCAATACATCCATTAACTGGGGTATTTCTTTCGCAATAATTAGCTCTCACATCGTGTTGCCTCATTTGTCTTTTGACAGCAAGCTGCACTATAGTTTTGTTTTGGCGATGGGATGAACAATGTTTACATCAATATAATTTCATTATGCTCGATTAAACAGAAACTGTTAAAAGCTTTAATGCGTCACTGCAGACTGTAAATTATTCAATTTCACTGGTAAATGTGAGTTTACTTGTCCTGCAAACACACAAAGATAACCTTTTGAAAGAGGATGGCCTGTGTTCTTAAAACAGAATCTGCATATGAATTTCCAGTGTCTATCTGGACAGAAAATAAGCACACAGCCAGTGATAATGTGTGCATTGTGTTGTAATGATAACCTTGCCCCAATCTCAGCTGTCACTTGCTTTATCGTGACAAGCGTGACTCACAGCTTTCACTGCTCTCATTGGTCAGCAACAATTCATGACTAAACTGTTTTCTAAGGGGATTGTACAAAAGCTATTGGTGGTCGCAGATGAGCGACAAAGGATGTGGGTTGCTGGGCTGGTTTAATGATTCAACCTCCCTCTTTTAAAACCACCAACAAATACAATATTTCTTTGCTGTCCTTTATCATTATTGTGACATCCCATGTTAATTAAACTTGATTGTATGTTATACTTAATCATGTCACAAAAACATAAAAAAATGAACATATACAGTATGAGCAGAGTAGCAACACAGTAGTATGAGTGTCCGTATTGTTTATGAGGACATTTATTTCAGCCTTTCTGCAAATCTTGGGGTAGCAGCACAAAAATATGGATTGTACACAGCAAAATCACCAGTGTTAGATGAACGCCGTTAAATCTAAGACTAAAAAAAATGTTTATATGTGTCCACACCATTGAGTGTACAGCTGACACTTTTCAAAGTGTTACTCTTTTGACACTTAACCAGTGTTACTCCAACACTGTATAGTGTTAAAAATCTACACCGGCAAACAATGAGTAGTGTTGAAAGTACACTAGATTTAACTCTGCTACTTCATTTAATAGCATTTTGCCCTCATTACAACGTCCTCAAAGTGATTCACGTTTTGACAACTGATGACACATCATGAGCAATGGGGGTTCAGTATCTTGCTCAAGGTTACATTGATATAGTCACGCTGGCATGGGATCAAACCCACGGTCTCAGGGTTGCAATACAACCACTCTACCACTGATCCATGCCACCCCGACAACAGCAACTGGATGCATCACTGTTGAAATGTCGATAGCATGCTGGAAAATTGGAAAGATCACCGGAAATGAGGATGTGGTTTGCTCGATAGGCAAAGTGCAGGGGGTTCAGATGTGGTCCAGTGATGCTTTGCTCTTTTGTACAATTTCCGAGCATTCAATGCATTGCACTTCTAGAAGCATTGTACACAAACTGTACCTCGTTTGCTCATTTCCAAATGTATTAAGAGTACACTAAGAACATGGTTTCCATGACAAAAAAAAATATATGTATTTTTAATTGCTGCGTGGTGAGGGTGATCGATCCAAATATCGATATTATCAATATCAAGTCAGTATCTATATGGGATTGATTCTGGCACTATAATCTCAATCTTGTAGTTGAGTTTTAGTTTGGCTCTTTTATACACCGCTGCGATTTGGTCAAACAGACAACAGGCAAGCCAGAGCAGAGCAGGCACGGGCAAACTCGCTCCCGCTCTCCCTCCTCCCCTGCTGTGTTTCGATCGTGTGCCGTCACACGACTTAGCATCTCATCTTTGTAGTAGATTACCTGAACACTTGCAGCATTGTCCTTGAAAATGAATTGGTTTTGTTTGTTTTTTATGTTTTATATTTACTGCATGATAATCTTTAACATCTTGTTTTTGTAACTTGAAAAAAAAAAAAATCCACAAAAGTGCAATGAAGGCAGAATTTCTTATTTTTTGTATTTTTTAGTTTCTGAACTTTACATGGTAAAGAATTTGTTTACATTTGTTTTCCTATGATCACTTTGTGCAATTATCCATCCATCCATCCATCCATCCATCCATCCATTTTCTGAACCACTTGCTCCTCACAAGGGTCGCGGGGGTGCTGGAGCATCCCAGCTGGCTGGGGGCAGTAGGCAGGGAACACCCTGAACTGGTTGCCAGCCAATCAAAAAAAACCCCAATATATATATATATATATATATACAAACCAACAGTGAAATGTGGGCAAGGGAATGTGCAGAGTTGTGTTTCAACATTTTTAACACCTTGCTAGACCAAGACATACTGTCATCCTGTTTCAAGAGTAACACCGTCATCCCAGTGCAAAAAAAAAAAAAAAAAAAAAAACTAGAATAACATCACTAAATGATTTACCAGCCAGTCACACTATGAAGTGTTTTGAGAGGGTCGTGAGGGAGCACATCACCTCCTATCTTCCTCCCACGCTGGACCCTTTCCAATTTACCTACTGGACAGACAAGGCAACTTTTTTTATATACCGTAGTGCATTTCATATGCTTCACATAATTAAGACTACAACATTTAAAAGCCTTTATAACAAGATTAAAGACATTTAAAAACAAAGTAAAGAAATAAAAAGAACACCACGGGAAACAATTTACACAGTATGTGGTGCTAAATAATGTTAACTAGAATATTGCAAGAGTCCATTTAATAAGTGGAAACACTGCAAGACGCTGTCAGCGAAATGGGTCCTCATCCAAACCAGGCCCAGGTGGTGGGGGCAGAAATCTCCATGACAACAACTACAAGGTTGTGGCCTGCTTCAAAACTCATGTTGGTCCATTTCTCTATTTCCACCAATCTTCTTGATGGCACTGCCTTGATGTTTACCTATTTTACTTATCTCGGCTCAAATTCTATTTTTCTGCCTCTTGACCTATTCATTGGCTTTGGCGATCCATTTTTTTTTCTTCACAAAATCTAAAGTCAACAAATTGAGGAATTGATATGTTGGTGCTAACCAGTGACATTAACTTTGATGGTGCCATTGACTAACCATGTTTTAAACAATGGTTGGTTAGCTAAGGGCAGGTTAAGAATTTAGGTTAATGGTTATCCATTGGTTAAAATAACTGACAATTGAACAACTGTGACAGGTAGACAGCCTGGGAGCCATGCATGGGCTTCACCATAACTCTTTATAACTAACTGGCTGCTGGACTTCTTGTCCATCAGTGTGTGACCTCACATATGCGGTTCTGGAAGAATGGGTCAGATTTAGGTGTCACAGGTTGTCAAATAAAAATGCTTAAAAGCACTTTGTATTATATTTGCAGATCTTCATGCAAACGGTACACACGCTTGAGTGCCATTTGAGGGAGTGAAGTCAGCAGAGACAGTGAAGATGGGATGGGGTCTGATGCTGGTGATGTAAGGAGTGAGATGTCACTTTTGAACTGTGTTGACAACTCGGCAAGTGCTTGTATCAGCACAACATTGTGGATTAACACTTTTTCTGTTGTTGCAGTACCTCATCTTTGTCCCAGCCTTTTTTAACATGTCTCTCAAGGTGTAAAGGTAAATTAGCTTCTGACACATTGGCATCGCATGCCTTTATTTGTTTCTGATGTAAGAAGATTCTAACATTTAACACGTTTCATAACAGGTATATGAAAAGAAGCTTAGCTATTTCTATTGGAAAAGCTATTGTAACTTATTAGCTGATGTTTGTTCAATGTTTACTGATCATGTGACTCTCTCCATAACAAGAAACACACTGCATCATCTTCCTCGATCAATTATAAGGCACTCGAGCTGGGCTTCTCCTTCCCCTCGCTCTCCCACGCCTGTCTGCCTAGCAGCGCTTCCCTTTCGCCGCTGAAAGCACAATTCAGCATTTTACATTTTGAAACAGAGGGATAGCGGGACAACTCTATGAACGCAAATTAACTGTGAGAGAACGTCGTGTGCACAGCAACCCCCGTGCCTGCGGCTGACATGTTGTCAAACACATCAAGTAGACTTATCGCTACTATCCAGCAACTATTTTTGCTCAATTTCAACCTGTTTGAGCAATTTGACCCATGGGTTATTTTTTAAATGCCTGGAAAATTTAGTTCGAGGCCTGAAATGGGCTGCGGCTCTTGAAATGCCATTGATCAAAGCCCTAATATACTGTGTATATAAATAGTACTATACAAGCACTGACCTTACAGTTGATGAGTATGAGCTGTTTAATCTAGCTGATAAAGCACTGGAGTGTTTGGGAAAAGTGACTGTAGTGCACTTCTTGGATTTGATTAGAATGGGCTCTGTGATTAATTCCTTCTTTAAACTAGAAATGCCATTTCTGGGGAAATGGCGTGTGAAGGCTGGAGAGCTGAATGAATACCTGTGGAATGATTTGGAATAATGTTGAATGATGATGAATGATATTGAAAGATTTTGAATGATATTGAATGGTGTTGAATATTGTTGAATGATGTTGAATGATACTGAATGACATGGAATGAGCTTAACATGCTGAAGTTGGAATGCTTTGAATTTTATCCAGAAATCTAGAAGCAGTTGAAGGAAGACAAATAGCACAAAAGTAAAAATAAATCAGCAAGAAACAAGAAAACAAGGAAGAAATCAAGTAAGAAATGGAGGAAGTAGCAAGTAATCGGGTAAGCAATGGAGTAAAGTGAGAAGAATTAAGTAAGCAATGAAGTAAGGA